>NW_028145638.1:3000000-3290000 GCF_977016875.1 Pavona decussata
ATGAGTCTTAAACTCCACTGAAAAGCCAAAGTGAAGTGCAAATTCTTCTGTTCAAATCCAACTTGTAGCCACCCAAGAATTTTGGTTGCAATAATATTTATTGTGACAACAACCAACAGAAAATAAAGAGGTCAAGATACCTTGAAACTCACCAATCACAAGCCTTCAACAAGGCCTTTTGAACTGACAGAAAAAAAAATTTTATTGATTCTTCTAATAATTATTGAGATCAAATTACATGTTAAACATAACTGTTGGTTGAAATTTTGAGGTTCAGGGTTCGCCTGTTATGCCATTTATCATTCAAAATTAATGTAAATAGCAGTGTCCATCGCTGTTTTCAATTTACACTTTATTATGACCTACATATTTCAGTCATGATCATGTTGAACAAAAATGTACAATGCATTAAGCATTAATAAATTTGGAAAGGAAATTAGCTTTTGACAGTACTGAAACAATGCAGCATTTGAAATGGTGGTGACAATAATTCATTCTTTTTTTGTCTCCACTGTGAAATGATATCTCATTTAACAGTGTTAGACTATTCCACACAGATGTCAGATCAGAATTTACATCCAGTTTGTATATGCTTAGCATTACACGACAAACAGACTATGCTGTCATTTACAGTAGAATACACTTAATGCTCAACATGATCATGACTGGGTAGTTATAGTTGGTCTAAGTATTGTTTTACTCATTTCAAAACAAAGGAAGCAGCTTATAAATATATCAAGTAATTCCTGTTATGCAAAAATGGAGCACTAGGTAACTATTTTAATTTTCTTGGACACATTGTTCACATTATTTTACAAAATGTTCGTTTAGTTTTCATTACTTAAATTTTTTCCTCTCTCCATAAGGGGCTTTCAGGGATAATGAAACAAATTAACCAAAAACAATTTTTTCCATACATAGATGCAATAATTATTATTCTGCTTCCTTTTTTTTGTAGAACTCAAGCTCATTGACACTGAAATTATGTTAAGCTTTTATAGGTGATAGGTCTAGGAAGAAATGGTTTATTGTGGGTTTTTCATTACAGATGATATCTTTCAGCCACTCTCCACAAATTATACACAGTATTTAATTGAAAATGAAATTTTTAGTGTTGGCCTTGGTCAAAAAATGGCACCTCAGCTAATCAAAGAAATCAACTTCAACTGTTGCATAAAATTATTTCTGGTTTTTCTCTGGAAAACCTGTAAGGATTGGGAAAATAAAACTAGTGGCTGAGGGATCTTTTCTAATTTTTTGTTGTCAATGAGCTTGATTTGTTAATCTATAATAATTTATTGCTTTTACTAAGTTTTATTAGTAGGTAACACAAACTGGCAGCACACTCACAATCTAGCCAACCATCTCCCTGCCACTGGGTTGTGGAAACTCTGGCTCTGAGAAGGTCTGTGTTTCTGGCGTCCTCTGCAATATTCCAACCGAGAATCCTGGAGGGTTTATTCTGATCAACTGACTTCTGAGGGGTGATGTGGACACTGGGAGATTCACTGTTGATTCACAAGAGGACATGACAACATGGAGGCAGGTGAGGGTTTGTTTCCTTTGTCTTCTGGGTTTAATTCAGCTTTGCTTGGATACCACATTGCTAAATTATTGCAGGGGAAAGTTATTTTGGGCGAGATGCTTGTTTCACTTCCACTGTCATGGATGAAAAACTTAGGTGTTTAGGGACGGGGCTATGGTCAGGCTACTCTGATGGATGGTGATAGGGGGGACATTAAGGGGCTGGCGACCCTGCACGCCCCTCTCTGTCGACTAACATGTAGCAATTCGGATTGAGCTGAAAGCCTTGTTGAGGGGATTCTCTGCTGTGTTGCTGCCTAATCAAGTTTTTTCTGCGCATTGAACACTTTCTGCAGTCGCAAAATCCTTGTATTCCAAATTCTTAACTTTGACCCAGAACATTTTCCAAAGTTCTTCATTATCAAACCATAAACAAAGGGTACTGCCCTTTCAAATTTTGTTTGTAAAATCACCAAATTTTATGCCAAAAATTTATTGATCATTTCCTTCCAGTGAAAAATTGTGAACTAAAATATACCAACCATAATTTTCTTTGATAATAAATAAAATAATATTGTTTGTCTCACAATGTAGTCACTTAAGTGGTAGAAGATTGTGATCTACCACTTAAGTAACAACGTCATGAGACAAACAATTGTTTATTTATTATTGTAACCCACTGATTAACAAAACACGTCACATAGTACAAAATAAGACAGTGTTTATCAGACACTAACCGTTGCCCAATTTTTTCAATGAGAAAAAAAAAACAAAGAAAACATCACAGTTTTAGGTTTTAGATGTTTCAATCCAAACAAACAAACTAGTCAGTTTACGTTTATTTTCCTGCAGTCATGCTATGACTAGCACTGGCTGTTTTTTCTTTTCCACTTTTAAGTGTACGTGCTTAAGGAATTAATCAGAGGGTTATTGAATAAATAAACCCCTTTCTGGTTTACTGGTATATCAGATGATAATGCCCTCAGTTTAGAGATTATCCTCAAAATTTCACAGTTGCCCTTGAAGCTTTGTTTCTGGGCCAACTGTTTACTTTTTTAGACAATCTTTCATCCTTGGGCATTATCCTTTTATTTTTTATTTATTTATTTATTTATTTTTTTATAATCTCTGATATACCAGTTGCCTGATGGGGCTTATTTATTTATGGGGTTTCCACCAAAATGATCAATTATCCTTTTCACAAAGTTTCTGTCTAAAACATCTTACAGTTTTGTTGAAAATTAACCTTCTGTCTCCAACTATAATTCCTGTAGGAACACGGCTACTGTATTCATAAAAGAATTTCTTGATGAATTTTGTTCAGATTCGTGTATAGTGTTTGGGCTGGCTGTGATCAGATGAAATTGACAGGGAAATGCACTATGACATCATGTGACACAACAGTTTAAAGAATTTAGTTGGTCCTATCTTGGATCTTTTTTTTTTTTTTAATTATTTACTTTTTTATTAAAAAAACAAAACAAAGCAAAGCAAAATTCTTACAGATGTTCTGTTGTCTAATGATGTCACAATTCAAATTTCTTTCTCAAAGCCTTAATAATTCATAAAACAAAAAGGAAATCATTACCGTAAAGGCGGTTTGGCAAATGTGATTTAAATTATCATAAAATTTGGTAAACTTTCTCTTTGAATTTCCCCAAGAATTATTAATGGTTTGAGAAGCTATATCAAACACTCGAAAGAGTTTCATCCGATTTCCAAAAGCCCCGAAGTTGGTCTAAAAAAACACTCGGCTTCGCCTCGTTTTTTTCAAACCACTTCTCGGGTTTGGAAATCGGATGAAATTCTTCCTTTGTTTGATACATAATTCCAGAAAATTGATTTGCAATAAGCCTAACTTTTCATTTCTTTAAAATAAATTGGCTAACAAAATCGTAACAAGAAATTTCTTTTCACGGCCCGCACTAAATTATGCATGCTTACAAATTTTAAATGCATTCAAAACATTTGACAGCTTTCATAACATTTTTTGACTTCGAATGCCCAAAACCGTTTCATAACCACGAATACTAGGTTCAAAAAACAAGACGAATTGAAAACAAAAACTTTTAGTACCATACGGCCAACCATTTTGAAATTCTTCGATTGTTTTTCATCACCGCAAATTAGCATAATGTTGCACGCGTTTTTTACGCCATCCGAAGCTGTGCGCATAATTTCATTTCGCCATTTCGCAGTTCAAACTCTAAAAAAAATTTAACCGGGAAATTAGGCTTTCTTTACAATTTAGCGCTTTCACGCATTAAATTTTTTTCTGCTTGGATTTTGCGACTATAAAATGGCGGGATTAGGGGCGGCAAATTTCGCTTTTGGCAGCTTCATAGAAAGAACTACCCTCCACGAGACTTTATGGTGCTCTTTGATTTGCTGTATGATAAGGTGCGGCCGGGGAAATGGTAGACGGCACGCTGAACCAGCCTCGTCCTCCTCCTCCTATGATGAAACGCCGACCTTGCTCTAGAACAGTGACGCTTATTTTTTTCATCCAAGACAGCGGAAGATTTAACACCAAACATTCAGGGGAAATGTTTATTTTATTTCACCGAATTGCCAAATTATGAAACAAGCATGTTCCAAACTGATTGACACTTAAACAAAAATAATGGAATTGTGGTATCCAGGCAATGTTGGATTGGACTCTAGAGGACAGGGAAACAAACCCTCACGAGCCTCCATGTTGTCATATCCACTTGTGGATCAACAGGGAATCTCCCAGTGTTCACATCACCCCTTAGAAATTGGGAGAGCAGATAAAACTTAACAGGATTTTAAAGTTGGAATATTTAATGAGGACAAAAGAACACAGAGCAACTCAGACCAGAGCGGAAGCAACCCAAAAGGCAGGGAGGTGGTTGGCTAGATTTTTTTTTAATTCATTTTTTTTTTCTCATTGTAAACAAAATAAACCTTTTTTCACTGCAAATTTAGTGCGTGTTGTTTTTGTCTGCTAACAATAGTGAACCAAGCAAACTTACACTAAACCTTTTTGACTGTGTTAAGCGCAAAGACCTGTAAGCGCTCAGCTTTAGAGTAAAGTATCCAAAGCTGTACATCATTTCAAAGCTTAACGAAAAGAGAAACGTAAGAAAGCCAACTTCCTTAAAACAAAAACTGTACCCGCTACAAGACCTTAACTACAAATTTACTGAGGTTTATAAACGTGAATTACCCATGCACTTCACTCTACTAAACATCCAGTCTAAAACTGTCTGGGAATTTTTTAAGTCTGCTTTTGTTTTGAATTTACAAACTCAGATGCAAAAAATGGTGGACATAAATCACAAATCAAGTCACTTTTACTTTATTTTTAAAACTGATGTCAAAAATCCCTGACAAAGTTTTCAAAACAAAGTAACAGCTACTTGAAGTTTAACAATTGATTTCTGACTGCCTTTTTTACATTTGAGGTTATAATTTCAAAACTAAAGCAAACTTCAAAAATCCCTTGCACTGTTTAGAGGCCAACACCTGCCAAACATCATGTAATCACCGGATGTTAAGTTAAGTGAAATGGTTGCGCAGGTAATTCACATTTATATTCCTCACTAAATTTCCAGTTAAGGTCTTGTAGTGGGTACAGTTTTGAGTTCAGAAAGTTTGATTTCTTAAGATTCTCCATTCTTTAAACTTTAAAATGATGTACAGCTTTGGATATTTTGCTCTAAAGCTGAGCGCTTACTGGTCATTGCGCTTAACACAATCAAAAAGGTTTAGTGTAACCTTAAGTGTCTACATGGCCCATGACTATTTGTTTACTTAAAAACTCCACAATGCATAGACAAGTGTCCCACCTAAATTGAAAGGCTCAGACAGTGCATAACAAATGGCAGCTATACTGATAAAGCATCAGAATCAGGCAGGCTTGGGACACTTGCCTACACATCGTAGCGATAATAAGAAAGGGAATAGCCATAGGACATGTAGACACTTCAAAGCCCTGGGGATAGCTACATAAATATCAATGCTGGGCTTATGCTAACAACAGACATTCTGGCCCCAGTTGTTCAAAGAGTGGATAACTTATCCAGCAGATAAACCACTATCTAGCAAATAAAATGTACTCAACTAACATTTTATCCACTGGATAGCTACTTTTCTGCTGGATAATGTTATCTACTCTTTACACAACTGTAAGCAGGTCTTCATATCTGATGTAAGCATGTTACAACCTGGCAATGATTACATAACCAGCCCCATTTTAATAACGGGCAGATTGATAAAATAATGTTATCAAAATTAATAAAAAAAATGTTTTTTTCTGTCTTGATCTCAAACTGCCAAGCACTTTGATTTCAGCTATAATTCCTTTTGCCTGTTTCCATGGCAATAGTGTGATATCTATACAGAGAGTCCTTAAATGTTTTGCTTGTGACAAAGTAATTTCCTGAATTTTTACCAAAAATTGTAAACAAATTACTTCATTCAAATTGTCTACGCATCCTGAGTAGATTGCATTTCAAACTTAAACTGAATATTGTTATCATCCAACGAAAGCCTCACTTGACATAACAAATGTTAAATGTTCCGGTATTCTTATTCATTCCCTGATATTTCGTAAACTTCAAATGGTTGTCCATAAGACTCGCAGTTTGGTTGGATTCCTTGTGTCAACAACTAATACAATGAGAAGAATTTTGAGTTCAAGAAAATTGGCTTACAAGCTATAGTTTAAGTCATCACCACAATAAATTCTCCATGGAGTTTATCACTTAGCTTAATTTTTGAAGTTTCTTAGCTTTAATTTTCACTTCCAAAGCTTTTGTCCAAGTGAGTTTTACTGGCATTTTGGTTACAGAATTGTCTGTTTATGAGGCTTAACAAGTTTGATTGCATCTTTTGACTTATTTAAAGGAAGAACTTTGCCAAACATGTTTTGATTTTGAAGGTCACAAAACAGTGAAATCAGTGCTAAAAAGGAAAGAAATGTTTTGCAAAGCAAAATCTGTTTCATTGCCGACAGTCTCTTTTCTTTTGTTGTGGTTTCATCTTGTGATCTGATTTGTGGTGGCATAACAAAAAAACATACCGGGAATCAATCAACATTTGTTATTTCACATGAGGCCAGAGGTGGACAATCATAGTATTCAATTTAATGCTAGAAGTGAAAAACAAAAAATACAATAATCTGTTCTGGAGAAATGAAAGTAGTGTTATTCTAAAATCAAGTGCTTATCTTTAAATTCTGAGAAAAGAAATTTTGTTCCGTTTGGGTCAAAATATCAATCTGCTCTTTATTAAAATAAACACACATCAGCCAAGTAAAGTTCTGCTTGTCTACAGTACACCCAAGTTTACTGATATCCCACATACAGTTTAAATGTTTATTTCAATTTGTAGTGATTGGCATGATGACATCATGTTTCTACGATGATAAAAATGTCCTACAGTGTGATGCAGCTTTGTGATGTGTGTAGATTGGTTTGGGTTGCGTTCCAGAACACTGATTGTATATTTTTAATAATTCCAATGGATGGAAAATCGAGCAATTTTTTATATTTCTTTCATCATCCAAGCAAAACAGTTATTGTGCTGTGTCAGTATCCGTGCATGAAAAGCATCCATGTCATCTTTATGAATTAAGTAAAACAGTCTTCAGAGTGACAAAGTTGAAGATCTGGCACTTGTTATATGTCACTTTCAAATAATTTGAGCCTATGGTGCAAATCTTTTATGCATGAGAATCTAAAGCTTCAGACATCCTCTTTTATATTGGTTGTGAACATTATATTTCCTGCTCCTGCAGTTCAAATTGTTAAGCTTTTAGAAACTAAAATGTGGCCACCCATTTAAGGCACCTTTCAAGTTTCATACAATTGCATGCTCAGTTGTTTCTTTTTAAATTTGTGATCCAAAAATTAAAGAGTTACAAAGCACATCCAAACAGTTATTCTGTACTTTTCCTTCAAAATTTTTGGCAGTTCTCATGGACATTCAAATCACAGTGGTTGGCAGTGTCAATAGTCATAGCAACATTTGCCCAAGTCCATCTAAGATGGATTATTTATCTCTAGTATAATGGTCTAAATGGTCACTTTCAGAGAAAAAAATCCTTTTCTGAGATCACATTCAAGTTTTATCTGGTAACCTTCATTGAGTGAAGGAATTTCCTGGACTCAGTTACTGTGGTTTGTGGTTTAATGTGGTTTGTAATAAATTTCTGTTCAGAGGTATTGCTACCTTGATCATTCTTAACTCTTGCATGCCAAAACTTCAATAAATGTCATCAAGTCTTCAGAATGCAAAAATAATAAAAAAAAAAAAAAGACAACCAAAGTAACAGTTGGTCTTTTGTCTGATAATTGGATGCAGACGTGGGACAGCAGAACTTTACTTGGAGATACAGCTACATGTACAAAGACAGTGTTTGACTACAAATCCCCATTCTCGCAGCACAAATTTAAACCATGAAATATGTGGTTCCAGAAAATATCCATACCCCCCTGTTCCAGGGGGTTCTTTGACGACCCCCCACCCCCCAGGAATTTCCAACTTTTCTTTTTCACCTTTGCAAATTCCATATTTTTGTAATGACATCCACAGGAAAGTGTTTGCGAATTTACCGCAAAGAAACTGCTATGAACGAGTTGTATATTGATGCTGGATTTTTTCAAATAGTATGAAGGACTTTGAAAACCCAGTCAAAAACTGGCTGCATGCACAAGAAAGCCACTGTGCTATATGGATGAGTTGTTGACAGTTTTAGTTAAATAATCAAAACTTCAAATGAATAATTTTTTAGTCCATAGTTCACGTCTCGGCACTTAATAGTAATCTCTGTACTGAGTTCTTAAATGAAATGAATTCAAGAAAAAAAAAGTTCCTGTTTTCAATGTTTTTATGTAAGTAAATAAACGTCACTATTTTATGTCCCACAGAATTTAATCTTCACCGAAATTTGCATACATTGGGAAAGTTTTGATTTCAGTACCGGATCAAATTTCAACTGCAATGTTCATTCAATATTCACTGGATGGAAATATCTCTGCAGAATCCTTTCCCTTTTTTCCTAAAATATTTTTTCGCACTGGCGACTGAAAATTTGTGTCAATTTTACAACTTTTTCATGAATTTCCTTACCCTCTGGAGAAATCATTCATATGGACATCCCCCAACCCCTCGGAAATTTCCATCTATTAACCCCCCTCCTCCTCAGAATTTCCATTGACCTTCCGTGGGGGGTATGGATATTTTCTGGAACCACACAATATCACAACACAAAAGCAATTTCAATTTTTGCCTGTGCGGGCCCTATTACAAATCTGCATACAAGTTGAATGGTCAGTAGACATATAACAGTCTCTAGTAAAAACCCTCTGACTAATTGTGTTCACATAGCTGGGGGAATTACATGTAATCATGCACTTTCTTTGTTAATATAGCTGCATGCCTAAATCAAAAGGAGAAGTGTTGTTAGTCTCAAATCCAAAAACCTGACCATTTTAAATTTTGTTGTTTGTCCATTACATAATAATTATTGTTCGAAGCTCAATTTGATTGTTGTTGAGATAGCAGTACAAAATTTGTACTGCTATCTCTGCGTGCTTGCACATTTCACAACACTTCTCCTTTAATGCTTGGTTCACTATTGATAGAACAAAACAAAAGATAATCTACACTGTCCAGCTGGTCACCACTTGAGCAGTGCACATCTTCCATCATCTCATCGTGCCTCTGACCCTGTAATACAAATATGCAGACATTAAAAAATCAGGCCCAGTGACTCAAATTTTGCACAACAATTATTGTTGTTTTATAGATATACACGATTTGTTTAGAAAGAAAAAACCTCAAAAACCAAGGCAGACAAATCACCAGGTATGCCCCAAATGCCAAGTCTATTGTACTGTTCTTTAATGCCAATGGAGATTGAGTGCCCAGGAACCAGGGGGCTGGTACCGCCAACCCAAACCCAGGTAGGTAGAAGACCCCATAAGCCTGTGCCCTACCCGCAACCCAGCCACAGGCACCCACCCACAACCCAGCCTCACCCATAACACCTGTCACCCTAAGACTAGAAGCTCAGTGGCAACACTAACACGTCAACACCATGCTAAGACATAGAACTAACCCTAACCCCAATCCCAACCCCAAACTAACAAACTTAAACACTACCGTAAGGGAAAGGAGGGAAAGAAAAGACCTGCAAAATGTGATAAACCAAAAATGCCACCAAAAACACTGAGTAGAGTAAAATTCCGAACAGTAAAGGTGTACGCATAAACCGCATGAGAATACTGCCGGCCATGCAACCACCTGCAGTCCGGGACCAGGCCCAAACAGTAATGCAACAACAACAAGCACATGAACACTAACACGCTACCAGCACACCAAACTGTACACCAATAAACCCTAACACCATGCTACACCACCCCACTAGGGAGCAAACTTGCTCCAAGTCATTATCTACAGTAAATTACACTTAACCATATATATGTTTACAGAAGAACAAAACTTGCACAATTTGAAATTCTGTATATAAACTCCTTTTAAACCCCCCACAAAAATCTAACACAGCTTTACCACATGGTCACGTTAATGGTATTATTTTTCATATGTTCTTGTTTGCAAAAACGTTACAACTCTAACTCTAATTCTATCATGCTCTTTGTCACATAACTTGGGACTTACATTAATATGGCCTGCCCTTTGCATCACCAAGGGGAGGGAGGTTACTCAGTGATATTGTTGGTGGTAGTGCACCACTGGGACTCTGAAGACCTTACCCTACACCAACACCATGTCAAGCGGCATTTTGCAACAGTGTTTTAGATTAGATGACAAAAATCTCTTCCCTATCTCAGACTTGTTCACTAAATTCTTCACACCGCTGGTAATTATAACAGTAAATAATATACTATTTAAGACCAAAAGTCTCTGATTTTTATACCCAATCCCAGACTTAAAACTGCTTGAAAACAGCAAGACAAGACAAGATGTTCCACAAATTAGTCAATTTGCATTTTCCTATAAATCCTCTTTTTCAACCACAAAGCACCAGCTTTCCACAGTTTTCAAAGCACATCTGTGTCCTTAATTTTCAGTACAATTTTTTTTCAGTACAATGTTTTTAATTTTAATGGATGCACCTAAGAATTGCTTTTGAGTCATTTTGGTCGGAAAATCTTAAAAATTAATGGCAATTGGATTTTGTAAGACTGGTGTTGGAAAATCATTCATACCTTGGTCTGAAAGTGGGTCAGGATTTGGAGAACGGGTGGACTTCCCCTCCCCATCACCAAAAATTGCGAGCAGTACCCCCACTCCCCCCCCCCCCCCCCGGACTTCTCATCGTATCTTCCCCGCGTAACCCCGCGAAATTCAAACAAGGCGCTAACATTACAAAGTTAATTACCCCAATTTTAAATTATTCTATAGCTTTAATCCAGGAGTTAATTAATCAGACTCTGTCATTACGTAGAGCTTTAAAGTCGTAAATAACTTGATACGCTATCCGATATTTCATGTTTTAAGAACACCTACCTTCGCGATGTTTTCCTCGTAAAGCTGAGTCAGGTCGCGTTCAAACACAAACTTAGAACCTTGCAAACACCTGAAAAACGGCAAATATGGTTTCTTCATCACATTTTAAACGCGTTTAAAACTTAAACCACAATTATAACGACGTAAAAACGCAAAATTTTTCAAATAAAATACCTTGAAATTCAGAGATGAAGAAAGCTTGCGGCCACGTTTGGTTATGGGGTTGCAAAGCCTTTTGGGTCAACAAAACACGTGATGACAGATGACACCACGTGGAAAACTCGTGACAAAACTCATTCCCAGTCCAAGTGAGTAGGCTCTTGGCATCAAATTCAGGCGGCGATATATGGCCACTGATTCAGATTTGCCGATAGAATCGATTTCTCTGCCAGCACATCTGTAAATTTTTTCAAGCAGGTGGACTATCACTGCCTGCCTGAGTTTTCTTGACGCCATAGGAATGGGGGAGAACCGGCCCAGAATCCTTGCGGGTCCCGCACTCGATGGGAGATCATTGTATTGAACACTCTGCTAGCAGAGCCTTCTGGGTGTTTCCAGGCGGGGAGCCAAGAGACTGCTTTGGTTGCAGCGTGGTCATTGCAATGCGGTTTTATGTATAGACTTTTGGTCATTAATTATGGAATAAGACAGACAGCCAATCCGCCATCACCAATAATTTCCTCTGATCCACTGTTCCCCCTACCCTCCCTTCCCTTCCCTTCCCCAGGCCACCGGAGAGAGCAGACCGCGTGAAGTAATGATAAAGATGGGGATCGTTTTAAGCCAAAATGTGACATACAGGCACGATGCGAAGATGAAGAAAGCAAGAATCGTAGAGTTGTTCGTCATCTGCATGCGCGTTATCAGCCTGCGAGCAAGCTCTCGGGGAAGAGGAGCTTGCTCGGGCTAACGCATTAAGGGGGGAATTAACGTAGACGCCATTTTACCGCACTTGACATGGCTTTAATGAATCTATGTTGTGGGGTGTTTTCTGAATTTTTGGGTGATTTTTGTGTATACTTGGGAGGAGATAGTTTTTCTAGAAGGATTGATTAAATTAAGAGAAATAAGAAATATTGAAGAGTTAGTGAAGTTTTAAAATTAGAATTTGTCGTTAATAATTAATAGACGGACGCCAAGTTAGTCCACTAACAACCTGGGGTGCTCTTGCGTGGGTATCAACTGTCTGTTGGTGTTCCAAAAATCATTTTCTTTCTTCTATCCCTTCTTAAAACCTCTTCAAATTTCATTCCAATTTAGGTTAAGTCCCCCCTTAAGTTTAGTCAGCTTTGCATAAAAAAAACAAATATTTTACAAATATGTTAGAATAGAAAACAACGATACTAGAAGATTCCCTTGAATCACTTCGCTTTTAGCATTCGCATTTAGCCAGCCTGCAGAACAGGTAAAATTATTTTATTTTATTATTATAATTATAATTATAATTATTATTATTATTATTATTATTATTATTATTATTATTATTATTATTATTATTATTATTATTATTGCGTTTTTTCAGGCGAGCAGAGGCAAGCACGAGGCGAGCGCGAAGCGCGAGTCACGCGCGACGGAAGGGGTGCGAATATTTTCGTGCTTGCCACTGCTCCCCTGAAAAACGCAAAAAATAACGCCTGTTCTACAGGCTACATTTTCCTAACTTGAGAAGGCGTTACCAACAACCTGTCGCACGGACACCTATTCCCTTCGCTAATTAAATAGAAGAAAACCCTCTCAGTCATTTACGCAACTTTAGCAGTTGCGAAAAGAAAGCATTTCTTTCTTGCGTTCTTCTGTCACCCGCAGTTCAAATATATGCTTCATATTTTCACGCCCTTAGCTAAGCTACAATCTTGAACAGAATAAAAAAGGAGTTAAACACCTCCTCCCGTCAAACTCAAAGATGAATTCACACGCAAAGTAAAACGTGCCATTTTTCCATCATAGAAATGGGGGGGGGGGGGGGGGGAGAGGGATCTTAATTTTTCATTTCAACTTTCCAAGATTGTAGGAACTATGAATGTAAAATAACAAACTTGTTGAATTGAAATTTGCTTTCGCCAAGACGATGCACAAAAAATTTATGAGTTGATGTGAAAAACCGTTGAAACCACTTGGTTTACACTTAGTTACGGCGTTTTTACGCCGGTCAATATTTTTTTTTTTTAGTTTTCGTTCAATTTTCTGAAAATTGGTCAGTCTCAAACATACCTGAAGAAGAAAGGCCGTGCCTTTTCGGTGAATATTGGAAAAATATACTTCCCTGACCATAAAATTAGCCTTGCTCTTTTTTTAGATTATTTGTTTTACAATTTTTTTGCTGATTAGATCCTTCACTACAAGATCCGATACTTTTATTTTGTCGCAGTGGCCCTTGCAAACACAGTTAACCAGGTGGCGCGTTTGATCAGTGACCGATAATAGCTTTCAATTAGACTGGTCAAACTTTTTCTAATGTTACGTTGGTCGCTCCGGGTGATTTCTCAGGAGGGTGGGGTAGGTTCGCCAGCTAAAAAGTGGCGATTTTGGAGAGTTGAAATTCACGATTTCGGGATTTTTCTGTAGGTGAGAAACTTTTGGTAAGTACTTTAGGACGTAGCTACATTTAAAAAGAGTTGGTTTTGGCCAGTCAAAATTTAAACGTAGACTCGCAGCAAAAAGATTGAGTGCTACGGGAGTTGAACACGCAAACTTGCTCGTTAAAAGCGTTTGCTTCAATATTTAACGATGGGATTGCGTCACATAGCATCCTTCTCTTAAAACCACAACCAAACATCAACCAGCTACACAAAAGTCTGCGCCAAAGTCCCAAGAGAAAGTCCTAAAGATCCGTGTTTCACAGTAAGTTTTCTTCTACGCTGTTATCGTCCATCGTGGTTAATCTCATTTCTCCACTGACGAATCAAAACCATTGGTATGTATCAGGGGCACCTCACTGGTTCTTCATATCTGTTTGGAATCGCCTCCGAAATTCGGATTTAATTGTAAAGAAAATCTAATGTCTTTCCTCGGCAAAATGTCATCTCAAGATTTCGTAACACTGGAAAACTAATTGAAGCGGCAAATATGTCGTTAATCATGGCATGGCTCGATGTAAAGTTTTCTTCTGTTAGGTCATGATGGTTGTTTTTTACGTAATGGACAGGTCAAAGAAGATAGAGGATGAAGGGCAAGCGAATTTTGGTGGCTTTGGTGTTGTTCCTGTTACTTAAAACAGGTAAGGGATGGTTCATAATGTCTGTAGAGGCTAGGTGAAGCTAAATGGGTGCCATACCCGCGGTGATTGGAGGGGATCATGATTTTTTGTACTCTCTGAATTGCTGTCAAAATTAACTACTTTTGTTCTTGGTTAAACAACTACAGTCAACTCTCTCAGAGCTACCACTTCTCGTAAGCGACCACTTCGTAAACAACCGTTTTGTTTCTCAGTTAAGTACTGTTTCAAGAGCTCTCTCGTAAGCGACCACCACTCAAATTTCTTAAGGGACCGCGACCACTTTTTAGGCCAGAAATTTGACATATTCTTTTGTTTTCTGTTTCCGGTAAGCGACCACCCAACATAATCGTATGATCATGTGTAAATCATTACTCAGAAGTGACAAAAGTTCAATTTTTAACGATGCTACTCAGGGCTGCTGACAGATAATAACAGTTCACAGACAGTGAAGGTGGCTATAATTAGATCTGTAGGTAAACGGGAATTGTTACAGAGATCTGTTCCAAAATGTTATACAAAGTTTCATCACAAGAATGAATAGATTGTTCTGGCGCTATTCAACGTGAAATATGCCAGTGCTTTCAATTTTTTTCCTTAAGCCATAGAATAGAAATGTCATTGTCTCCGTAGAAAATGTAACTATTTGCCTAATTTTAGCTGATAAGGTAATGTTTTTATGTAATTAATTAATCAATCCAGTATTGGGCTTATTTTGTTCATCTTTCCCGTAAGCCACCACCTGCCGTAAGCGACCACTTTGTCGTGCACCAAGGGTGGTCGCTTACGAGAGAGTTGACTGTATTAACTTAAAAACAAGCACAATTTTCTATTTTTTTTTCTATCCATTGTTGCTGAAAGATAATAATAAAATTAATTGATTTCTTTACGCTCTCGCCTTTAAAGATCAAACGTTCATAATCATTTTTAAGCTGCTTTGAATTCTGGTGGCCATGCATTAACTGAATAATCTTGTTCTAAGCAGTGACTGTCACGGTTGACCAATCAGGCATCTTGGTTGCAGAAGTTGAATTTATTTTCCTTTTTTAAATAGGCAAAGGGAATAACTCGTACCGGTCCTTTTCAAATGACATTAACGAGTGTCTTTTCAAAGCGTGGGTACAAGCTGGCATCCTGAAACAAAACGTCGTTTGCCAACACCAGCAGCTCTGTTATGGTGCGTAAAATGGAGGAAGAGCACTGTTTGCTTCCTGCTACAATACACAGACACTTATACCAGAGTTCACGGGACACGTTTTACAAAAGGGTGGTACTGAGGGGGCACCAGGGATGATAAATCCGAAAGAAGATTACGATCCAGACTGGAGAACAGACAAAGGCTTAGGTAACACTTTTAGCTTTGGAGAGAACCCTTGCACTAAACTGATGCCTCGCATTTATTTTTGTAAGACCAATAATAAAAAGGTTGCTGTCCTTGTATTTCCACCTTGTATGACTGTTTGTCTTTTTTGTTTCAGCTTTTCAGCATAGAAGATCGAATTGGCGAGCTGTAAATTAGAATTGACAGTTTCAGTTATTTTTGTTCTGAAGAAAATTTGGCAGCTGCTGAATAAAAACAACAAAAAAGTGTTTTTGTCTCTGGCTTTGGCTTCATAGTTTCTCTTGGCGATTTGACGTTCGTTAAAAAAAAAACAACGTATAAGCCCTCAAAACTTCGCTTCGCTTAACTTCTTCATGGTTTTGTTTAAAAAAGTCAAAATTCTGCGGTTAACTACCAGCCAACAGTCCCTTCACAGAAACACTCCGAGTTTGTTCAAATATATCAACAATAAAACAAACAACCGAAATTCATCGGTCATCGAGCTTTAATAAAAACAAAAATAGAATAATAAAATAATAATAAAAATAAAAACAAAGGTATAATTTGCACAATAACAACAGACTTAAAAAACCGCAATGAACCAATCAGAATTCAAAGAAAATACATGTAGCCGGCGCCAAACGCGGGAAAAATGCGTGCGAGCGAGGCACGATTGTTTATGGTCTTGCTTTCCATTCGTTGAGAAAGTAAACCAATCACGGAGCGTAGTAAAGCAAAAACCAAAGCAAACTCGAAGTTACTTCGACTCTCAATGAAAAACCATTTTACTAAAATAATTCACTGTCCTATCGAGTGTCAATCTCAGTAGTATCTTTTAGCTATTAATATTTGTTTTTATCTTTACCAGTCGAAGCCGCGATACCTGTCGCTACTGTGGGGGACTACGATCCTTACAGTCAAGGTGGTTTATTTCCCAATTACAACTCTCAAAACCGGTATCTATCCAAAGGACATCTGGCTCCAAACGGAGATTTTAAGGATGCTAATGGTGAGCGCAGTTTTACCAAAATCACCACCAACATTGCTCCACAATGGCAGCCATTTAACGAGGGTAACTGGAAGGAAATGGAAGCGTTTGTAAAAGCGTATGCTAACAAGCCCGAACGACAACAACAACAACAACAACAACAACAACAGCAACAACAAGTACAAGGAGAAGAAAGAAAGTTATATATATTCACCGGGACAGGTATTTCTCTATTAAAAGTAATAGTGCTTCCCTAGATTTTAAAAGCAAACGGAAAGTTGAGGCGAAATCCACTCCAGAGTTCCGGAGCTAGATTAACGAAACCCTCCTGTTAGTTAGATGCATCCTGCCTGGTGTTCATTAACAATAGTCTATCGCTTTTGGAATACATGTCGTCCTTTCTTACCATCTAAGAAGTCTAAAAAAGCAAATGAAATAACACTTGAAAGGATTGCTAAACACATGTAACACATGAAGCCAAAACTTTATGTGTGTGTCGATGGTAGCGTTCAAATAATCGTTCAGTTTTGTTAACTAGAACAGGGAAACTAACACTAAATGTCTTTGGTTGCAGATGGCTAGGATGCAAATGGCTGCGGCTTGAAAAAAATTGCCATTTTCTTTTTCAATTTCTTTCTTGAATCTGACCCTTGGGTTAGCATCATGATGGGCTCTTGGGGTAGTTTGTAGTGTGTTACATTATTATTTTGTCTTTTATAGTAGCTTTTTTTAGCTTGGTATTGTCATTCGTTCATTTCTATATATTTTATTGTAAATCAGTTGTAATTCAGCCTGTGGCTGCAAGGTTTTTGATTAATAAACTATCTATCTATTAACTGATGATTTGGTTCATACGTTTTGAAAAGGCTAAACAGGACTGTTATATTCCCGCTAAATTTCCAGTAACGTTTGTTGGCCAGGATTTCTAAGCGAACCCCGTATGGTTGGAAAAGTTGAGCGTTTACAAGTCTACTATTTGTTTTCGGTCCAGACGTCTTTGATTATTAGAGGCTAACATTTGGGTTACATATTGCTTTTAGGTGGCAGAGCCAACGACCAAGATATCATGTTGAATGGCAGAGTTCGGACGCCAAAATATTACTGGACTGAAGCAGTGTGCAACCCGCACGTCGCCGTCAAGCAGTCGATTGTCTTTGTTGCTGAAAACAGGCCCGGTGACATCAGCAACAACGGAGGTCAAGGTTGTGCTGGCAGACAGCAAACTGAAAGCCGCGGCATAGTGCACTGTCATAGCTTGGCAGAGGCAGCCGGAAAGCCTGAATATGCAGATTTTAAACTGCCTCCTTTCAGTGACGCGAATTGCCAGCCTAACGTCAGGGGTACCTTCCTGGATGAATATCTCCACAAATTGCAGTAACTACGTATGAGTAGAAAAGTTGCGAGCCTTTGTGTTATGAACGGCGGTAATCGCTCAAACGGCTTGTAATGTGACAGTTAACAAGAAAAGTTGTTGTAAGAAATTATAAGAAATATAAGAAATTGAATTGAAACAACTCATTAAAACGTCAAAGTAAATGGATGGTTCAGCAATTATTTCACCCTCTTTGCATTCCCCGTAGCCTAAGGGGGTGAAGAGGAGGGGGGGGGGGGGGGTTTACTCCACGGAAGTTTTGGTGGTGGTGTGCAGCTCGGTTCTCCAAACCCTGACCCTATTTCAGACCAAAATATATAATTTTCTGCTACCCGTTTTCAGACATTCTGAAGAAGACTAGTTGTACTAGTTGAACTGATTGGCCCAGATAAATAAGCCCTTTGCCGTATTGTCAGCCTTGCAATCAGTTTGGTTTATTTTCCAGAATCCATACTCCAGACCCATTTTCAGACTTTCAAACAAAAATGGTTAAAATCTATAATACAAGAAAACAAATATATTTCAGTTATTCTAGCTTTTGTTGTTTGTTCTATCAAGCTCGTCACCTCTGCCGTTGGGATCAGTCTGCCGTTAATATTTTGTATTTGAGATAATTTGCTGATCCAGGTCTACAAGTGATCCGGCACCACTCATCGGTTTGTCGCTGTGGAATTGCAGATTTTATTGTATTAAAATCTATACGCTGTATTAGTAGACACCCCCCCTCCCCCCATAGGAAACACGAGTATCTTAAGATGCGCAGAACGTATGCGCAGTAGCAAAAGTAGGCACCGTCCAAATTTCACATACCTCGGTTCATCGGCTGCGAAAACAACCTCACGTGACCTGGAATCTATCCTGCATCCTGATCTTATCTGCAATGGGGCAGCCCTTGGTGAAAACATCAATAAAGCTTTCATAAGTGCAATGAAGGATTATTCTCCGCTGACAGATGGTGGTATGTACCGGCAATAGATGACGACCCGCCAACACCTGTCACCGAACTATCTGTTGCGAGGAACCTTCGAGCGACCCACCTAATTGGGTGGTAAGAGAATTTGCGGGCATCTTACCTGTACCTATCGCTGGTGTCTTAAAGACCTCTTTCTCTGAATGCAGAGTTTCTTGTGTATGGAGTTCCACCTCTTCCCAAGTCTTCCACCATCTGCCATTTCAAATGTTTTATCTTTCATTAAACCCTGTGGCTTCATTTCAGGCTCCTCCATAACGTATTCCAATCTTGCTTATGAGCCAACTCGGTGTTACACGCCTGCGCCTCGTTGGCCATCCACATGAACAGGAAAAAACAGGGCTATCTATCATCTCACATCTCATACCTATTGTGAAAATGTCACGCAATATTGGTCACCCATTCTTTCGTGGCAGTGAATTCCTTTGTTTTCTCTTCATAAATTATTAATGACTTGGAAAAAGGCGCTATAAAGTTTTAGAAGAGTGTTCCTCCAAATTCAGAATAATTTTAATTGAGATCTTATCAGAACATTAAGTTGATTCTAATTTAGAAATACAGCATTATCATTGACATTAAGTTTATAATCGCAATCGGAAAATTCCACTAGCCTTTTTAAGACCTTTTAACAGTTAAAGAAAATACATTATGTTTCGCATAAGACCATTGTCTGATACTTCGCCTCATTAACGATCATTCCACTATTCATGGAACCAGGCTTTCGCAACCTGCACATCAAGTAGTAAGTGACTATCAAGAGAGCACAAGAATAGAAGAATTGTCAGTTGTCGTTTGCATAAGCGTTGAGTTTTGTCAGTTGGTGGGTGGTTTATTTAAGTAGGGATAGTAGATTCACGGTAAAAGATTGCTACTACAAGTAGTAAGTCCTTTCTTAAAACCACAACCAAACACCAATCAGCCACGCAATAGTCTGCGGCAAGGTCCCAAGACAAAGTCCTAAAGATCTGTGTTTCACAACAAGTTTTCTTCTGCGTCGTCATCGTCCATCGTGGTTAATCTAAATCTCCACTGACAAATCATCACCATTGGTATGTACAAGGGGCACCCACAGGTTCCTTATATCTGATTGGAAAGCCTTTTAGAATGGCCTCAGAAATCCGGGTTTAGTTAAAAAGAAAATCTAAGATAAATTTGTAAAATACATTATGTCAGGTCATTTTTTGCTTGTTTTCCGTGATTGGCAGATCAAAGGAGACAGAAGATGAAGAGCAAGAACATTTTTGTGGCTTTTATGCTCTTCCTGTTACTTAAACCAGCTGTAGGTAAGTGAAAGTCCCGGTAACTTGCCGGGCCCGATAAGTGTCTTTGGTGATAAATGTTTCTAAACAAAAGTCAATTTTTGTTGGCTTTGAATACTAAATTTTAAAATCTTATAATCCTATGAAAACATTGGCCAAGTACCACGTCTGTAATCACTGTATAATCGGCGAAAAAACGTTTCAAAATATAGTTATCGGGCCCGGTAAGTTACCGGGACTTTCGAGAAACGGGCCCCTGGAGAGAATTGAATAGGCGCTGCGGCTATTGGAAGGGATCATGAATTGTCCGCTCTCACCATACTCATCATTAACTACTTTGGTTCTTAAGAAAGAGAAAGAGTAGTGTCTATTGAGAGAGTAGTAGTCTCACAACACAAAAGCAAATTTCTATTTCCTTTAGTCATTTTCCTTGAAAAACCCCTTCCGCGGAAAGGATGATTAAATCATCATCGTCGTCATCATTATCATCGTTGTCATCATCATTATCATCATCATCATCTGTCAAGCACGTAATTCTGCAGTTCTTATATATATTTACAAAGCTATTTCATGAAGCAGTTTTTCCCTGTACACTAAATTCCTTTACATCGTCGGCCTTAAAGCTAAAAAGAAGCAAAGTCATTTCTGAGCCGCTTTTATCTTGTTCTTAATCATCTTGTTCTTTACAACTACTGTCAAGCATGTTGGTTGTAGAAGTTGAAAAATCGATGTTTTCATTTATTTCTCATAAAAAGGCAATGGCAAGGACCCGTACCCATCGTTTTTAAGTGACATTAACGCGTGTCTTTTCGGTGCGTGGGTAGACGATGGCATCCTGGAAAAGAAAGTCGCTTGCGGAATCTAGCAACTCTGTTATGGCAAGTACGATAAAGGAAGAGCACTGTTTGCTTCCTCCTACGATACAAAGACACTTATACCAGAGTCCACGGGACGCAAGTTAGAAAGTGGTGGAACTGAGGGGGAGAAAGACATGATAGATAAAGGAGAATACGATCCTCGTTGGAAAACAGACCAAGGCTTAGGTAAAACAACAACAGCAAAAAACACTTACGGCTAGTTATTTAAACAGTCTAACTTAGGCTCCAGCTTAAGACAATCATTAGAACTCCAAATCTGTTTATAAGTGGTTTATTAATAGTTTTTTAGACTGGGATGCAAGCCTTCTTGTTACCATCGGCAGTAGACAATGTTTAGGTATGCATGATATGACTTTTACCCTTCAATCGATTTCCAGATGGAAAATAACATAATAATTTGTGTCTAATACACGCGGTCAGTAACTCGACTAACAACAAATTCTATTTCTTCGTCAGAAAAATTATGCTTTACAACAAATGCGGTAAAGGAACGAGCATAGCGTTAATTTGATAGAGACACTATATATATGTTATTGAACTAGCGTGAGGTCCGTGTTGGAAAAATATGAATCGAGTTCTTTTTTTATGGCAAGTTTATGGACAGAGCCGATTTCCGCGAGTAACTTCTAGGCCGACAGTTCTTCTTCTGTAACTTTCTATTGTTAAAATGCATCAATCAGAACCAAACAACCACAATAAATCGGCCATTGCGTGCACTTAATAAGCGTTTTTCAATTGAATGTCGTAAAACCAAAACCAAAGTAATTGCCAATCAAAAACAGCCGTAAAATTCGCAAACAACCAATCTGAATTTGAAGCAAAGACATGTAACCGGCGCCAAGCGCGCGACTGAAACGCGTACGAGCAAGTCACGATTGCTTGTTTTTGCTTCTCATTGGTTGAGAAAGATGCGCGAGTGTTTTTATAGCCAATCGCAGAGCATAACTTTTGACACTAAATTTAAATCCACTCCACTATAGTAATTGAATGTCAATCTCAGTACATGTTCTATCTTATTTCTTCGGCCATTAATATTTGTATTTTTCTTTGCCAGTCGAAGCCGGAATACCTGTCGCTACTGTGGAGGACTACGATCCTTACAATCAACGTGGTTTATTTCCCAATTACAACCCTTCAACCCAGTTTCTAGCCAAAGGACATCTGGCTCCAAATGGAGATTATACGGAGGAGAACGGTGAGCGCAGTTTTACCCTAATCACCACCAACATTGCTCCACAGTGGCAACCATTCAACGAGGGGAACTGGAAGAACATGGAAGCGTTTGTGAAAAAGTACGCAAGCGAGAAAAAAGAGAGAACGTTTTACATATTCACTGGAACAGGTAGGATGCAGATAAATTGCTGCAACATTTGTTGGCTAGAGATTTCTGACCTAATAAACGAACCTCATGGTTGGAAAAGTGGAGCGTTTACAAGTCTGATATTTGTTTTCGTTCTAAACTTCTATATTAAGTGACTAACATTTTGGTCATATCTTACTTTTAGGTGGCAGAGCCGAATACGAAGGCAAAGATATAATGTAAAATAAGATAGTCGTGACGCCGAAATATTACTGGAAAGCAGTGTGCGACACGGACGCAAAAGTCAGGCAGTCTATTGTCCTTGTTGCTGAAAACAGTCCCTGTGAGATCAGCAAAGACAAAGTTCAAGGTTGTGCTGCCCCGAAAGTCAAACCGCAAACTTTGAAGCTCGGCATAATACAATGCTACAGCATGGAAGAGGCA
Organism: Pavona decussata; assembly: GCF_977016875.1. Lineage (NCBI taxonomy): Eukaryota > Metazoa > Cnidaria > Anthozoa > Scleractinia > Agariciidae > Pavona > Pavona decussata. Next base: position 3,022,772 of record NW_028145638.1, read on the forward strand.
GCAAAAAAGCCTGAATATGCAGATTTTAAACTGCCTCCTTTCAGTGGAGCGAAATGCCAACCTAGCGTGAGGGGTACCTTCCTGGATAAATATCTAAAAACAAAGTTACAGTAACTACGTATAAGAAAAAAAGGTTGCGAGCCTCCTTCAGTGTCATGAAAGGCGGTAATCGCGCCAACTGCTTGTAATATAACAGTTAATGAGAGTAGTTGTTTTATGTTATGCCGGATGGTTTGTATTTAAGTTAAAAATTGATAAGTTACATTCATTTTAAGAAGCACGGTAAAATGTAAGAAACGATAAGGAAACAACTCATTAAAACGTCAAAGTAAACGGTGCAATGCGTCTTATTTACACGTTAAAAAATCTCAATAGATCAAACACGAGGAAGAGTGTTTCATCCAATTTCCAAACACCGAGAAGTAGGCTGGAAAAACGAGGCGCAGCCGAGTTTTTTTTTTAACCAATTTTGAGGTGTTTGGAAATAGAAAGAAACACTCTTTCGAGTGTTTGATATATCTTCTCAAACTATTGATAATTCTTTGAGAAATTCGAATCAAAAGTTCACAAAATTTTATGATAAGATCACATTTCCAAACCTCCTTCACGGTGGTGATTTCCTTTGTTTTCTCCTCATGAATTTTTAATGAGTTTAAGAAATTCAGTTCAACAATTATTTCACTCTTTTTGCATTCCCCTTAGCCGGGGGGGGGGGGGGGGGGGAGAGTACTCCTCGTAATTTTTGGTGGGGATGTGTGGCCCGGTTCTCCAAACTTCAGACCAAAATATGCAACGTTCTGGTACCCGTTTTCAGACGTGCCCTCTAAAATTTTTACCCATTTTTAGACCTGGCTTCTAGAGTCCATACCCGTTCCTGCAAAATCCAGACCCACTTACAGACTTTCAAACCAAACTGGTTAAAATCTATACCCTATTTCAGACCAAAAAACACCCTTTGGTGCCGCTGCACATAATGAGTTAAACCATACTGACCAAATATTTCGTGGGAAAAGGTCTACTGAAAAACAGTGGTTCCGTCCATAATTATTAAAAATTGGATCACTGAATTTCTCGAATTTTGTTTGGCTTAGCTGCTATGAAATATTATTTCAGTCATTATACCATACCTGAGTAAAAACGCCAATGAAATCGTCTTCTTGCAAAATGAAATCGGTAACATCTAGCAATATTTCTTGCTCGTTTTTAATAAACCAATCATTCGACTTGCGCTTGATTGTTATGCGATGATTATAGCCAACTCGACGCTACGCGCCTTGTTATCTGTCTATCCGACGCACTCGTAGAATAATTGTTAATTATTAAAAACTGGATCATTGTACAATGCAATTCCAGGGATTTGATTGGCTTAGTGGCCATGGTATATGAGCCATTATAATCCATCAAATATTTTCGCTCGCGCGCGATTGGTCTAAACGCCTCACGTGACCAAATATACTCCTGCTAAAACTGGGGAATATCCGATGATATTTCCCAAGTGATATTCCCCAATTTCAAAAACTTCAAGGCGCGTCTTGCCAATTAAAATTAATTTCAAGATTGGAGAACGGTTTGCTTTTGTGACAGAAGGAGAGATAAACCTGCTGGTCGATAAAGCAGTATCAGAAAACAACATACGCTCTAAACGTTTTTGACGGTAAACTGTTCTTAAACGAAATGTTCAAATACTCAAGCTCGTTGCTACATGTTGCGAAAAATATTTGAAGGATAATAACGCACAATAGCCTCCATTTGGCTTTAAAAATATGCTCAGATATTTGTCCTTGGACATTATCTGTTCCTCGAAGCTCACAGTTTTCCTCGAGCTTCGCTCTCGGAAAACTGTTCGCTTCTCGGAACAGATAATATCCGCAGACAAATATCTGAGCATATTTTCGTGCCAAATGGAGGCTATTGTTTATATATACCACACCCGAGAAATAGTGACCATCAAGTTGATTCTTGCAAAACGAAATCAGCAAAATATAGCAATATTTCTTGCTTTTTAGTAAAACAATTATTCCACTCTCGTTTGTTGGATACGAGGTCATCTCACACCCAACACGCGCTTGTGTAATAATATTTAATTATAGCATGCTCGAGATATAGCGGCCATCGGATCGTCTTCTTTCAGGGGCACCCAACGATAGTTTTCTCTCAGATCCTTTGAAACGCTATTTTAGGCTATCTGGAGTGCCTTTAAAGCTCTGGGCCCAGTTGTTCAAAGCCCGAATAAGCTAATCCTGGGTTAACGTGAACCGTTGATTTGAGTATATTTACTAATCCATAAGGATTCATCTAAAAGATTTTTGTCCTAAGTTTTACCTTAGACTTTTCTTTACCATTATCATTATCTTTATCTTTATCTTTATCTTTATCATTTGTAATGAGCGAGACGAAAACCTCGGTTAACTTCTAATCATGGATTAGCGTTAATCGGCTTTCGAACAACCCGGCCCTGAAGGTTCATTTTAGGCCGCTCTATAATATTTTTATCTGTTCGGTCATTCTACGGCAACCTTAGTCTGTTCGAAATTAGTAGGGCATCTTTGCCCATTTACGGAAATCCTTAGGCCTTATTTCCTTTCCGAAAATATTAGCTGACCTTTTTTCGGCACCCGAAACGACATTTTAATCAATCCAAAAACACGAAAGTTCGAGGTGAAAATTCCCTTCCGAACAGATAATTTACCGAAACGATCCGTTGGGTGCCCCTGTTCTTTTCCTTATGGCAAAGCAAAATCAGCAAGATCTAGCAAGATTTTTCGAATTTGTTTGTTTTTAATTAAACAATTATTTCAATCTTGCTTGTGAGCCAACTCGGCTTCGCGCCTGCGCCTTGTACACTGTTGAACAGGGCTATCTCTCATCTCATATCCAATCACATATCTTGTGATAATGTCATACAATATTGTTTCTCGTAGGGCGATACTTGAGTCAAATATTCTTAGAGAAAATATCCCGCAGAGACTGTCATATTTTTATAATATTTCAACCAGTTGCTTTTCAACAGTCGATAGTAAGATGCGTCACGGTATCGTCCATATTGAATGAATTCTGGGCCCCAGTTATTACCATGGCGAAATGAATAATTAATCACACGAGGAATGAATGATCACAACTGTTTGCCCGAGAAGGCCGTTGATTAAACATCTGCTCGAGCGAAAAATGCCTGAAAGCGAGATTTTAAAGCTTACAAGAACCACAGCGAGAGGATTCCTATCGCGAAATCCAAACCCTAAGTACAAATACATCGAGGATCCCGCAGATGTTGTCTCTTCGACGTACAACAATCAGTTCAGTCAATTCAACGTGAAATATCACGAGTTGGACCTCACAGTTTCACCGATCTTCGGTCGCTTTAGCGGTGAGCGAGTGGTTTTCCATTATGACTGGGACACGGTGAACGTTACTGTCGAAAATGACTTGGTTTACGTCATGTTTCTGCGAGAAGGGACTTCCCCTGAAAATTTTGTGCGATTTTGCCTTAATTTTATCTATTCAAGCAACGCGGAGAATATTTTACGGTAAGGCGATAATCAATGCCTTTCTCTCTCTCTTTTTTTTTTCTTTATGCCATTTTGTATTATGTGTCGTTCATGACAGCAATAATTGTCTTTTATGGCCATGACAAACGTGTAACATCGTCGATTGAAGCAGCCCTTAATATGATGGGTTTTAGGAGAAGCGATCCAGTTTAATCAGTCCGTGATAAATTTTTAAGTAATGGCATAAACCAAAACAACATTTGCATATGCGATTCTCTAGACACGACAGTTTCCTGTTAAGCTCAAAGGTCAACTCAAAGATAAAATTTTGTAGGGTAAAAATATATCTGCAAAATTTAATCCTGGAAAAAGACCGGTTTTATTTACCGGTATTTAATTTTGCCTTATTAATCAAAAAAATCGTGACTGTTGTTGAATTTGTTGGGGGGCTTGTCCTTTCCGTGAAGAAAACGTTTAAAAATAGCTTTCCTTGAAGATGAAATTTTCCTCGCCCACCCAGTTACCCTGAGTATCACACCAGAAGTCGACGAAAATATAAAGCCGTGTTCATGCTAGGCACGAATTGCGATTGAATTACAGAATCGAATTATGGACAGTTTCCACAGCATCAGCCCAATATGTAGCCTGTTCCTGACTCTCAGACAGTACGGTCAACAAAAGGCAAAATTCTGACGAACGCGGAAATTTTAAAACGCGCGGGAACTAGGGCAGAGAAATTAAGTTCCCGCGCGAATATGAGAAGTGTTATTTCAATTTGCACCAGGTATTTCAATTATAATCAGCCAGTATAACAATTCACGACATTCAGGCGCGTAGGAGGGGGGGTTCGAGGGGTTCGAACGAACCCCCTTTGAAGATCAATAATGGTGGAAGAAAAACTTTTAAATAAAGTTCCTGTGGTCGAAATACATCAACCAAAAAAAAGAGAGATATAAACCCGTTCTTTAATGGCTTATCCTCAGTAAAAACAAAAATTGTCAAGAACCCTTGGAGATTCAACATTTTAAGGATCTGTAAGCTGCTTGGGCTAGTTCCCTCTGTAATTAGAGAAAGCTAGGTCAATGTTCAGCAGCTCATGCTCACTGATTTGGTGGATCTCTATCAAGATGACCTACCCTCTCCACAACTCTTTTCCTCCGAATGTGAATGTGAACGTTCCATAAGCACATTGAGGAGGTTGAACGACTACATGAGGTGTACCATGGGAGAGAGTAGGCTGTCTGCCCTGGCTCTAATGCATATCAAATATGATATGCCTGTCAATCTTGACGAGATAGTCAATCTGTTCGAAGGCCTACACCCGACAATGATGCAGTTTACCAGCTTGGTGTATGACTATCAGCAGATCGAATAGCTATCAGAACTTGACAGGGCACGAAATGTACATTGAACTTTCTTGTTTAAACAATTATGCCGTCGAAATGATGTATAATTTATAGCTTAAAAAGCTGCTGTAAAACAAAGTTGTGATTTGCCTAAAATGGGTCTCAAAATGCAGGAAATGAGGTTTCCGGCCCGGGGGGGGGGGGGGTACTCCTCGGGATTCTTGGTGGGGGTGTGCCGCCCGGGTCTTCAAATCCCGACCCTATTTCAGACCTAAACATACCATTTTTCACACCCGTTTTCAGACCTGACCTTTAAAATTCATACCCGTTTTCAGACCTGATAATTATGCATCAGTGCCGAACGGAAGTTGACGCAAGGAGTAAAAGTAAGCTGGAATGACATAGTTTATCTATTTCTTTTTCTCGCTATCAGTTAGTCGTTCCAGTTACGTACTGAGAAGAAAAATATGTTTGTAAGCTTTCGTAAATGTTCCCGGCCCCAAAAACCCGACCCGATTTCAGAACGTAATTATCAAAATCTATACCCGTTTTCAGACCAAAACGGCTCAAAAACCATACCCTTTGGGGCGGCACATACCTATATACCTTATATAGGGGAGTACCCCCCCGGGGTTTCCGGGAACCTAGATTTTCAAAACTTTCCGGGGGAGCATGCCCCAGGACCCCCCTAGTAAGAGTACCTCCGGCGCTCTACAAGATTTAGGGCTCAACGAACACCCCTATCGAAACCTTAGCTACGCGCCTGACATTAGACACGTTTCGTACGGATTGTCTCGCACAACTTTGTCCTCGGGGTCTTCGCGATCAAGTATGGCTGGCGTCCTTCCGGCAGCCATATTTGATCCCAGAAAAAAGTGTAGCGAGGCGCGAGGAGGAAAATCTGGTGTGTGGCACGTGACAAAGTACTCCTTAATTCGTGGAGTATTTTGCAGCTTGTCCTTCGCCGCCGTCCTCCATTTTGAATATCGCGCTTGCCCTGGGGACGAGATTGTGTCTCGCAACGGTGCGACAAGTTGGTAACAAGTACTTTGCTAGAAAAATCGCTCAGTATAACAGGTTTTACATGTTTTCGGGTGGAATAAGCGTCCCTGGCACTCCTTTTTCAAGGAAGAAGAAGTGGGGGTTCTCCGTGCCGGTTTTATTTGAGTTCGTCTCATACTACTTGTCTTCAATTTTAACTCCTCTCTAGGAAACATGAGATAATTGACGGCAAAGTAATGGTTAAGTCAAACGTGGATCATGCTCCTGCGTCTTTGTCCGTGCAGTGTTTGAGGTCAGTGGCTGTCAACATGACAAGCATGCCTCGGAGTGAGATCCAATACCTGCCCAATCATTACCAAGAACAGTTTCGACCGGAATCATTCATTCAAGTAAAGTTTAACTTGTGGCCAAGACACATCCGCGGGGAAAGCACTATGTTGGCGGTGAAAGAAGACATGATAATCAGCGAGGTTTTGCTCCTTTTACGACAAAAGTTAAAACTAGGAAGCCACTTGAAAGTTAATGTTTTTAAAAATTGTATTCATATGGAGGATGACGACGTACTTCAGACTGAAGAGGAAGATTATGATTGCGTGTTTTCGTCATGCAAACCGCTGACCAACATTTCGTGTCTGGCTGGTAATCCAAAGCGAGATTTAACTACAGCTTCCATGAAGGATGTAAGTATTTGCATTTTGCAACCAGTGAGAAACAAAGTCAATAGCAACTGTAACTTTCTCGCAGTGTTTTCCCGCGCTTTACCTCGGTTACATGTTTTTGCTTCGTATTCTGATTGGCTCATTTACGTCTGTTGTGATTGGTTGGATTGATTACTTTGGTTTGGGTTTTACGACACTGTTTTGAAAAAAGATAAAAGAACTTTGTGATTAATTTTCACTCAACAGTTCACCTGGTTTTGAGCTGAACAACTTCTCTCCTCTCTTCTTTCTTCTTTACCTCGGTTACATGGTTTTGCTTCGTACTCAGTCTGAATTGCTCATTTAAGTCTGTTGTGATTGGTTGGATTGATTACTTTGGTTTTGGTTTTACGACACTGTTTTGAAAACCGCTCAAAGAAGCGAGAGATTAATTTTCACTCAACAGTTCACCTGGTTTTAAGCTGAACAATTTCTGTGACTTCCTTCTACAGGTTATTATCACATCATTGGTTGGAAATCAAATGAAGGAGGTCCAGATTAACTTGTCTCTTCCTCTGAAATTCCTGGATCGTCAGCTACGTCAAACATTTCGACTAAAACCATGGAGTTTCTTGGCCCTGTACCTTCCAGGCGAGGAGCATAATATATTTAAAGTTGGAAGAATGGTTTATACTTCTTACGAAGAGGAATATGCCAAATTTCTCATATCAAACGGAAAGAGGAATTTCCCCAAGTCGGACAAAGGCGTTGAAACATTGCCAGTCAAAGATATGTACAACGAGTGCTCTTCTTACAAGAAATCTCTTCGCTCTCTCGGCTTTCGTCCCGGAACCGTTCTGGAGGTTTTTGAAATTACTGGACCAACTATCCCGGTCATGTATTCTGGCGCGGTAACTAAGGCTCAAATGATTGACGTGAATCCTGATTGGTCGCTGCAGACGTTTTTGTATTACGTCAGAGTGAACACGGAGCAAGCTTCCAAGATTGAATCCATTGATTACGTGAGCGATTGCAACGAAGGCAAAGTGGCTGATGTTTTGAATATGATGAAGAATTTATGGAATCGACCTGATGATGGAAGCCGACTTGAATATTTGAGGTTACGCAGTTAAAAATACAGCTGACTTGTTCTCCCCTCACACTATAGTGTCTTGCGTCTTACAATGAGGTGTCTGTGTGTACGTCCGTCCCGTTGTGTCTGTTCGAGCACAAGCAGTGGGAAACATGAGGGTCGGCTACTCGAGAAGAGTTTTCTCTATCAGAAAGTTGAATTTTATCGACATTTCAATCAAACTAATGTCTTTGACTTCCAGTTCCTTTCTTCTTGTTCGTCTTGTTCTTCTTTCCATCGTCCTTCCCCTCCTCCTCCTCTTTCTTCTTCTTCTTCTTCTTCTTCTTCTTCTTCTTCTTCTTCTTCTTCTTCTTCTTCTTCTTCTTCTTCTTCTTCTTCTTCTTCTTCTTCCTCCTACTTGCCCTTCTTCTTCTTCGTTGTCATCTTCTTCTGCAAATATCCCCATTTTGCGTGAACCGCCGCCATTTTGAGTACATTTTCAAAATGGCACCGTTAAACAGTTGCTGACTCGGGAGGAAACTGGGATTATGTGCAGAAGACGTGGAAATCAAGACATATTTTTGGAAGTGTCAATAAAATTCAGCTTTTTTCTTGAGACAGCTCTGCTCGACCTATAAGTTTGCCAGAGTGTCATGGAACGAGGCAGAGCCCAACGTCTTTCGCCGCAGTGAGGTTTCCGAATTAAAAAAACTCTTCATCTCAGAGCGAGTTGAAATACGATGGACTAAAGATCAAGCTACTGACAGAACAAGAAAACAGAATTATATTTTTGTGTTAGAGAACGACTTTGAGATAGTGGTTATATTCATTTCATTTTATTTTCAAGTTATTTACTCAGCTGCCTCACTTGTCCGTCCGCGGATAAAATTCCTGCAACAAAAAAGGGATAGTAAACAATGAAGAAAAGATACATTTAAACCTAACTGGAGAATACCAGAATAAAATAACATGAAAAAATAATAAAAAATAATATAGAATAATATAAATATGTTCGAAAAAAAAAACGACGACCTATTTCATACCCATGGGGAGCAGGGATGGCACAGTGGTGAGAGCACTCACCTCCCACCAATGTGGCCCGGGTTCGATTCCCGGTCTCGGCGTCATATGTGGGTTGAGTTTGTTGTTGGTTCTCGTCCCTGCTCCGAGGGTTTTTCTCCGGGTACTCCGGTTTTCCTCCCTCCACAAAAATCTACATTTCCAAATTCCAATTCGGCCTGGAAACAGCGGAGAGAAGAGCCACTCCGTGGATTCCACTGAAATTCCCATTTACCATTTACCATACTCAATTTTTTCAGGTGTCTGTTTCAAAATTATTAGGGACCTTAAAAGAGGAAGTGTCACTGGAATTTTGACTTTTTCTGATGAAAATGGAGCAATGAAGGTTAGTTGCAAAAAAAACAATTCTAGAACACCGAGGGAAAGAAATCAATTGAATTTTTAAAACAATTAACTCATGATCTGTTCTAGCGCATTTTGGAGACGAAAATGAAAAAAAAATTGAAAAGAGTTAGCTTAACCTTTTTCAAGTTGCAATCCATTCCGACCCGGTCCATCAATGGCCAGAAACAATTAAGGGACAAAATATTACACTGGGGTGGTATTTATAGTGAAAAGTCATTATCTGAGCAAAAAAATTAACTTAAAAGATACGCTAGGAGATTTAATATTATTCATAGTCATTAATATGTTTAGTCTCAAGAGATTTCTTAAGAGAACAAATAGAGCTTGAGTTGACGATTTCGATTCAGTTTCGTTTAATAAAAAATGTAGACAGTAGAAAACAAGGTGAACGTACTTTTTAAGTCACCTTTACCTTTTTTTGATTCAATTTGTGTTGGCGTTGTTGTGGTTTTAAGGAGACTCTAATCACTAATACAGAACTTACTTCATTAGATCTTATTCTCCTTTTCGTTGTTCTACTCCAGCAGGATTCTACGGTCTTCAGCCTTACTTTTACCAGGCTTGGGTTCATCATCTGTTACTTTAGTTGCTGACGAACCAGGCGACAGTCTCAAGGTGTCGTTAAACCGGTCGCAAAACTCCTTTTTTGAAGAATTCCAGCCTTTGGTAAACCCAACACAAATGAACTGAAAGTGGAGTACCAAATTAACGCCATAAGCACCTCAGCCACATGCTCACCTGATTCAAGAAATTAACTCCAAGAACATTGAGGCTACTTGAATGAGATTTCGAGGGCATATAGTATACAGTATGTCCAAAACTGTTTCCTAATGACATCATATCACGTGACAATCAAGTCATTGGTTCTTTTTTGTATTTTAAGAAGTGTAAAAGGTATAAGTAAAAAAATTAAATTTCGCATAAGGTAAAAAAAAAATCCAAATTTGGAAAAGAGTGGCCTGTCAATTGGATAACGCAGTTCCAGAGTTTTGATTAGTTTAGCGGCCATAGAATATGGGTCATTATACCATGCCCCGCAAATATGGTAAAAGTGCAAGCCAGGGAAAAAGAAAATATCACTAAATCAGCAAGATTTAGCGCTTGTTGGATACGAGGTGATTATAGCCAACTCGGCGCTGCGCACCTCGTTGGCTATCTATCATCTTGTATCCAACACGCACTTGCCACATAATTTATGAAAAGTCACCAACTTTGGTGGTGTTTGCTTTCGTATTTAGAAAGTTAAGAATACTCAAAGTCAACCCCCACCCCTCCTCTCCCAGGCTGAATAGGGTTAATAGAGAGAAGAAGAAGTTGAAATACCTTTACAAGAACAGTTCCTATGATCAATATGAGTTCCACGATTGCAATAATGGACAATGCCGCTGACCAGTCATCATTGACTCCCAAAGATGCTGCAAAACTATTCCTCACAAATTTACCCAGAATGCTTTTCACGTGTTCACATTCAGGAATTTCACCTGTAACAAAACCAACAACGTGAAAGTTTTAATATTCACCCTGCCTGTAGCTTAGCTTGTGTTGTTTGTCTGTGGGAAAACGTAATAAACAGCTTACATACGTAACGACGACGCAAGAAGGAAAGTGTAAGCTTACGTAACAGTTCAATAAACTCACCATCTAAGAATTCAAACTTGACCGTCTCCACATGGGTGGTAACTTCACGGCAGACATGGTATATGCTGACAGAACAGTTTCCGTGGTAATTCAAATTCGTAGCTCCTGAACTGTTTGTTCACAACAAAAATTAAAACAAAATCAATCAAACAGAATTTTAAAAGTACGCATACTCTTTTAGCTTTACATACCACTCTATTAACTGTTTAAGGGGGATTTCACCTAAACGCCATTTTTCCGCCACTTGACATGGCTTTAATGGAAATATCTCGTTCACGTTTTAAGCAATCCAAAAACTCTATCATCATCCCGTAAATCTGTGTTGTGGGGTGTTTTGTGAATTTTTGGGTATATTTGGGAGGATATAGTTTTTCTAGAAGGATTGGTAAAATTAAGAGAAATGAGAAATATTGAAGATTTAGTGAAGTTTTAAAATTAGAATTTGTAGTTAATAATTAATAGACGGACACCAAGTTAGTCCACTAGTAACATGGGGTGCTCTTGCGTGGGTATCAACTGTCTGTTAGTGTTCCAAAATCATTTTCTTTCTTCTATCCCTTCTTAAAACCTCTTCAAATTTCATTCAAATTTAGGTTAAATCCGTCCTTAAGAAACAAACATATTGTAATAGCCAGGCAATTGTTCGACTTATTACTGCGTGAGACTTTCGACTCGCCTTAGAAGTGTCGGTCCCAGACTCGTTTCTCAGAAGTCTCGATAAGACTTCTACCCTTTCCGAAAACTAAAAAAAAATTCACTTTTTACATATATTGAAAAATATATTTGACACTCTTTATAATTTTGCGGAACGCATTGGGTAAGATTGAACCAACCGTTGCCATCAATTGCAATCAATGAAAAGTAGATTTTTAAAAAATAGAAACCTCTATTTGGGCCGGTTTAGTCACCCAGGCTTTCTCGAAAAGGGCGAAGCCATCGTGTCCTGATCCTTGCCAACAAAAAAGGTACAATCTTGTTCCCAGGCACTCTTCTCAAGGTTGTGCTAGGTGTTCCCTTGTTACTTACCAAGACAGTGGAAATTCCAGGGTCCATTCCTGACCTTTGTCAAGGTTCTTGTACATATCGACGAGTTGCAGAGTCAATATCACTGGTTTACAGGTCGAGTTGATGAGAAATATGGAACGCTAACGAAGATTAGTAAAGAGAGACCAATGAGTGACCAACACGGCTTCATTCAACGTTCGTTTATTTTTCCTTTATTTCCCTATTTGTTTGTTGTTCGTTTACTGTAAAACTCTCTTAAGACCTCCCCCTCCCCCGTTTTCTAATAAGTTTTTTTTTAATAAGCTTCCTCTTAATAAGCCTCCATGAAGCCAGCAAACACCCCCACCCCCGCCCCCCTCCCGCGCGCCTCGCCTCCTCCCTGTTATAAAACGCCAGCCGTTTCCGAATGAAAAAAAAAAACATCAGTCGCCGGTTTGTCTATGGAAAACTTGGTCCTCAATGTGGGAGAAGCATTGCAGCTTTACAAAGGTAATGTGAAATGTGACGCACTGCCAATTGCTGTTACGTTTCAGTCAGTTGGGAGGAAATATTTTCTGATAAGCTAATTCAATTTTTATCCAAAACTCGTGATTTGAAAAGGTTCCCCTCATCTATCGAATGAGATCCTGGCCCTTCTTGAGGCCCAGCCTGAAAGCCCCAGCGGGGTTTAATCAGGAGCCTTTTAATATAACGGCATATTTTCGTTTTGTATTAATGTAAATTACACAGAAAACAAGAAACTACACCTACGTCTGCCTTGTTGTACAGGTCAATATGCTTGGCTCTTGTTGTAGTGGACTGTGAAACTGTCAACTGATTCTTATGATCTAAACAAAAACAAAAGAATATACACAAGAGTTTTAAGGTGATAACGTTAACGACGTTAAACTCTCTGTCCGACGAGGAAAACCAAGATATTTGGGCACTCTTTCCAGGTCCAAATTACGAAATGAGGCTATGAACCAACGAGAATTAGAAATGACACTTAACAACAATCAAGACTTTTTTTTAGTACTTTAGCCTTTTTTAGGAGCAAAAGCGTGTGCCCCATTATTCTCATACAAAGCACGGAAAAGCAAGTAACTAGCTGTGGTCTTACTTTAAAATGGTCGTTATTATTAAATGGGGCGTTATGATGTTTTGACCATTTGCATAATGCAGTGAAGCAGTTTTCAACTAGCCGCGAATTATAACACCAAAAACAAAGTACTAGTAATCACTTTGGTCCATCACAATAGAAAAGACGCAAGCAGCATACACAATATGGACCATTACTGAGAATCTCGAAGGCCGGAAAACAAGGGTAGGGAAGAATCGATTGCGATCACACCGCTTACAATATTAAACAAAGCTAAAGAAAATACAAATCACGGTTCTTCGGAAGTGTGGCCCACTCCACAAACTGCTTTACTCTTTAATCAACTCCTCAGTTGTTCAGGATTGGCTTACTCACATTTAGAGCATTTGTAATAGAACATTCCATTGGGCCAAACGCTGATGTTAAATTTGCAGGTGACTAGACTGTGTGCGTCATCGTTCCACGTAGACAGCTGACATTTGTGTTTGCGCACGCTTGAGTCGCGGTGGTAAAATCTTGATGCAACGGCAATTCTGAATGTGAATTTATGGGTTTTGCCCTGAAAGTGAACAAAAATTGAAGTTTTTAGTTTCTTTCCTTTTCTCTGTACCGTAGTATTTTGGAAATTATCCGCGGGATTATTTTTATTCCAAGAACTTTCTAGAGGCTTGTTTTCGGTGAGAGCTAATTACGGAAGGGAACTTTGTATTTCAAAATTGTTTGGGTCTGACAATAAAAACAGCTTATAACGCTGGTGAAGCTAAAAGAAAAAAATAGATAATTAACCCTAACAGTTCGTGGGTGTACAGAAAAGGTCCAGATGAGATTCTGAACACGGAAAGTGAACAGACAGTTTCGCACGTATGGCGGTTGATGTGTGTCAAAATTAGTCTAATAAAATTTATTGAGGGGTTTCCTGTATTTTGACTGTTGTCTTGTATTTTAATAGCCGACTGCTTTGTCATTTTGAGTGTATTGCCATTCTGAGACCGTTCTCATTTTGCGAATGTGCGCTCATTTTGAATGCGCTCTCATTTTGAGTGTGCTCTCAGTCAGAGTGTACTCTCATTTTCAGCCAACCAGTTCCCATTTTGAGTCCGTCCCCATTTCGAGAGTGCTCTCATTTTGAGTGTGCTCGCATTTTGAGTATGTTCTCATTTCGACAATATCCCAAGACCCCACGCGCGCTTTTCTCGATCTCCTCGGCTAATGAGACGCATAAACTGCATGATAGACATCATAAACTGTTTTAACTAAAACACAAACAATTTTCTCAACCGCGGAGGAAACTTTGTATAACATTTTGGAACAGATCACTGTAACAATTCCCGCCGTTTACTTGCAGATCTAATCATAGTCATCATAGCCATCTTCTCTGTAAACTGTTATTAGGGAGTTTAAGAAGCTACTAGGGCGACGGCAACGAGAACTTCACGTGCGTTTTAAATTTTGGTACATTTTTCCACCTTGCTCGGCCAAACAAGAACGTGAAAAAACCAAACTCAAAGTTTGGTGGAGAACGTGAACACATGACGGTAATTTTTTTAGTCTCCACTTGAACGCCATTTCCACCAGTTCTGTTACTTGCTAGTTCGGCCATATATACTGTACAAGTTAAACTAATTGGAATAATCGCAAAGTAGTGCAAGTAACTCGAAGTTATATTTTCAAACGACGTTTTCAATTGGCGTTGCCGTTGTGGTTTCTTAAATTCCCTAGTATCTGTTAAGCAAGTGAGAACACCTGCTTGCGTTTATGGTTATGCTTATGTCATGTTATGTCGCCGTTTTCAGTTCACCAGTGAGAACAGGGACGACATAAGCACAAGCCTTATGATAAGGCAGTATTCCTCCAATGATAGGAAACAGCGTTTTTGCTAGGTTTGAAGTAAGGTTGTTGGCTGATAACCAAGTGTACACTTTGCTTCGATCATAATAAGGACCATTTAAATGGTTAACGTCAGTACCAGCAAACGTCAAGCTATTATCGTCAGCGTACATCCTAGTCTGTGAAAACTGCAAGCAATTCGGTAAGTCATTGATGTATAACAAAAAAGGAATAGGCCCAATTTCTCTTAGTTGTTTGGGTTTCTGATTTTTGCCCACAGTTGTACACTGCAAAATAAAAACTTCAGTTAATTTTTAATCGTGGATTCAGTCAAGGGAAAAAAATTGTTAGTCCGTCCGATGAAGTCCTTGTCTAGAAATATAGCAACTGATTATCATCATGGAAACTCAGCAAAATAAACTGCATGCTTTATTTTGCAAGAAGAATTTCGACCGACTTTGGAAGAAAGGTCAAACTAAAAGAACAAACTAAACGAATTTTACCAGCATATAAGAATGTAATTAAAACACTAATTAAACTTTGGAAGGTAACTGATTGTGGCGCTGTGCGTGGTTTTGTCAGTCAGGTAAACTGTGGTGAAGAATAAGCTCTGTTCAGAGAAGCGTATTACGCGTAAGTCGAATATCGATTAAGATGATTGTGAAAGTCGGTATGTTTTGGGAGAGTGAGGTTTCAAGATGGCGGCCAATTGAAAACATATACAAGAAATATTGAGGATTTGTTTATTTTGTCGTATGCGTATTCTTTTATCAGGATCCGATGGCTGAAATAATGGCAAGGATTTCTTTTAGGTACTTTAAGGATTTCTTTTAGATTACTGTGAGGTAACTTCAATTTTCTTTGTGCGCATCTGTAAATTATTTCAGATCAGTTTGAGAATGATTTTGTCACTCGCATGAAAGGTTATTGTTTTGCTTAACAATTGGAGACCCTGTGGAACTACTTGTCCAAATATGGGCATAAGATACAGCGAGCTCAGTATCTGCAAAAACTGAAATAAAAATGCCTCGTACAAAAAATACCGAGCGGCGCTGAAGTGTTTATTAATGATGAATGTGATGTTGGACGTTCAAGTAAGCGGTAAGTCATACGAGTTTTTCATGTACATGCCTCGAATCGCCGTCCCTTTCAAATACAACCTTTCTTTCACCAAGTTGAGCAAGACCAAGTTGGATTTTCTTTTGGACACTTGGTGGCATCGTCTGGTCTTCGTTTGCAAGGCAAACAAATGGTTTGGTAAACGTGTCCCTGACAGGAATAGCAATACGGCCAGATGGCGTGGAAAAAACACGTTTCCCGCGAATTCGTCGAAGACCTTGTCTGGCCGTAAGACATTAGTTTGCCCGTTCTCCGTCGGACTCATTTGCGAGGTTTGTGTAACTCTATCACATGATTGCAATTGCTGCGCAACATCAAGATTTCTTGCTAGCATCCTCCGAGTTCATATTTGGGGCCGCCATTTAATATATGCTTCGAGTGCTGCTTGGTAACCGTGCTGCTTCGAGTGGGGAATGAGATCGAGAAAAGCGCGCGTGGGGTCTTGGGATATTGTCGAAATGAGAACAGACTCAAAATGCGAGCACACTCAAAATGACATCACACTCAAAGTGAGAGCACTCTCGAAATGGGGACGGACTCAAAATGGGAACTGGTCGGCTGAAAATGAGAGTACACTCTGACTGAGAGCACACTCAAAATGAGAACGCATTCAAAATGAGCGCACATACGCAAAATGAGAACGGCCTCAGAATGGCAACACACTCAAAATGACAAAGCAGTCGACTATTAAAATACAAGACAACAGTCAAAATACAGGAAACTCCTCAATAAATTTTATTAGACTAATTTTGACACACATCAACCGCCATACGTACGAGCAGTCGCCGCGCTGGGGCATTGTTTCAAGTGTGAATGCTGCCTTAAGGCCGTGGTTTTCACGCCGCTTAAAATCGGTTTAATAGAAATATCTCATTCGCATTTCAGGCAATACAAAAACCTTATGCTCAAAACACAAATCAATGTTTTGGGGTGTTTTGTAAATTTTTTGGTGATTTTTAGGTATATTTGGGAGGAGATAGTTTTTCTCAAAGGAGTAGTAAAATTTGGAGAAAGAAGAATTATTTAAGATTTGATGTAGTTTAAAAGTTAGAATTTGAAGTTAAAAATTTATATATGGACACCCAAACAGTCCCCTACCAACCCTGGTGTGCTCCGTGGGTTGGGGGCAACTGTCTGTTGGTGCTCCAAAAATAATTTTCTTTCTTTTATTCCTACTTTAAACCTCTTAAAATTCCATTCAAATTCACGTGTACTCCCACCTTAAACTTGCTTTTAACCGTTACTTACCGGTAGAACTTTGAAGGCCGACTTGGGCTCCAGTATTTTATTCATCGTTGCACATTGTAGGGCCACTGACATTTTCTTTGTTTCACTTGCCTGGTGAATAACGAAATAGGAATAAGTTCAAGTACTCACGTTGTTAGCACGCATTGCCGGCCGCATTTATCACACAAAGACCACGATAAAAAGGCGCAAGCCTAAGCTTTTGCGAAAATCTGTTCATAGAAAATATCTGTACTTGACCTGATGTTAAAATGGCTGACATTTTAATATCCTCTTGTCGGCATTCAAATTAGCCTCACTAGCCTCGGTCAAGGTAAAATATTATTTTGCAAGAATGAGGCTAGTAAGGCTAATTTGAATGCAAACGAAAGAACATTAAAATGTCTGCCACTTTTGCATAGGGTCTCTAGAAGCGGTCTGGATCTCGTATCACGGAGTGAGGGAGGCAGAAGCTCAAAAGGTTTTGATAGAGCAAACTGAAGAAAAAAAATTATGTTTTAGATCATTCTCTTGCGAGAAAAACAGAAACAGTCAACAGAGCCTGACCCGAAAAATGATCGAGGAAACTGATCGTGCCTGTCTGTTACAGCAAGAAATCTGGTTAAAGGTGATAGCTGAGTTTAATCGTTTGTTTCACGTGTGACGAACGATTAAACTCAGCTATCCTTTAAAACCACGATGACGAACACCTTTCATAATACTGGTTAAAGTTCTTTTGATGTAATAATCACCTCCTCTGCCGGGGACCTAAAACTGACATAACCAAAAACTCCGACTTACCGTATTATGTAAGTTGACATGTACATCTGCAAAGTGTGGGTCATCTGTAGTCTCGAATTTCCAATGTTTGCAACTTTTTATGTCCTCTGAAAGTGCGCGGCGCTGATAAATCAATAATGAAGAAAAGAAGTTGGTTAAAACAAAGTGACTTTCTTTAATTGCGGTTGTCAAAGGATCGTACGACTGTAAACAAACCCATCGGTTATCAGAGCGGAATACAATTTCAAAACGCCGGTTTCCGTGAAGGGAAACCAGAGAGAAACAAAACAAAGTCAACTAAAAGATCACGCGTCTTTCTTTTATATAATCAATTCCTACCACTCCGTAGTGCCCTGTAGGAAAGTCGATCAAAATGTAGATATAGTAGATGAGGAAATATGCACTCACCGATCGTAGCTTATTCTGTTTTACTCGTGCACGCGGAGATGAAGATATTTGCGAGATGAAAAGTGCACCTATTATAAAGGCAATGATAATTCCTCTACTCCTGCAATTCATCCTTTCATTACACTTGCAGCGAAATAAGTGACGTCATAGTCGTCGTTGATTTTCAGCACGTGCGATAAAAAGCGCGAGCGAGAACATGCACGAGCGCACGTAGCACAATTATTTTCCAAACCGTCCTGTTTGCTTCAGTTTTGCTTTGCTAAGCTCAGAGAAACTTTTTTTTTGGCTCTGTGAAACTTGCCGGCGCCTCTTTCTTATTTCACCAACAAGAATTAAACAATTTAACCGCGGGGAGACGCATGAAAACAAGTCATTATGACTTGCTTACAAGCGTCTTTCCGCGTTTAATGTCATTCCCTGGTGCTTGCTTCGAGTTCTGATTGGTCCATGCGTTGCATACGTTTTTATGTGAGTTTAACGCACGTGCACTTGTGTGCGTGCATAAGGTCCCAGATATTTTTTTTGCACACCGCTTTATGGCCATCCAAATTCTTAAACTGACCGATATGCCCGACGGGTCAATACATACATACATACATACTTTATTTATTCCAGAAGCAGACTATATATACAAATAAAACTAAGAAGAAAAGTACTTCTAGAAAAGGAAGTTTGGAGGTTAGCCCTATACAAAAACTCCTTCAAATAAAAGAAAAACAAAAATAAGTAAACATAAATCTCCACTGTTGCATAAAGTTTTTTGGCAGGTGCCTCAGGGCTCACTTATCAAGTGACCAAATACAGCAACAATAAATCTTTTTAGCATCAACCGAACAATTTTGAAAAGAGGCTACATAAAAGGGTAACAGTGCACGAAACCCAGTGTTTGGTATGGGGAAAACAGCAATTCGAAGTTAACTGATTTCCATAACAATAAAATCTGAAACAAGTCGTGAATTGAAAACGCTAATCCACGAGAGTTTGCTGTTCAAATGAAAGGGATGTAGCAGATGTAGCTTTGACCCGACAGTTCCATACAGTCTCCCTTGCTACTGCAGTTAAACTGAGTACGTCAGAAATATACTGCGCAGTAGCTTTCATTTGAATGGTCACACTCAAGGATTCTATTCACAGACTCAAAGTTTAGAAGTATCTGCCGTACACATTGCATTCATTCTTTCTCTTGAATTGCTTGTTTTGTTTTCTTTCTTTCTTTTCTGTTGCCATAAACAGCATACTGTTGCCATAAACAGCTTAACATTTACGTCAACTTAAAGATCATTATCGTTGTCCAGTCTTTGTTTACACTCTGTTTTTTTTTTTTATAAGAACCTTTTTTAATAAGAACGTCGAGGCTGAGATCAAACAAAATTTTAAGAACGTATTAAGAACATTCCTCAGGCTGAGAGTCGATTAAGAACGTTTTTATTTTGCTAATCTGTATAAAAAATCAAGGTAACACTGATGTAAATTAACCAAAATACTTAAGGGCATGTTTTGTATAACATTAACAATGGTGACACACATCTCGGTTTGCCATTATCAGGAGTTCTTGATACCATATCTCAGCAGGCAATGCACTTTGATAGGTTTCCTGGTCGCGTCCAGTGATTTACTAAAATACATGTACATGTAGTGTATACTAATAACTATGTAATTTAAGAACATCTTAAGAACGTTTTCAGCCTCAAATCGCAAAAAAATATAAGAACGTTCAGCCTCAGCTCCAAAAATTAGACGTTCTTATAAAAAAAACAGAGTGTATACAATTGTTAAGAATGCGGAAAGTATGACTTCAATGTGATTATTAATACCCCACCTTTTGTGAATACAATTATATACAAACCGCAAATGAAATTTTATACACGGATTAACTGAAAGTTTCAGCAGTGGACGCGAAACGCGATGGCAGCATCATCTTCCTCTCTTCCCGCTTCGTTTTACGCAAACTTTGGAATTTCTGAGGAAGACTTCAACAAGTAAGGCTTTGCAAATGCTTCAGTTTTCTACTTCTGTTCGATCTTAAGTGGAATACTTTGTTATCTTAGTAGTGTCGAGGTCTCTACATTTTCCTGCAGACAGACTTGGATGTTTAAACTTGGATGCGGGCTTTATCGTAATGCATCAGCCAATTCCTGCGGTGCCCATCAGGGCCGACCTGTGGGCATGACGTTGTTTTCTGTAGCTCAGTGGTAGAGCATCCGAACTAGTAATCGGAAAGTCTTCGGTTGGACTCCTGATAGGAGCACTCGGATTTTTTCTGAATATGCCTGTGTCATTTACTGATTAATACATCATTCTCAAACCGGAAAATGTCCTTCGGCAGGGACAAACGAGCCGTTCAAATGCCCGCCCGTGGTATCTAAAAAAGAAAGCTGATTTCTTCGTTTCCGGGTATAACTTTATAGCCTTAACGTCTCAAATTAGTCTCATTATCGATCGTTCCGGTAACCGTTTATTTTGTGGATCTATCGTCGCATTTTGTCCTCCTTATTGCATGGTAATCACGAATTTATTGTCTTTGTTAGTGAAACACAAACTGCAAGGCTGATACTTTTGTGTTACAGTTTATTTTTGGCTGATTAGGTCTCTCGTAGAACCTTCGACAACTAGCAGCATTATCGCTCTCAGTCCTTTGCAGTTTTCACGTCTTCTTTGTTAGTGAACTTAGTTGAAGGAAAAGAAGTGTGCTATGACGTGAAATCACGAGGCTGTCAAATGCCCCGGGGTATACTATCTCGTACCTCCAATGAAATCTTACCTACGTTGATGGCGAAAGCAATGCAAGTTCGAGGAAAAATTGTTCTCTCACACAAGCGACATAGCGCCCCCCCCCGAAAAAAAAATAGATCAGGACTTAGCGCTATTGATGGTTTGCATGTGACATCATGAAGGCCATGTTGGTGTCCAGGAACAATAAGATTTTTCTCCTCTGGGACTTACAGTGCGACGAGCCTTATCGTGCCCACCCAACAAACTTTTTTTACAAGTTAGCCATAAAATACAAAACGACATGTTTTCAATAATTTGTTGTTCCGTCACTTGCTTGTTGGACTTTGCAAGGAGACGTGACCGTTAATCAAAATCGCGTATCCTGATTGGCTAACTTGTAAAAAAAGGTTTGTTTCCATTTTTATGAACAAATTTTCTTTCGTTTTGTACACCAACATGGCGGCAATGCAAACCAGCTATTTACAGCCTACAATCAGCCTGTCTAAGTAAAAGAAGCTGAGACCTTTTCCCTTTTATAAATTCCTTCGCGCGGATTTGTTTTTCGACTTTTTCTGGTTTGTCGCCAGGTTGTTTGTTGCATATACGCACGCTTAAGCATGAACCAATTCTTAACTCTTTCCATAGTGCTTTTGAAGACAAGGGCAATGGAGTTTTCCAACTAAAACCAGGCTGGTCACTGGCCTTTACGCATGCTGTGATGACTACGGGTGATCACCCAACAGCGATTGCCATACCAACGGCGTCTGGGTCGCCTGTGTGCGGAAGAAGTGCTGGTCACCTGTGGGAAAGATGTACCCAAAGTTCCGTCACCACACAGACATGTTGCGTTTTCAACTGCCCCAATCCAAATTGTCACGCAGACACCGGTAATCCTCAACCAGCCGGTGCCACAGCCCATGTCTATGCCACCTTCCAGACGTCTGACCACGACATTGGCTATATGATACTGCTACCAACATGCAGTTTCTGTAATAACTGGAGGCAATGCATGAGAAGCGGGACCAACTTTCCCCTGACAGGCCAGGAAGCAAACATCTTGTACACCATCAAGGCTGCCAAGTTGATGTTTATTAAAGTTGACAGCAGCGTAACCAGTGGAAAGGGTGCGGCTGGGAAAGGGACAGGAAAGGGGGGTGGCTATCATGGTAAGGGGGGAGGGAAGGGTGGAAAAGGCAACCCTCCTGGTGCACCACCAGATGCACAAATAATCTAACAAGGTGGCAATGCCAGTGATCCACGGTCAACAACTACAAGTTAGAAGTTCTCTAACATGTTCGTTTGTGCTTGCTTCTTGGAGAAGTTGTTAAAACTATATATTCAAAATCAACCATACAATGTACAATAGGGTGTTATAACAGGTATTATTAAAGATAAGACTTGTATTTTAAAATTAATCCCACCGGTCTTTGATATTTGTGATATATAATTACATACGCCTTCAGTGATTACTAAATAGAAATGTTACTAGCTCAATAGCGCTTGCTGGATCTCCTGCCTTACCTAATGTTATCTGACTGTGTAAAAGAATACTTGTAATGAGTCATGAATGGCAAAACGAAATATGTGCTTCATGCAGCTTCACGAGCCTGCTGCGATCTTGAAACGGAACTACTGCTACAAAAAAAACAAAAACAAACTCTGACACCAAAAGGTAGCCGGTTTGTAGAGGCCTGGTATTACCCTTGCCCCACTTTTCTTTCAACGTGTCTCACAACACCCCAACATACACCAAGGAGCTACAAGAGCTTGAGCATAAACAAACAGTCTGCAAGTGTGTTATACAGGTCGTAACAGCATTTCTATACTAGCCTGCGTAGCAGTCGTTTCTGTTTCCTTTAAGCATTGGGCACTTTTTTGCTCCTTTTTGTCCAATGCCCTAGCACGTCTTTCGTGCTTGCCCGCCCTTGGTTTTAAAGGAAACGGAAATGACTGCTACTCAGGCTATTTCTATTATCACATTCATCATCATCTCATTTTTTGATAGTCATTTTTTTTTCAAGTTCGTGCATAGTTTTCAATAGTTTTTGAGTTTTTAACTTTCCTTGTCATTGTAAAGTGCTAAAGAGGCATATAAATTTATTATTATTGTTATTATTATTATTATTATTATTATTATTATTATTATTATTATTATTATTATTATTATTATTATTATGAAGGTTCTTTTCAAAACGTTTTGACTTGCCCTCCAACCCCCACTACCCCACCCCCTCCTCTCTGCTCAGATTTGCAGAGGTCGAAGATTTCAAACGATTGTGTGCCACACAAAAAGTATATGCAACAAAAAATACAGTCATACATTATTTACTAAAAATATCACTTCTTTTACTTGTATACATGGTACATATTAATGAATAAATTGTGATGATTTTATTACACTAATTATTATTTTATTTTGCAAGCACCGTCTATTTTGCTCCATCGTTATTCAATCAGCTAACTATTACAAACAAATCAATAGCATCAAATAAATCACTGGATATAATTAAAATATTACATTACTTCAAGAGTGCAAATACGTTGACTGAAGAGACAAACTTGATGCAGTTAGCATGCCCAATAGAAGTAAGGATCTACAAGTGGGAAACCAATCTCGATCCCAGAGCCCCCGTTATGCTTGTCCAGTGGAGCGGGAAACGAGAGCCCTCTGACACGGCGGCAAAATGAGTGTGCATGCTCGACACGTGTGAGCAATCTTACTCGGCAAAATGGCGGCATTTTTAAAATTCCCATTGCCTGTTCTCATTTCGCGTGGATAAGCCCAAATCAAAATAGATAAGGTTGCCGCTTTCAGGAAAGGTTCCTTCGAATTTGCTCCAACACATATCTTATTCAAGAAAAAACATATTGTGGTAACAGGTGTGAATTTGGCGATTAAAGTGGAGCATTCGTAATCGATTCTCGCTCGAATCACAAACCTGTGGAACATGCGCACTCATTTTGCCGCTGTGTCAAGACCTCTCATTTCCCGCTCCGCTGGACAAGGGTAACGAGGGCTCTGGGGACGAGATTGGTGGGAAACGTGACTGAGCTATACATTCTTTAACAATAAAATATTGACAAAAAGATGGCGAAGTATCATGCAAATTTGATGTCATTTCAAAACCCAAAATGTTTGTCTGTCAACAGAAACAAAAAAATAATTGTCTAGTTTTGTTATAACTTATCACTCCAGTGCAATAAAACTGTTGATTAGTGCCTCTAGCCAGAGACTGAGTAGGTCGGAATGGAATCAAACTTGAAAAATGTTAGGCTAACGTTTTTCAAGTTCTGACATTTTTGTTTCGAAAATGCGCTAGAACAGATGACGAGTTGTTCGTTTCAAGAATAATAATCATTATTTGGTTGATTTCTTTCGTCTCGTTGTTCTAGAATTATTTTGTAGCTAAGTGAAGGTCTTATTCACCATTTTGAACAAAAGAGGTCAAAACCCCCGCAACACTTCCCCTTTAAGGAAGGTCCCTTTTCATATAAAGGGTTTTTTTGCACATTTTTATGAATACAAGGGAAAAGAAGATCTTAGCCAGGGGTATTGAAATTCAAAACGAAAATTGGGGGTTGTCACACCTTTTTTCAGAGACAATTTATTAAGCAACAATAATATTCAAAAAAGCTTTAAAATACAAAACAATGTACCGTGTATGGCCACTTTTTTTCCATACAGAGGCTTAATTACCCCTGAAAATGTGCAGTTAACCCCTAATTTTCTGTTTGGATTCCAATAATCCTTGCAAAGATCTGCTTTTCCAACATAGTAGTAAACCATGCAAGTTTCTCAGACCATTCCGAGATGTGCAGAACATTACGAGGGATTGTCCTTAATTTGCAACAAGCCAAGGATATACATTTTTTTTCAATTAATGCATTAACTGTCTCCCAGGCCCAGAACAGATTTCCATTCCATTTATCACTTCTCATTTCAAACTCAGCGGCAAAAGGTAAACAAGAAAAGCAAAGGCAATGGTACAATAAAGGGCTTGTTTCTCCAACTGCAGTAAAAAAACAAAAACTGCAAAAAGACTAAATTTTTTAAAAAATGAGGTTTCTGGCAAATTTAGCAGCTACTACTGTCAGTAAGGAGCCCACTCAACAAGCTCGTTAGGTTTTTGTGAGAGTCTTCAGTGGTTGTAGAAGAATCAAAGTAATTGAGGTTAGGAAGGAAAATGTGGTATTGGTAGCTCTGCTTCCAAGCAAAATGCCAAGAGATTCTCACGAAAACCCAACCAAGAAAATCAATGTGTGCTTGCTAATGGTTACCCTGATCTGTGCTTACTGCTGATTATCATTGAATAATAATTATTACAAAACTCTTCCTTTTCTCTTTGATATCAACTGACTGTTTGCGAGGCTATATATATATTTTTACCAAAGGCTAGCAGATCAAAGCTCTCAAGAAACTGACCAAGTTTGGCTTAAGCACCAAACGTTTTACACCTTAATTTGTATCTTTTGGGCTTTGAGATTGTTTGAATAGCCTTGGTTCAATTTACTGTACATTACAATACAGCCTCCGTTCCCCCTCCCCAACCCCACCCAGACAAAAATTGTAGCCAAAGAGGACCCACAAAGAGGGCAAAAAAAAAAAATCAATTTTAAGTAAAAACTAAAATAAATTCTGGATATATATATAAAAAAAGGACAGACCATTAGTTTGGGTGAATTTCACTGTTTTCCTTTATTCGCTACTGGCTGATTGACAGTCAGGGCCTCCACAGACAAGGCAAACTATTATCGATAACTTTTAAGTTGTTGATAACAAAAAGTTATTGATGACATCTCACATGTGAATCAAGTCATCAACTACAAATAGTGAAAAATAAAGTCATCAACAACAAAGTAACAGTAATTTTCCTTTGAAAAAGGAAAACTACTTTAGTCGTTGATAACAAACACAGCAGCTTTGTTATCGACAACTCACTTTCCCCCATCTGAGATTAAGTTGCCAATTGCTGAAGTCTACTTTTGCAGCGAAATAAACATGGCCACCCTTTTCTGTACAATATACACATGCAACATTACAAGCAAATTTCCAGGCTCCCTCAAAGCATACTGGTTATCAACAACTAAACTTTTTGTGCGTGAAAACGCATTTCTGAACACTAATAGTTGTTGACTGAAAATAGTTATCAAAAGCAATTTACCTCATCTGTGGAGGCCCTCAATCCTCTTATAATGGAGACCTCTTTACCACACACAGTTCAACAGCATCCAACAAGAAAATTTAAGCAAAGTATTTAACATGATGTTCCCTGTGTTTTAAAACTATTCTATAGACTCCCTAAAGCTTTATTCCTAGAAGTTTGGGTCTCTCTTTGGATTCTTTACCTGAAGATGAGGTGGCCTGATTGATGTTCAATTTTCTATTGATTTGTTTTGACCAAATCAGACATTTGAGCTACAAATTTCAAACAGTAATTTCAACTAGATGATTTGACAGACATGGTCAGTATTCTTCCCCACTAGTTAACACATTGTTCCAGAAAATATCCATGCATGTGCACCACTTCCCTCCCCCCCCCCTCCCTCCATTTAACTTCATGCGTGTGCTTTCCTTCAAAACATTTTGCTTTTAACCCTTACCCTAACCCCCCCCCCCCCCCGCCCACTTAAAAAAGAAGATTTTCCATGGGGTTGCAAAAGATATTTTCCAGAACTGCACAATCACAGTAAGCCAAATAAAAAATAACCAAACAATTACACAACTTCTTTATAATACATATAGATCCTATTCTCTTCTTCAGTAATTTTCCTGCTGGTAATGAATACCTTACTCTGTCTTGTTGATTTCTCCCAAAGCAGTAAAGCAGCTTACTCTGTAATTCAAAATTAGGACTTCTTTTGCACATAGGTGGCTGGAAACAAGCCCTCACTTCCACTTTCCAAGTTCTTCCCTTTCCACCAATTCTCGTCGTTCTTATCCAGGACTTGGATTCTATCTCCACGTTTAAAATACAATTCCCCATCTTCTTCAGGTTGAAATACGTATGAGGCAATCATTATTTCTGCCTGTAGCTTGAATTGACAACAGAGAACTAGTTACAAACAAAAACAATAACAAGACAGGGTGCATGCAACAAGGCCTATTGATCCCAGAGAAGAACTTATTTCTTTTTTTTGCACTTATGCAGGGGTTTCATTAAGTTTTGAAGTAGGGGGGCACCTATAAGAGAGTAGCTGGGCAGAAAATTACACTTGAAGTGAATTTCTTTATGTTCAGCTTGAAAGTAGGCAGGTACTGACTCTTGTGTACCCTGGTACTGGTACCTGGGTCCCGCCTTCTAATGAGAACCCTGATTTATGATAGTGTTCTCCTTCATTGAACACAACAAGCTTAAGCTGGCTTTTCGGGGCCCTGATATCCCCAAATTCTGACTAGATAACCAACCTTGATAGTGACCACCTTCTTCAGAAAATAAAATATCTTGATGTTTAAACAAATTCCCCTTACAGGCACCAAATGGAGAAAAGCAGGGAGAATGTGCATACCTTATTATAGGAAATTAACGCTTATTTTAAAAATTTGCGTTAATTTAAGTCGTGTTAATTTTTGTTAACGTTAATTTCCGTGTCATTAATTAAGTGGCGCATTTATTTCTGCAACCTTAATTTCCACAACTTTCGCCCCAAATTCTCGATACACTCCAGAAAGGAAAAAGCATTGTTTTATCAGGGTATCGTGGTATCGTGGACACTGCATATGAAGAACGCTCAAAGTGGCTAGATTCCTTCACTTAACTCCTATATTTAGGGACAATTCCATGAATATTGTTTGTATTTCGGACTTTTACACTTAGTGTTAAAATAATTTTTTTCCTGTTGTCTCAACAAATTCTTTTTCTTTGTGTAAGTCGCGTTAATTTCCCTCATTTCCTTTATTGGGAAATAATTTTTCCTTCAATTCCCGTTAATTTAAGTCGCATTAATTTCAAATACCTTAATTAACACATGCATTAATTTCTTATAAGGTATATTGATATTGGAGCTTACACAAAGTGGTACCACTTTTGCATGCTGCGTAACATTAATAAAGCCAGTATAAAATGCCAGACACCGTTGGTTCTTACCTCTTCCTCGGCAGCCATATCTTTTAGATAAATTGTCTGCGATCTGCTGACAGACGAGGTGCGATGATATTCCACCAACTGATTTAATGAATTAAACTTTACAACCCACAAGAAATATTTCCCAGCACCATCACGTAAAACTTTAAAGTGTTGCACTGCACCACCAAACCTGTAACCAAGTCAAAAACAAAACATTCACCTATCCTCAACCTTTAGCTTGAAAATAGATAACTAAAGGGGTTTAGTTTTTCTATAGAAACTGTGGTTCTGCATAGGTGGGGGCATGGAAAAGAATGTTTAATTTTCTCAACAGAGTGGACAAGGTTACTTGAACACATACGAATCCAAACGCCAATAAAATCATTCTGTGAATAAGCACCTAAGTTCTTTGTAAAGACGCACTGCACAGCAAAGTACAGAACAAAGATAGAGCCTTTGGCACACAGTTGAGATGCTTAACCACTGAACTACTGGAGGTACTGTGGGAAACTAGCTAGGTCTGCTAAGACTTTTGTGTTGAAACCTTACACCATAAATGTTGTACGGAAATCTAACAATTGCCACAGATTCCCTTAAAGAACTTTCTTGGGTGAGAAGCAACTGAAAACAGATGTTCCAATCAATTCAAAAACTTAAAATCATTTGTGATAATATATTCATGAACAGTTTCTATTCAGCACAAATTTTTTTGTCTTGAGAACCATTTAGTAAAAATTTAATTCAAACTGACCCAGTTTTACTGCAGTAGACTCCCACTACAGGTACCTCCGACATGGGTTACCTCAAACCTTTTACAACATCAAAACATGTACAGAAACATGTTTTCCCTGATTAATGTTTATGGCTATAAACTCTATTCGGAACTTGAAGAAAGTTTTCTTCACACTTTAAGTGTCTGAGGGGAGATGGAGATAGCAAACATCCAAGTTATTTTCTGACACTAATTAAATCTTACCTCACAGATAATGAAAAGTCTCCTGCAAGAGAAACATTTGAATTAATGCAAAGAAAATTGATTTTAATGTAAAAACATTAAGAATAAAATGCACTTATTACATTTGTTAATAAATGCATTTCAAATAGAGTTCCCATACACCTTTTTAATTATTTTAATGTGAGAAACCACGACATTCACCACCACTTGTACAAAACTAGAAATAATAGTGACCTTATTTTGGAAAAAGTTAACTTAGAATGCACCAAGCGCACTTTTTTCTACAAAAGTGCAAATTAACTCTTAGGATAATATTTGTAACTGTTTGAAACTTCCTTTTGATGTTACTATCCTGGAATATTTGTAATCTCCTTTTACTTTATAATTATTATTTTTTTTTTAGCAGGACCTATGTTGATAGCAGTTTTCTTTTTAAAACTGATGCCACAATCCTGTATAAATATGTTTGAATTATAATTATTATTATTATTATTATTATTATTATTATTATTATTAATGCTTAAAAGTAAGTTGACAGTCTGTTTCGAATCTCGATCCTCGACTGGATCCTCGATACTCAAAACTCAAGAGTATCAAGTCCCGTGAGGCTAAGAAAATAATTAACTTCCCGCTTGACTGATTACTCGACAAAAATTATCGAGCGAAAAAAAAAAAACTTTGTGTATTCCTTCAGTTACACGAAGCAGTGAAAAGAACCACAAGCGAAGATGTCAGTGTGCCCTCTGTGCATGCTTTTCTAGTTTGTTAGACAAATGACTTGAAGATTTAGACAACCAAAGCCAGGTTCAGTGTTCTGTTCAAGGTTTTCCTCAAGGTCTATACAGTACAAAGTGGCTGTTAGTGTAACGGTAGTCTCCCCCGAAAGCAATTGGAAGACTTTTATATAAAAGTTATACTGCCATCGGTCACGTACGGCCTCGTTGTTTGGGGATCGTGCAACAAGACACACTTCAGCAATCTGGAAAAACTACACGCCAGAGCCAAACATATCGTGTATGGACTATCATGGGACACCAGTGCTACAGGCGTTTTAATGCATACACGATGGGATAGTCTTGAAAGAATGTATAAGGTTCGATTAGCGGAATTCACTTTCAAATGCATAAAAGGATGCAACGCCACAGAGCTTAAGGACCTACTTGTTCAGAGGAACTCAAGATGCAAGCGAAAGTAGAAGGAACAGAGATATTTTTCTCCCGAGCCCAGAGACAAATTTTACGAGGCACTCCATCAAATATAGAGGAGCGATAGCTTGGAACACCCTATCCAGCAAAGAATCAGCAGCAAATAACTTAAACCAATTTAAACGTCTGCTATGAAAATATGGCATGAGAAAAATAAATTTCGATCCGATTGCCGCTTTAATTAAGGGTAAAGACGATGATTGTATATATTATTAGGAATTTGAAGCCACAGTTTTAAATGTATATAGCATATCGTTTGAACGTATTTCTAGGTTTGTGATTTGATGTTAATACCTAATTTCTATTTACTTTTATTTTATCTGTAAATACACGACCCCACCAGCTCTGCTGAATACTCGATCGTGCTTAAATCAAAGTGCTCAGTTCAGTTCAGTTCAGTCTGTGGATGAAATCCTAAAATGTGACCATTCATATGTACGGACAAATTTGTGCCATTAAAATAAAATTGACCAATAAATTTATTACTTTTCTATGGCATTATTTTTTATACTAAAGAAAACAGCTGTTGCTTTCGGGTTTGAGATGAAATCCCCAAGAGAGAAAATGGAAGCTACATGTATAAAGCAGCACTTTCCTAACAGAGGTACTACTCATTTTTTACTTGTCTTAAGGACAGTGCTACGAACAGGAAGTGATTTAGAAAAGCATTTAACTATGAAAAATTGCGATAATATATTTCTTAAAATCATTTTAAGATTAAATATTGCTGAAAAACAACGACATTTCGACGCTAGCTAAACGTCATTATCAAGTCAAAATATGTTTGTAAGTTGCAGTCTATAAATACTAAAAAACAATACCTGATTAAAAGCTGTAATGTGAGAAAAAAATTAAAAATGCTAAACAAAAAGTTTTGCACGTATGGAGTCCATCTGGATATTTAAATTGAGCTTGAGATTCTTGATGAAGAGCATTTCAAACACTAAACAATCAAATTTGCCCTGGCACTTTCTTAAAACTCTAAATTGGTTTTCTTTCAAAAGGTTGTTGTTACCGCCAGCTTCTAAGAAATGGCTACCGATTGCCGAATTTTTGTGCTCAGCAATGCATTGATGAAGGTGTCGGGCCATGTACCCGACATAATCTGCATCGCACAGATCACATGAAAAATGGTAAACAACACACTGCTTATTCACAATAATTGACGGCTTGACAGGACAGTGCTCCCTAAGAAGGTGCTCCCTAAGGACAGTGCTCCCTAAGAAGGTGCTCCCCAAGGACAGTGCTCCCTAAGAATACAAACTAAGGCATTTTCTTGCAGTTTGTGACTATGCTGGAAAAGAATGATTTTGGGAAGGGCTTTTGAAGTCTAAAAAGAAAATTGGTGGTAACTGCCCATTTTTCAGAGATAACTAAGCAACAATAATTCTAAAATGCTTTAAGATACCTACACAACCACGTTTGTTATTTTTTTCTAATTTATTGAAGCTTACAAATTATCTCTGAAAAATGCATGGTAATCCCCAATGTTCTTTTTCAATTTCAAAAGCCTTTACTTAGATCTTTTTTCCCACATTGTCATAAGCTGTGCACAAATAACTTTGAATTACAAGATACCGTCCTTAAAGGGGAAGTATCATGGGGTGTTTTGGTATCTTTTGTAAAAAATGATGAAATAAGACCTTCAATCAGCTGCCAAATAATTCTAGAATGACAAGAGGAAAGACATCAACTCAATTCTTGAAAGGAACAACTGGTGATCTCTTCTAGAGCATTTTGGAACCAAAAATGCGAGAACTTGAAAAATATTAGCCTAATATTTTTCAAGTTTCAATCCATACCGGCCTACTCTGTCTCTGGCCAGAGGCACTAATGGACAGTTTTTTTGCACTGGGGCGACAATTTATAACAAACTAGACAATTATTTTATGTTTCTGCTTACGGACAAACATTTTTGGGTTTTTTGAAATGACAGCAAATTCGCGTGATACTTCCCCTTTAAGAAATCAGAGTTTGTCATACCATCCGGAAATGTGTAGAACGTATGCACAGTAGCAATAGGAGACACCCTCCTCGTTATTTTGTACCAGTCTTGAAACTCTACCTGGTGAGCTCTCACTTTCCCGTATAAGAAAAGCCCCATCATGGTTTTGTTTCATAAGCACTTCCTCTGCCTTTTGCCTTGTAATTTTGCCATGAAACCACCTGTAAAGAGAGAACATAACCTTCAGTGAAATATAAAAATTTCATCCATAGGGAAAGAACATCTATGTCTGTAGAAGCTAAAAACTGTATGATAAAGGGTCCTTTCATGAGCAATCACTTGCCATGAAGGCTGTTGCCTAAGAAAATTTTCAAGGAGCCCACAAGGCCAAAAGCTGAAAAGTTAGCAGCCCAACAAGTAAAGTGTTAGGTGCTGCTGCTGCAAAAAAATTAGGCACCCAGAGCATTTTCTGCCTCTCAGTTCAGTGAATACAAGTAAAAGTGGACTCTTCAAGAGCTCTACAATGCAATTCAACATACATCAACTTCAGGTTTCACATCCCCTTATTTTTGTGAATCAGTATTTTACAATCTGTCAAAATGTCCGTACGCTGATTGGCTCATAGTCTATTGTCTATAAGAGTATATCTATTTAAATTTCTAGCATAGTATTTTACTGTTTTAGAAGTATACCAATAAAGATTAAAGATTAAAGTGCAGACAATAAAAATGATGTCAGATGTAACACGTGTGTTTTCTCAACGGAAAAATAAAGCCAATTCCGCTCGTACTTTTCCCGTGTACGTTATGGTAAAGAAAAAAACAAATTGACGGCAGTTTTCTATGGTATATACTCTTATAGACCACAAAATGACGCCATAAAATGTTCAAAACTTGGCAGTGAAACCACTTGCCTGCGGCTTGTGGTTCCACTTGAGTTTGGAACATTTGATGACGTAAGAGTACAGACCATAGAAAACTGCAATGGATTTGTTCATTAACAACCTTTTCAGTAAACAGGATGTTTGTCACATGAACCTAGTTTAATGGCTTAGCTCCCACGAGTCTCCTGTAGCTCAGTGGTAGAGCATCTGAACTAGTAATCAGAAGGTCTTAGGTTCGACTCCTGTTGAGAGAATTTAGAGTTTCTATTTCCAAGCATGCCTATGTCACTCACTGACATACCATCATATTTCTTTCAACATTAAGTTTTCTCTGGTTCTCAGGAGCCAATATAATGACATCACTACTTATGGAAAGAGAAGTCATAAATCTCCAGGGACTAGCTAGAGCAGTAGTTGTAATTACTATGAACTACATGTCAATCAATCTCCGTACTGTGGTTCATTTAACCTAAACCTTTTGATGTGCTTGCTTAATTATTGAAACTGTCCATTTGCAAAGTTGCAATTTGATTGCCATATCATTCTATAAGCTAAGTTTTTTTTATGAGGAAATTACGATAGTCATTCATGTATATGTCTGAAGAGAAAAGAAATTTCTTCCTCTCGTATCCTTTTAGCTTACTGTGAAGTGCGGTAGATTTACGCTCAGGTTTCCCATCTTTAATCGCTATTTTATTTATACGCCAATGTAAGGTATTTGTATACTTTATTAATTAACCGAATAAAAATTAAGGCTTCCTTTTAAATAATGCTTACTCGTGTGGTTTAAGCATAATGTAGTTCGCTGGTACAAGCCCACTTCGACCATCTTGTTCAGCCGTGTACCAATTCACATCCTCGTCTGTTTTGACTACCTAAAACAAAGAAAATCGCTCGGCAATTTAAGGCAAGTACAACAGACGAAAGCAATTGCACTTTGTTGTATTGATCAATAGGAATAGGATCCTTACAAGCTGGACAATTGTGACTTCCGTTTTACCTTTAAAACGGCCCCCTTCTTAAACGAGAGTTCGTCATCTGCAGTGGCGTGGAATTCATGTTTAGCAACCGCCTCCATTCTCGACCTTTTCCCAGTCAAACCAAAATGTGTTCACTTCGTTTCATATAAAATAGTTCAGGGTAGAAAACAAATATGTCCGACGTATGGGCTCCGAGTGGGAATGGAACTAAACCCGAACGTCAAATATTTTCCTAATATGGAGATCGCCCCTTCAGTCCTGTTAGCCTCACTCTGGAGAAACCACCGTACAGAAAAAGATGGCGGACGTACATTTTACCACAATACCTTGCGAACCTAACACAGCTAACAAGCACAAAGAAAGCCATATTTTTGGCGAAATTCGTCCCTGTACTAACAAAATTATGCATGCTAGGTTTGAAGTTTTTAGCACTTTTCTGTGCGTTTTATGAGCATTTTTTTAGGGTTTCTGTACGCTACGAATTATGGGTAAATGCATCAGTCGCCATCTTTTTCAGTATGGTGGATTGGGTCAGCCCTGTCATAGGGAAAAGCGTACATGGGAACTGATAAAATCCTGTTCAGAACACCCTTCAAGGTAGTGCCCTTGTCAAGCCAGGGTGCCCAGATTTTTGCTCGGGCACCGACAAAATTAGTTATACATATTGTTCACACTAGTGCCCGTGCCCGTGAGCCCGATGGAAGGCAAACAGCTGTGTCTCGTATGGGCCCTCATGTCACGTTCACACCTACCCTCGTTGGTACCTAACTTTTTTTCTTTGTCATTTATAGTTTTACCCCCCCCCCCCCCCCAAAGTCATAAACTCAATTGAATCAGTCGAAGGACTATCGAATAGTTTTTGCACCACCGAAATTATTTACAAATATTTCAGCTCCAAGACAGGATACAAACCCCAGGGGCTCCACACACATATGTATGGGGTCTGACATTTTGGCCAAAAGGGACTTTTTTTGGTCTATGAAGGATGCCGGGATTTTTTTGGGTTGCGAAAACAACACAGGGAATTTTTTGGTATTGTATTTTTCATCAGCTCAAATCAACAATAACTGCATAAGCGCAATTTACTGCTTGTGTGGTACGTATTACGGGATACTTCTGAGATTGCAATCTATTTGAAAAGTAATTACCGGCACTCCATGCACATCTAATCCAGAGAGAAATATTCAATAGGTCACGTAATTCAAGGCCTTTCAAGCCAGTCATCAAGACCACAATGGGCCACAATGGGCATGCTAAAAAAAGTAGGGATTTTTTTGATTCTGCAGTTGAGATTTTTTTGGGTATAAAATATGAACCTCTGTCCCCCCCCCCCCCCCCCCCCCCCTTGTCATTAAAATATGTGAGTAGGGCCTCTGGGATACAAACACTCTATTGTTAAATTTTGTTTGTCAAGTCACTGCCTCAGAAACAGCTGGCATTATGAATTCAACACTCTTAAAACAATTTGACCTGTTAGCCACAAGGTTGAAACAAAAAAATTTGAATTAATCGTACAATGAATGCAACCTGTTTGTTAATGAATGAGAAAAACAAATGCAATGCTTGTTTTGCTTTTCTTTGGTCAAGTTATATTTAGCTGGGTACTTTCACCGGATTGCACTGACTGCATGATAGTGTCTCACAGACGAAGAAGGCTATCACGTCATGTGATCAATTAACGCCAATCAGACTACGCAACTAGATGTTAGTGGTGAACTATAACTATATGGGATATGGGCAAAGAATAAATACACAAGTGTTAAAAACATTTATGATATCTCTCAGTTAATACGCACAGTGTGATTGGTCAATTTTGTGGGTGTATTTAACTGTAGGGCCCGCTAAACTCAGCTAGTTTCCTTTCCCCCACGCATGATTAACATCAGAGATATAATAAATACCTTACTAACCTTGTTTTCTAGGTCCGTACTGTAAGTTACGGATCCTCATTTTTCCAGACAATTTATGGCCCAAGCCACTCTGCGAACAGACCCTCCTTTTGTCTTTTTCTTTACTGAGGAGGAGAAAAGGTAGCCTGAGTATCAGGCTTTTCGTGGGGAGAGGGGAAAGAGAGGAACCTTCTCCCCCTTCCCCTCCCTGCCCCCCTCCCCTTAGGAAGGCCTGATACTCAGGCTAGAGAAAAGGAGGCTCTGCGGGTTTCTCATGAACGCCAAAATTGAGCAAACAAAAGAAAGGCTCTGCTAGCAGGGTGGGCCCAAGTGCGAATCAACAGGAAAAAACTTGGTTCATAACTTACAGTACAGACCTCAAAGTTGGTTAGTAAGAGGTACAAAGAAATTTGCAAAGTGGTTAAGTTTGAGACTCTGGATGTATAAGAAAAGGTGTTCATGATAGTTCAACAAGGAGAAGTGGAGTTCAAATTCGGCCATTTTTATTTCAATTGCTAATTTTGTCAAGTTCATTCATGATAAAAACTAGAGAAAATTGGGTCAAATGATATTGGCTGCAAAGTCTTGATTAAATGACATCTTAATGGCACTGTTCTTTGACAACAATCACCATTTTCAAAATAAAGCAAAAGCCAGAAGTTTATAACACAGCTTATAGGTAGCAAATAAGCCTAAACATAAAAGTCTTTTGTAACCTAGTTACATGTCTGTCAGCAAGCCATAAAGTTCAATTTTGGGGGATGAAAGGAATTACTGAGCATTGTAAAATAATAGTAAAGAGGATTGGTGGAATGATGAAAATATTACCGTATTATTGAAAATAGACAAATACAACAGCATTTACTGTACTAGAAGGAAAACAAATAATTGAATAAAGAAAATACAATGAGTTAATAATAATTAACCTTCAAGGGGAAGTTACACAGGGATTTGATATTGTTTCAAAAACTACAAAACATTTTTCTATCTACAGAACCTAACAATAGTGGTACACTTTTGTTATAAATTACCCCTTCAGTGTACTAAAACTGTCAATGAATATCTCTGGCCACAAATGGACTGGGTCAGAATCAATGGATTGCAACTTGAAAAAAATTTGGCCAACTCTTTTCACGTTCTTATATTTTTGCTTCCAAAATGTGCTACAACCCATCATTAGTTGTTTATTTCCAGAATCCCATTGATTCCTTTCTCTTGGTGTTCTATAATTTATTTTGTAAGTAAGCTAAGGTATTGTTACACCATTTTCACCAAAGAAGGTCAAAATCCCAATGACACCTCCCCTTTAAGATTTATAATGTTCACAAAATTAATATAACGATTCAACGGAAAGCCTGCTGAATCAAAACATAATGAGAGGTTCAAAGATGAATTTTTCTGTCAGTGACACAGGCATACTCGGAATAGTAAACCAAATTCTCCCGACAAGAGAACCTGTGACCTTCTGATTACTAGTTTGGATGCTCTACCACTGAGCTACAGGAGACTCATGAGAGCTAAGGTCATCAACCCTTTAAGCCCTAACAGTGACCAGCATCAAATTTCTCCTTGTAATATCAATGCTTATTCAACCCCTGAGGTAATGAGATTTAAGGCTATGATCACTCAAGGTGAATTTTCTTGATATTTTAATAAATTCTCTACATTACTTTTATAAGAAAAGTATGGGGACAAGATAGGAGAATTTGTTCTTTGATATTAGTGGGTTAAAGGGTTTAACTAGGGTGATGTATAATGAGAGGCTGTTACTCAAACTGAACAGTAAAATTCAACTTCCAGAAAGAAACAAAGGCTATACATGTAGCTCAAGATTAATTATTGAAACTTTCATCCCCCAAATTGCATTCTCATTTAACATGCTTTTACCTCAGCATGGAATGATTTTTGTCAAATTATATATTCTGTTGAGAGGCAATGTATTTACACTGTACAGTATATTAGTCAATATAGATATTGTGCTATTCAACATGCAATTTAGGGCTCAGCTTAGCATCTGTCAGAGTCGTTTCAAAGCCCTCTTCTTCTCTTTTTTCTTTTTATCTAGTGCTTTATCATTAGCTCTTTTTATTCCTTGGGTTGTTTCCACGGCATCACCCTTATCCATGCTTTCTACTTTACTAGTGTGGCTGTGTTTTGCATGGATGTCCGTCCACCACTGTGCTCGTTTTGAGTAGTCTTCATATTTCTCCAGTAACAACTTGCCAGCCTCTTCGTTTAATGCTGATTCAGGATTTGGAACTATCAGAAGACATTTTACAGTCTGCAAAAACAAGTTAATTCTAAATGTTACGCAAAAATAAGAATATTACTGCGCCTTTCAATAACATGCAGGCTCTGAAGTTCAAAAGTAAACCAACTGTTACGCTTTTCACTGCCGTCAATCACTGCAGCGGACCTCTAATGAAACAACGATGTATGGATCAATGGGGACAAAAGGTCATGTTCATCACTGTGATTGGCACAGTTTGATCCACTTTGTCAACTTCTGAATTTTTGTCGCTGTAATTATGATTGATGTTGGTAAAACATGCAAATCGTTAATTAGGTTGTGAAGTTCAGAGTCTGTATGTCATTGAAAGGTGAGTAAAATTTTTTTGCCATACAGTCAACTTCTGTTATAACACACAATGGTCTTCAGGACACAGTGATTGGGTATGTGCAAGGGTTAAAACATGCAATGGTGTGAGTTTTCATGTGTTAACACCCCCGTAAGGCAGCAGTTGGCTGTATTTTGTAACTCTGAATAAAAATAATTGAAAAGTCTGAATTATAAACATTATCACTTTGGTAATACGGTATACCCTATCGAATTTGTTTCTCTTTTCACAGCAATGTATTAAACTAACAAACTTGAAATGATTACTTCCTTACCAATAAAATATGTTTCACTCCAAGATCTGGTTTCCAATCTTTTTTGAGTGTGTTGACACAAATCTCACCATTGCTGGCTACATTTGGGTGGAAAATTTTTGTCAAGAAGAATCCTGAAAAATACAGGTTGAGCATTGATAATTTATTATAATTATATTATTTTAATTTTATTGTAGACATGAATTTTGCCCAGCCTCTCAGCAGCTGGTGAAGGTTTGCCATTTATTTTGCACTGGATAAATAAAATTAGAAAATAAATGGGAATTACAGTGGCACATACACAGAGTGGCCCTTCGTCAACTGTTTCCAAGGGCAAATTGGGATTTGGAAATGTTGGTTTTTGTAGAGAGAGGAAAACTATAGTACCTGCAGTAAAACCTCGAAGCAGGGATGAGAACCAATGACAAACTCAACCCAAATAAGGTGTCAACTCTGGGAATCAAACCAGGGCCAATCTGGAAGGAGACAAGTGTTTCCAGCACTGACTGTGCCATCCACGCTTCCCCCTCCCCCCAGCCCCTCCTCCCCTTCTACTCAAGTTATGTTAGCTACTATTACAAAGCAATTTTTTTTAAAAGGGCTGTCGTTGTACGATTTAATGGAAAGTTTTCGTGTTCATCTAGTTGTGCGTTTGCCTGGACAAACTACCTTCTGTTATGCATCATTCAAGATGAATGACTGATGAACACAAGACGCATGATGCCATGATGCCTCTTGTGCCTGTCTTTATTCTAGAGATGCACGACCAGACAAACAAGAAATGTTTGTCCAAGTTTGTCCAGACGGATAATGCGTCCTCTGGCATAAAAACGGCCCTTACTAATGACATTGAATTCTTATGATTAGAGCAGACAACTGGTCTAAGTATTCCTGACTAAATGAATTGAAGCAATCAATGGGCACTTTCTATTTGGCCAAATGTTCCAGTTTGAAGATTTGACAAATTTAGACGCCGGGTGGAACTGCATTTTCCAGTAAAAAACAACCCACTTGAACACAAAACCTGTTCCATTCTACGTAAACCAAAATAATGCAATCAATTACGTCAGAGAAACTGGAGCCATACAGAAATGGGTAAATGGAACAGAAGTTTCCTGTTTTGGACAAGCTTACAAGGTATATCTAAAAATTCCACAAATGTTATTCTGGAAAATGTATGTTTCACTCGATTCCTCAACCAAAATTTCCGCAATTTTTGGTCAAATTAGGCAAATAGAAACTAATTTATTTAATTTTTTCACATCTATTCGTTTTTCTAATGAAACTTTGTATAACATTATGGAACAGACCACTATTAATAACAATTCCTGTTTACCTACAGAGCTAATTATAGCTATCTTCTCTGTCTGTAAACTGTTATTATCTGTTAGCAGTCCAGTGTAGCATCATTAAAAATTGTACTTTTGTCACTTCTGAGTAATGATTTAATAACGATTATATGTGATTATGTTGGGTGGGTGCTAGAAAACAAAGAATATACATTGTAATTTCTGGCCTAAAAAGTGGTCGTGGTCCCTTAAGAAATTTGAGTGGTGGTCGCTTACGCGAGAGCTCTTGAAACAGAATTTAATTGAGAAACAAAACGGTTGTTTACGAAGTAGTTGCTTACAGGAGATGGTCGCTTACGAGAAGTCGCTATGAGAGATCGAGTTGACTGTATTACAATCCCATTCAGACAAGGTGCCCAGGTCCACTTCTTGGGCACCGTGGGTAGCTAGTCTAAACAGGGCCTCAGTAGCCCAATCATGAGACAGCTATTAACTAAATTAGCTATCACTACTTGATTTGTTTTGAAAATTTACAGAATGTATGAATGGCAGGTTGAAGTGAACAGCAAGTGGAGCCAAGGACCACAAAAACTGTTGATAAGTAGCTATATATAGTCATTGCACACTCCTTGAATGACATAAAGGATTCCCAAATTTAGTATCCTAAACTGTAGAATAAGACCAACAAACCTGGCAAATATAACAGAGATATAGCATACAAAGAAATGCTATCACGTCTGTCTCTAACAATGGTATAAAAGGAACTGCTCCAGATATTCAGAAACTTTTTTTTTTTTTTTTTTTTAACAGAAGAGGATCTTTATTCTTTTTTGGGATCAGGGAGATGATTCCTTGACTCTGAGAGATAGAAAGTTCTCCTAGTGAGGCACTGTGATTGAAGCAGTCTATCAAAGGACCAGAAACATCGGGCCAGAAACGAAGGTAAAATTCTGCTGTTAACCCATCTGTGCCAGGAGTCTTGTTAGGTTGAAACGTTTTCAAAGCGGCAAGGCATTCCTCTGCGGTTATCAGACCTTCGCAAAGGTCTTGCTTTGTGCTGTCGAGTTTTGGTAAGGATTCACAATCGAAAAAGGTAGAAAAGCGTTCAGCTGAAAGCTGGTTTTGAGAGGTGTAAAGCTGATTGTAAAAATTCTTCATGGCGGTTAATATAGTTTTTGGATCCTCTACAGTACTACCGTCAGGTGTCTTCAGCTTTGTTATATGTTTCTTTACATAACTTCTTTTTTCTAAGTTAAAAAAGTATTTGTTGCATTTTTCTCCTAATTCATACCATCTAGCCCTACTCCGGATAATAGACCCTTTAGTTTTTTGCACGGCAATTTCATCTAATTCGATCTTGAGTTTTCTAGCCTTGTTTACAAGGGAGCTATTTTCTGGGGTTTCGTCGATACGTGAGTTGATTTTCTCTAGCTTTTGGAGGAGGTTCAATTCCGTACTTCTTTCAGCGTTGGCTTTCTTTTTCGCAAAACGAATTGCAAATATCCGGATCTCCATTTTCAACATTTCCCAAAATAACCTTTTATCAGCAACATCCTTGTGTTTTTGGGTGGCGTGTTTGATGATGAAGCTCATTTTTGTGACGAAATCTTCATTTTCTAAGAGTGAATTATTAAATTTCCAGTAGCCTGGGCCTCTTTCTTCTTGTTTGTCTTCAGGCTTGATCGAGATGGTGACAGGGGAGTGATCTGAATCATGATAGGCGGAAATGTCGGTTTTCGAAACGCGGCATAATAAATGCTTCGAGATGAGCCAGAAATCCAGTCTACATTTGATTTTCCCGGAGCTATTTCTCCACGTAAACTGTGTATCATGTGGATGTTGTTCTCGCCAGGGATCGACGAGGTCATAGTTGCAACGGAGTTCGTCGATCGAATGTATTACACTTTTTTTGAATTGAATGTCTTTACCTCCAAATTTATCGGAAGCGGACAGTGGGCAGTTAAAATCTCCACCAATAAGAATTTTGTCAGTTTGCTGGCCACGAATAGAATCGGTTATCTTCTGAAAAAATGAAATTTGCTGGTTTTGGTCGTTTGGGGCATAAATATTAACTAGGCACAATTCGTCTTCGTTGACGGTGGTGTTTACAATAATAAATCTGCCGTTTTTATCCGCAGTAACATTCGTCACCTCTTTACTGAGCGAGGGACTGAAAAGAATCATAACACCTCTACTGTGTTTTGAGCCGTGCGCAAAGAAAATGTCGCCTCCCCATTCTGCTCGCCAAAAATTTTCCAAGCTAGCATCGCTGTACGTCTCTTGCAGAAAAATTACATCAAATTTTCTAATATGAAGCCACCGGAAAAGTTTTCTTCTTTTGATAGATTTGTTGAGGCCTCTTGCATTAAGAGAAACAGCATTTAAGGTCATATACACACTAGATTTATGAATTTCTTTCTAACGCAATTCATGAACCACAGCTTGCAACGTTCGATAGCGTTTAGCCTTGCGATGGAAATGTTTTGTGCAGATGGTGCTCTGACAACAATTTACAATACGTTGAGTAAGGCAGGTACAAATCCAATGAGTACAACAAGTGTACTATGGCAACTAACACTTAACATAATAGAAACACTAATTAAACTGCGAAGCAGCTTATTGTATAGAAGGGAATAAGTGCCATATTTTAAAGGCATGTTGAAAAGAGACAAAACCCTCCTACAAAACTCTCCGCCAAAATTTAAATAATTAATTGATGAAGCGAAAGGGAAGCGAGGGTTTTGAAAGGGAACGTTTGAATAATGTTATGTTACATGTGGGAGAGGGTGGGAAAGAAAA
The DNA here is from genome assembly GCF_977016875.1 of Pavona decussata. Classification (NCBI taxonomy): domain Eukaryota; kingdom Metazoa; phylum Cnidaria; class Anthozoa; order Scleractinia; family Agariciidae; genus Pavona; species Pavona decussata. Next base: position 3,065,411 of record NW_028145638.1, read on the forward strand.
ATATTTGATTATAACCTAACGAATATTGTCCAAATCTTCAACTTCATGTACTCTATGTACTTGATCGCTTTGGGACTTCCTGACGAAAATTTTGCCGTCAATGGTCCAGGCGCTATGCCAGTTGTTGATCTTTTTAACTTTTCTTACTTTAGCGAACAGTTCACGCCTATAGTTAGTTAAGTTCTCATTAATATAAACAGCTCCTGCATTATGAAAATAGTTGTTTAAACTTACTGACTTCAGGTACTTCTTGGATTTATAGAGTTCATTTTTGGCTCTGTATGATCTGAATCGTACAATGATTGGTCTTGGACCGCCGTTAGATCTTCTCGTGGCCATTCTATGACAGATGTCGATGTCATTGTTGACAATATGTACATTGAGAACCTTTCCAAGCTTGATGATCTTGTCAGACAGATTTTCTTCTGAAGACTCAGGAATGCCGTGAATTTCGAGATTATGTTTTCTAGTGTATTGTTCTAAATCTTGAAACAGAATTTAATTGAGAAACAAAACGGTTGTTTACGAAGTAGTTGCTTACAGGAGATGGTCGCTTACGAGAAGTCGCTATGAGAGATCGAGTTGACTGTATTACAATCCCATTCAGACAAGGTGCCCAGGTCCACTTCTTGGGCACCGTGGGTAGCTAGTCTAAACAGGGCCTCAGTAGCCCAATCATGAGACAGCTATTAACTAAATTAGCTATCACTACTTGATTTGTTTTGAAAATTTACAGAATGTATGAATGGCAGGTTGAAGTGAACAGCAAGTGGAGCCAAGGACCACAAAAACTGTTGATAAGTAGCTATATATAGTCATTGCACACTCCTTGAATGACATAAAGGATTCCCAAATTTAGTATCCTAAACTGTAGAATAAGACCAACAAACCTGGCAAATATAACAGAGATATAGCATACAAAGAAATGCTATCACGTCTGTCTCTAACAATGGTATAAAAGGAACTGCTCCAGATATTCAGAAACTACAGCTGACTGTTTTCTCCCAATATTGAAGATTATAATTTGTCATTAATCAAAAACTACAAAAATACAAAGGGCTTTCTAAAAGGAAGATTATGTTGATAAAATAAAGAAACTTACAACTCAAGTGATCGTGCTGTATCGAGCTTGTAAGTTATTGTCATAAGCTTAACATCACACATGTATATCACACAAATGCAACAAACATTCACCTTTTGGAGGTACAGAGGGGAAATCTTTACCCAATACGAGTTTAACACGAAAGAGCCCTCCTTCATACGGCGTACCAGCTGCAAAACACGAACAAAAATGTTAAAAACTGTAAGGTGTACTACGTCTTGTAAAGAGTACGAACCGCATGACGAATCGAAGGCAAACGGACAACAACATTTGCAGAACGCTTGATCTAGCTATGAAAAGTAAGCTTACACGAATTTCAAGAGTCAAAAACGGCGAAAAACTATACCTGGCCCTTCTATCGTTGCCTGGATGTCTGTTATATCTTCTTCGTTGGTAAAAATCTTTATTCCTTCGGGAGGATCGCTTGACAAACTGGTCAGTTCTTTCGCAACTTGCTTGATTATTTGGGGATGTAGATTTTCGACGTTCGAACTTGTCTGAAATTCCCATAAATTCAACTTAGATCAGTTGCTGAAAACGCCAATCAGCGAAGAGCAAAGTGAAGAACACTTACCGAGGCCATTCGAGGGAGTGTTTTCCAAACCAGAAAGTGAGAAAAAGCACCGAAAAGAGCGTTCACAAAAGAGAAAGGAAAAGTTCGTTTGCAGCCAGTGAAAGAGCGAACGCTCAAGCTTTTACGGTTTTGGTTTGTTATTCTATTAACCAATCAAATCGCAGATTGACCAGTCCAGCGCCCTTGAAGTAACCGCAGAGTACTGGACCCTCGCTTATGAATCAATTATAATGATAGCTTTATCCTGATTGGACAATAATGGTGAATAATTATTTTAAAAACTGCAAAAGCCGTGAACGAAGATCCTGCTTGCTTGTACGTTGGATCTCACAGGAGATCTAATCAGCCAAACTTGAAAAATAGACGATGAGAAGTCCAAAGACTACTGCAAAGCTGAAACAACTAACATAATTATGCTTGATCACCACATTGTCTTCGATAGAAACAATGCCAGTTATCACCCAATCGTAACGGGAAATTCTTTTGACTTCATTAAATCCTTAACTAGTGATTGTAACAATTTTGTGAAAAGTTTATTATTATTATTATTATTATTACTATTATTATTATTATTATTATTATTATTATTATTATTATTATTATTATTATCATTATTATTATTATTATAGTATAATAGTTCTTTTTTCTACTTTTAACTTGTGAATAGCAATTTGCTTGAAATATGTAATAAAGATTATTATTATTAAAAAAATTATTATTATTATTATTATTATTATTATTATTATTATTATTACTATTATTATTATTATTAGAAATATCCTGAATGAGATACAATAAAGTTATCTTATCTTATCTGCCCCACTTGTTTTCAACAATTAACTACTTATATCGAGTATAAGAAACAAAGAAGAAATACTTACGTAGTTCTCACGTAGATAGCCTGCAAACGCAGACGAATTTCCGGCTGTCGAGAAAACGTAGACGGCAGACGCGAAATAGTCTGTTTTCACGTAGAAACGGGAACCGGCAACAGGCAAACGCGAAAAATGGCGGGAAAATCGGGGTCACGTGGTCATTTTTGCCGTTCGCGTTTCACTTTTTAGTCAATTTTGGAGCATGTGGAATGTAAGATCTGTGGTATAACCGTTTACTTCCCGCTTAGTCCATTTTTTTTTTAAGAATTCCTTTGCTGTGGCCTTGAAGTTTCGGCTGAGCGCTTCCATATTGATGTCGATACTAACCCTGGAGGGTATTTCTCACGCCCTAGCTAGTATCACGCAAGTATTATCAGTTTTAAACTCGAGAAACTCACAACTTCGTGTCTTAACTATATTTGGACGGGATGGTAAACCAAATGTGCGCCTTTCATTTAGTTTTACTTTCCAAGTTACACTGCCATCATCATAACAACTCTATACGCTGCAAATTGTGATCCGCTCCGTCTACCACAAGTAAACAGCAAAAGTGAATTGAGACAATATTGAATAGCTTGCAAATAAGTTGCGCTCCTTTGAATAAAGATAAAGGGTGTTTACTTTAATGGGATGGTTGGTTGAGCTAAAGCATGTCACCTTTGTATTTCAATCTGGTGTTAAATATAGCATTGATGATAACAAGTCCTTTTATTTTCTTGAGGATCTGGCGACGGCATCTTTAGAAGGTAAGTTCATACCCCATTAAGAAACATCGTTTTTGCTGGAGCCAATTTTAGTGGATGCATAACTGAAGAGATGAGGAGTAACCGTTTAGTTCCTTACCTCCTTTTACCTCAGTACTCCTTTGATGTGCTTTCACCTAAAGCCGGCGACATACCTGGCGATTTTTTGTGTCGATCGCGGCGAAAATCGTCATTTGTGCCCTGAGCGCGCAGCGATTGCGATTTTCGCCGGTCGCCGCGATCGGCGTATAAAATCGCCGATATCTTGCATGTCAGATATCGGCGATTATATTCGCCGGCATTCGCCAAGTGTGCCCGTTCCCGCAATTTTCCACGCTCATCGCTGCAAATCGCCAGTAAAGTCAACTAATCAGACCCCCTAATCAGGTTGGGCGATTTTATCACATGACTTTTCAAAACGCTCCTCGATGGAGCCCGGGAACAAGGTTGAAGTGCTACATCGTCGCGATCGGCGAAAAACTCGCCAGATGTGTCTGCATCAATCGGTGGCGAAAATCGCAAGCGTTTTCGCTGGCGGTCAAATTCGCCGTGATGGGCGTATAAAATCGCTAGGTGTGTGGCCGGTTCAAGCGTTTCCATAATAATGCCGACACTAGCCTTCACGGTATTTCTCAGCCCCTAGCTAGTATGATAGTCCTTTTAAGATAATCATATTGATCATTTGTCTGTAGAACCCCGGTATGATTTCTCAAATCGGTCCGCCAGCATCTGAGATCAGTATTTTTAATTGACACGCTCGAACACAGAAAATGAGATGACAACAACTCGACCGTTAACTCGCAGCTCTCTTATGAATCAATTATAATGATAGCTTTATCCTGATTGGACAATAATGGTGAATAATTATGCCTGAACACTACTGTATGTCTTCAATAGAAGCAATGCCAATTATCACCCAGTCGTAACGGGAAATTCTTCAGTTCTGACTTCATTAAATCCCTAAAAATCAAACTAACTTTAAATCGAGCCTGACATTTTCTTTCCTTGAGACCTACCTAAACAACAATCAATTAGTAGCTATTGGTGAACCGGATGGAGATATTCTCGATAATGGAAATGTGTGGCGTTGGAGGAATCTTAATACTTATAATTATCAGCGCCGAGGGCATAAGGATATTGTAATCTTGGTGTCCAGACGTTTACCTCAAGTTGGCAGTATGATGGAGTGGATTAAACATTACTGCCCCACATCAACAAAGTTGTAAGTTGCGCTCCATGGAAACGACCCGGTGATAATCGGCCAAGAACATCAATCAAGATAAGCAAAACAAAACCGACTTTCCACACTAATGCGTTTTCGTTTGAAAACGCATAAATTGCGATGCGTTTAGGCCTTCTGTCCACACTAAAACGCTGAGCGTTTTCATCGAAAACGCATCGATTTGAAAACGCTCTCGAAAGTGGATACAAATGAACGTATACAAATTAGCACTAGTGTGGACAGTCCAAAACGCATCGAAATGAAAACGCTGACGTCACCCGCACCATTTAAGTTGTGCCTTTGGAAATCAAACATAGCGGATGAAAAAATGCTTTTCCCGATGCACTAGCAAATTTCGTAATTTTGTACTCGTTACAGGTAGTTCTAAGAAGTAATTCAGTACTTCATCGTCAGTCCAGCTGAATGCTTCCTGTGGGTTGCCATTTGACTTTTTCTTGGATTTACTTTGTTTGGAAGATCAACAAGCCATTTTTTCATGAAAGCCAAAGTGAAGTTATTTACAGTTTTCAAACTCGCACTGACGGGAAATGCCGAAAATATCGCAGTCGCGTATCTTTGGAGCATGCGCATATTGTTTAACCTACGACTCAGCATGTCATTCAGCGTTTTAGTGTGGACAGTTGAAAACGCTGCGAAAACGGTAGTGTGGACGCTTATCGATCGATGCGTTTTCGATGACACCTGTAACCGCCAGAGGCAAACACTTCTATTCACGCAATTTATTCTAAACTCTTTTCACTTGTCGGCTGCCCGGGAGGGCTGAACATTGTAGCTTAACAGTGTTACTGACGAGGCGAAGAAGGTTTAAACTGAAACATACAAACAAAGTCAACTTACAAAATGTACAAACTATAAGGTAAACAAACTGATAAAACCGATCGAAAATACAACATACTTACATTGTTGTGGCGCGTTTAGACGAAACTTCCAGAGGAAATTGCTAGCAGACTGCAGAAACTGCGGATAACTACGCGAAGCGCGTCTCGTTGAAAGTTCAACGTATAATGAACAGAAAATGTCATTTCAGCAAAGTGTCACTTACAAAATGCAAATTATTAACCTAAATTCCCGCGCAAAAACAGGCCTAGGGGAATACTAATTGAGGCCATTATAACAATCGGGTGTTAGATCCAACAACACCGAAAACGGATACTTTTGAAAGCGCATTAGTGTGGACGGCCGTATGGACGGGGCCTAAAACATCGCTTCCATTGGAGACAAGTGATCAATATGATCAATATGACGTTTCGCAAAATCAGTAGGGGTCTGCTTTTTCAGAACCTCGTGAATCTCGTCGTTAGTCGTAAGAAAACCACAAACTCTAGTCGATCGAAAGGCGTAAAAAATGGAAAATTTTTACTGCAAGTCGTTAAAAAAGTTAATCGTCGAGAGATTGAAAGGGCTGGCCTCGACCGAGCGTCACATGAAGAAGTTAAAAAAAGTACGTGTTAGTGTTCGTTATCGCTGTGGTCTAGGGAAGTATTGGAGGCCTTCGATGTTGTGTCAGTACCCGGCCCACAGAGGATCACCTATCAGTGTGAAAAGTCAAGACTCTAGCCTGCAAGTAAGCTCTCAAATTTGGGTTTCACACAAGACATACAAATTTGGGGCACGAGCGGTTAGCGAGGCAAACCGCGAGAGGATTGGGGTGGGGCAGGAGAAGGACCGTTTATTTTTCTCAGTTGTAACTCTGGCCCTGAAGAAGACTAGTTGTACAAGTTGAAATATTGGCTCAAATAAATAAGCCCTTTCCTGTAGTGTCAGCCCTGCAGTCAGTTTGGATTATTTACAAGCAAAGCAACGTCTAGCAAGTTCCTTTCTACAACAAGAGATCCGGAAATGGAACGTATTCTAAACATTATTTTGCGTCGTGTGGCTACCTGCATCCAAACGTTTCTCGACACAACTCGTGCCCTCGCTTGAGACCACAGATTAAGATTGGAGAGCTTGTTTGCCAGCTAAATAGGCTCACATAAGGATCTGAACACATAACTTTACGGAATTTTTCTTACAATTACAGTACATGCCTTGGGATTTACGGTGCTTCTCATATGGTGCATTTTTTTGTTTGCTTTTGTTTTATTTTTATTAGCCGAGATAAAAACAAATGTTTCATGCAGCTTTTATTTCCGGTTTGCGCGATTTTAAGCTGCATTTTCACTTCCGGTGTTCTGCGCGCGCGACTTTTGACAAGTCGTTCCGCTTGAATCGTACTTCGCATAATTGTACCATTCCGCAAACACACCTTCACCCCGAGTACCTCATCGTCAATTCTGAACCATTTACTGAAAGAGCTTATTTTGCGCCTTATTTATGCTGCTAACAATTAAGATGTGCACTTTATAAATACGTTGAGAATTGTTTCGTTTTTATCAATATGCGGAATCAATATAAAGCGGGATGGCATAATTATGTGCAAAATTCGAGCGACAAAAAAGCGCGCTCTTTTATCACGCCAATATTTATATTGAAAATTATAAGCTAATACAGTACACAGTCAACTCACTTTATCGCGGACACCCTCGGGACGGCTAGTTAGTGTCCTTAATAGTGAGAGTCCGTAATGGCCGGAAGTTATTTCAGTCAAACGTCTGTAATTTATTTTTGCCGGTAAGTTTATCGGTAGTTGCTGTCCGTAATCCCGTAATCAGAGCGAGGTGTACACAAGGCGAGAGTTGAATATGTATCGATTAGTTGTCGAGCAAGCTTCAGATCGGATCAACATATTCCAGTTAAAAAGCATCTTATGAAAGAAGCAAGGTAAATATATGTTACTATCGTTTTCTTAGTTCTAAATGTGACCTGGTTTACCCTGGGTGTCAGAGACTTTTCTTGCGCGGTTTCCGTTTCTGGTCAAGTCTTTGTTTCAGTGCCGCGGGGTAAACAGTAGCGCTCCGGACCAGAGGTTTTTCTCGCGGCTTCGCGGCTCGTGGGTTTGGTCTTCAGCCGAAAAAGTGTTCCAACCGCGCGCGACAAAAACCCTCCAGTACCTTAGCCCGCAGAAAAGGTGTTACTCTTTGCGTTTTTCAAGCGAGCAAAGGCAAGCGCGAGTCACGCACGACAGAAGGGGCGCACCCCTCCCGTCGTGCGTGACTCGCGCTCCGCGCTCGCCTTGAGCTTGCCTCCGCTCGCTTGAAAACCGCAAAAAAATAGGGCCTGTTCTGCAGCCTACTGGTACCAAAGAAGGTCTATTATTATTATTATTATTATTTTTATTATTATTATTATTATTATTATTATTATTATTATTATTATTATTATTATTATTATTATCATCATCATCATCATCATATTAATGTCAGCTATTTTTGCATAGGGTTTATATGTTGTCTTTGTATCAGCTAGATTCCTGAGTCATGACTGAGAGAAATGGATACAAAAAGATTCCCACCGAAGACAGTGAGGAAGAAGTCGGCTTGTTGTCTCTTCTTTTCTTTCAATGGATGAACAATGTCATCACAAAAGGCAGTAAACAAGCTTTAGAACAGAGAGATTTTTTACCTCTTTCGAAAGAAAACACCACCCGATTAGCCACCGAACAACTTCAGACAAACTGGAACGAAGAATTGGATACGTCCAAGCAAAAAGGCAAGAGTCCAAAGCTCTGGAAAAGCATTGTAAAGATGGTTTCGTCTCATGACCTCATTTTTATCATGTTAACGGGAATTTTGGATTCCTGTTGCCGTATTTTCCAACCTTTATTTCTCGGATATTTGATATCTGTTTTGGGGTCAGCTGAAGAGCCAAGAAAGAATCCTCTTCTTTTCTTGTGTGCAGTAGCTATGACTTTCAACGCATTCATTAAGAGTACGAGTATGCAGCAATTTAGCTTCAAAAATGAACTTCTGGGTGTGAGGCTGAGTAGTGCAATCAAGGGCATCATTTACCGAAAAGTAAGTCATTGAATACACAAACAGGGAGTGACCGGCAAGTAGATCGAATTTAAGTTCGAAAGTAATTTCGCGCTTGTTTTGGTTCAATCTAGTACCCAGAGTCCTCAGGCTCTTTGGCCAGCGGTTAGTTGTCAGGAGAGACTCTGAGGAACTGGGATTTTATTACCGCAGGATTTCTGCGGTAAAACAATGGAAGCCGTTCACGGAGTAACCAATCAAAAAATTAAATTTTCTATAATCCCCAGAGTCTCTCCTGGCGCCCACCCGCTGACCAAAAAGGCTGAGGACTCTGAACACGAGATTGGTTTTGGTTTTGCTCCACTACGCTCCGTGATTGGTATAAAATTCTCGCGCCACTTTCTCAGCCAATGAAAAGCAAGACCAAAACCAATTGTAACTTTGTCACCGGTGCCAAGCGCGGCAAAACATGCATTAATTTTGCTTCAAATTCTAATTAGTTCATTGAGCTGTTAATGTTTGTAAACAATAATAAAATTTAAGTAATTACTAAAAACTGAAACCGCTTTTACTATATTTATTACTTAAACTGATCACTAGCTATCTGTATTATACAAACCAATGAATAACCATCTTTGGAGCTGTTTTCATTGGGATGCTGAAAGTATTTGGCGTTTGCGTTGGTTTTGCTGTAATTAAAAAAAATCGCGCCAGTTCTTTTAACCAATGAGAAGCAGAACACAAAGTAATCGTGATTTTTTCGGCGCTTGGTGCCGGTTACATGTATTTGATTCGAATGCTGATTGGTTCGTTGCGCTGATTACGTCAGTTGTGATTTTTCAGAGTAATTACCTGTGCTCTGGTTTTATGACGCTCAACTTAAGACTGTATCAGTATGCAAACTGAAACAAGTCCAATAGCTATGCTTGCTATGATTTTCGACCTGTCGTTGTAGTATGAAATAGGCTGCGGGTTTTGACTGCCAAGCATTTTAGTAGCTTTGCCAAATTTCTAGTGTGGAGCCAGGGGGAAGTTAAAGGACAACTGCCACCTAGCAGCGGCTGAATATCAAAATGTTTATTCTCCTAGTTGTTCTCTATTCATTTCATAAGGTACTAGTTGTGAGAATAAAGCCGTTTTTATCTTAGTTCCACATTTCCTTTATCCTCATTATTCTATCAAATTAATCTTTGCTCGGATGAAACTCGACAAAGCATCGACTTTTTTCCCGATAATTTTCGTATTTAGATTGGATATGCAACCCCTGACTCATCCTCGGACAACAGGAGGTAGATCGGTTGGGACGGGGCGTAGATTTTACATCCCATCCGGATTCTAGGAGAATAGTAACTCCACCGCACACTAAAGATTCCCGCTGACTTTGACCACTGTCTCTCCTCTCACTTCTTTGCCAATGAGTCCGCCGTCAAAGTTTGATTTCTAAATTGCATTCTATATCATTACTTCAAAACAGATTTGCCTTCTGAGCAAACAAACGCTGATAAAGTGTAGAACTGGTCGGGTCATTGACCTGGTGTCCAACGATGTTCAAAGACTGGAAGACACCAAATGGCCTTTCCGCTTGATCACAGCATCATTCGACTTGATCGTGGTGTCATCCTTATTCTGTTATCTGATTGGTTGGCAGGCTCTCGTGGGTATGACATTTCTCCTATTTCTTGTGCCATTCTTCGGTCTGTTGTCTTCTGTTGCTGGTTCATTGCGCCTACGCACTGCCGCTGTGTCTGATCGTCGAATATCAATGATGAATGAGATCCTGTGCGGAATTCGTGCCATTAAAATCAATACGTGGGAAGATGCGTATCGAGAAAAGATAAAAGTAGCAAGGAGGTATGTAGAGGAAAATACATTTTATGTGCTCTGGCAGGTTACTCACAGTAGCAGCAGCATTCCTAACAAATAGAAAACACGATTCATTTTTGGCACAGAAGGGAAGTTTATTAAGAATCACACTATATACGAGAAAACAACACCGACGAATGTTTAATAAACGTTTCTGCCGCTTGCGTGAAATAAGATAAGATAAGATAAGATACTTTATTGAACACTCCCCAGAGGGGCTTTCCGGTGATCAATACAGGGTGGGTGAATGGGAAGAAATAACTAGCAATAACTTTAACTTGTAAACACTATACAGCCTCCTTTCCCCTCCCCTCAATAACCAACATTTCCAAACTTCAATTCGATCTAAAGAGTGTCCCCAATTAGTGCTCTGCGTTAAATACTTTGACACTTAAATAAAGTGATTTATTTTTATATTATTATTATAATTAGTTCCAGGAATTACCTTTTTTTTTTTTTTTTCGACACTCTAGTGGTATTTTTGTGACAACTACGATAGTTCTAAGATGACGAGGTCTATTTTCGCCCCTTTTGATCTAGGTAGGTAGCTTTTATGAAAAGTTTGTATAGCGTTTCGCTTTTAAATTGATTGTATTCTAGTGCTTGTAAAATAAGTTTTGAATTTTTAATTAAAGTTGTGTTATGATGATTATGATTATGATGATTATTATTATTATTATTATTATTATTATTATTATTATTATTATTATTATGATTATTATTATTATTATTATTATTATTATTATTATTATTATTTTACTCCCTCTCGATTTTCATTTCAGACAAGAGATCAGTATTCTACGTAACAAGAGTGCCCTTCTGTCAGCTTTTGGCGCCTTGGAGTTTACTTCAGGAGCTATAGCAACCCTGTTGTCTGTTATTACTCTTATACTAACTGGTCGGCACCTCACACCCGTTAATGTTTTTATGCTTCTCTCTTTCAACAATGTACTGCGGCTGAGTATTTCATTTTATGTAGCTGTCGGACTGTTGGAAATAGCCGAAGCTTATAGTTCACTGAAGAGGATCGAAAATTTCCTTCTCTTGGAGAATCTTCCTATAAAGGGCTGGTGCAAGACCACAGAGCAATCGAACACACAGAGCAAGTTAACAGAGTCAGCACGAAAGACAAATGAAGACGAAGATTTTCAGAAAGCTTTCACTGCCAACACGCTGTTCACAGATCCTGAGACAATTGTAAGCTTGACAAATTTGACATGTAAACAAGATGACAGGGATAATTTTATTCTGCAAGATGTAGAGCTGCATGCGACCGCATCAAGTTTGACAGTCATTACCGGATCGGTAGGAAGCGGTAAATCCACGCTTCTCTCCTCAATCGCCGGCGAAGTTTCAGATACAAGCGGAAACATTACCTGTCAAGGCTCTCTTGTTTACCTGCCGCAGATACCTTGGGTCTTCTCTGGAACCATAAAAGAAAACATTCTATTTGGTCAACCATACGATGAAAAAAGGTATAACAGAATAACTGAAGCTTGCGCCCTATCGGAAGACATCCAGCTGTTCCCCGACGGCGATAAAACCATTGTTGGAGAACGCGGTGCCGTTCTGAGTGGAGGACAGCGGGCGAGAGTAAGCCTGGCACGCGCAGTCTACGCCGATGCAGACGTTTACTTGTTGGATGATCCTCTGAGTGCTGTTGATGTTAAAGTTGGGCATTACATCTTCACGCATTGCATCACAGGCCTTCTGGGACACAAAACTCGCGTGTTAACTTCCCATCAGGAACAGCACATGAAAAAAGCCGATAACGTGATTGTATTGTACCAAGGTTGTGTGCTGGGAAAGGGCAGCTTCAGTGAGCTCCAAGGTAAAGGAATTCTGAGTACAACAGTTGATCCTCTCTTCAAAAAGTCTTTAACTGAGGTAGATGAGAGGTTGGTAGAAGATGGCAAGGATGCTGTATTGCCCGATATCACTGCTAGTAATGGAACATCAAACAGTCAAGCCAAGAGTCTTGTGATGCCGCCGGAGGATCGCGCTATCGGAGCGGTGTCATCTAAGCTATACTGGGACTACTTCAAAAGCGGCATTCATTTCTTAGTGATTTTGGCAGGAACGAGTTTCTGCTTCTTCACCCAAGGTTGGTCATTGTTTGTAGAATCACTTTCTCTCTTCAAGCTGCTAGAGCAAAAACAGGAAGGAAGGAAGGAAAGAAAGAAGGAAGGAGGGAGGAAAGAAGGAAGGAGGAAGGAGGAAGGTGGAAGGAGGAAGGAGGAAGGAGGAAGGAGGAAGGAGGAAGGAGGAAGGAGGAAGGTGGAAGGTGGAAGGAGGAAGGAGGAAGGAGGAAGGAGGAAGGAATGTTCCCCTCCTCTCTCTTTCCCTTCCTTCCTTCTCTTGAATTCCAAAGAACGAAGAGAGAGAGAAAGAGAGGGCGATGGAGGGAGGGACAGCGCAGAGAACATTCATCCTTCCGAAAAAAGGAAGGAAGCAAGCGAGGGTGGGCAGAAGGGAGGGAGGGAGAAGAGAAGACAACAGGCCAGCATGAGTGAGTAAGTAAGCACATCATTTAGTGCCACTGGGTGCAATTAATAGCCTACAGTAATTGTCCTTTCCTTTTCTTCCTTATAGCAATCTTAGTGTCTCCTGATGTGTGGCTGTCATACCTAACAAAGAAAGAACAAACCGATCAACAAAACGCGACCAACCTTGCCGTGTACGGTTCACTTGTAGGTGCTGCCTTTATATTTGTCCTTATCCGCGCATTTGCCTTTCTTTTGGCCACCTTACGATGCTCAGAGCGTCTCCACGACAAGATGGTGGCAGCAGTGATACACACACCGATCCTGTTTTTTGATACGAATCCCGTGGGACGAATTCTGAACCGATTCTCCAAAGATGTGGGCTGCATGGACGAGTTATTACCCAAACACTTTCTTAATTCACTTCAGTTAGTTCTCTTCCTCTTGGCGGCAACTGTAGTGCCAGCAGTTGCGAATTTCTGGGTCGTTTTTATCATTCTACCGTTGGTCTTGATTGGTGCTTACATTGTAAAGTACTATTTGCAGACTTCGCGGGAGTTGAAGAGACTGGAATCCATTTGCCGTAGCCCAGTTTTCTCTCACATTTCTGAGACCCTGAATGGTTTGGACACAATTCGCACACGAGGAAAACAGACTGATTTTCTAGACCAGTTTTACAGGCAAGTCAGGTGTTTTCGTTCCGGGAAGGGAGAGAGGGGAGGGGCTCAATGCATTGGGCTTGATCCTCTCTTGGCTTTACCGGGAGGGTACGAAGAGGGTGCCTTTTTGCACCCTTGTAGGTTAGGAAAAGGTAGCGAAATTCAACAGTTTAACAATTAGACCCAGGTTTTAGAAAGAGTTGCAAAACGTGAGCACAAATTATACCCGATAGATTGTGGTCAGACCGCTGTTAAAGTGCGGCACAAGCGCAAAATGAGTGAATTTACTTCTGAATGCTGGAACTGAACAAAGGCCGCGTTTCAACAGTACAAAATCTGGGCAACTGCAGAAAGGTTCCGATAGGACTCAAAGGCCGGAAAACTGGAGGGGTCATATCGCAAATACATGTAGCAGCGACAAAACCACGTGCAATGATGGACAGGTAGAACGAATGTATAGTGGGAGATACAGCGAGACAAAATATCAAATCATTAAGCTAGACTCCGTGCGATAGATCTTATGGAAACAGCACACACGAGGTAACGTATCGCTGCAACATAACCGTGCACCATTTTCTTGTGTGTATAGACGCCGCGCTTTTGCCCCTGCTGACTGTCCCCACAACATGACCCTTGCCCACCCCAAAGGGGAGGGGTACTCAAAATCTATACCCTATTTCAGACCAAACTGTTTCAAAAACCATACCCCCTGGTGCCGCACATACCTGTATACCCTATATAGGGGAGTACTCCCCCCTCCCACCCCGGGGGAGTGTAACCGTACCTGTGAACGACATCTGTTTCTCTGTATTCAGATATCAAGACACTCACAATCAGTCGTTTATAATGGTGGTAGCAAGCGGTCGGTGGCTTGGTGTTCGGTTAGATCTTCTCTGTGAGCTGTTCATTGGTGCAGTAGCTGTGATGGCTATCCTACTGTCTCAAGATGCCGGTACGTAAGACGATAAAAAAATATCCTGTGTGAATGAGCAAGGCCAAACGAATTAACCGTCTAGTGATCAGCGGTGGTGGACCTGTTTCTGTCTCAGTGTGATTTGTATTTGCTGATCAGTAATTTTCAGAAGTGCCAGTACCCCCCTCCCCCACCTCACCAGGCCAACATATTTTCCGACACTTTACACCGAAAACATGTTTTTCTGCGTTTGACACCGGTTGCTTGTTTACCCACGCTTAACACAGGGTGCATGTGTTTCTGTGTTTGGCACTAATTACATGTTTTCCTGGAGCGCTTACCATTTAAATGCAATTTCCGGTACTAAGAATTTTTCGACAAATGATGCTGGACGTTACGCACCTCAGAAAACGGAAAAGGAATGAGCTGTACCATTTATGAATCCTTTTACGAATGCCGAAAAAGCCTGGGTACAAGCAAACATGACAGCCAAACTTTTGCTTGGACTACTTGAGGTTTTAGAGGACAAAAATGAGTTTCTTGAAGACGCAGACGAAGACGTGATTCTTCATTCTTCTTGATCTTCATTTACCCAGAGAAAGTTGAACCGATTTCACAAATATTTCGAGAGATCAGTCCCAACCTATTCCCTACGAGTCTCATGCAGCAAACATGACTCGTAAAAGTTGAAATAAAACTAGTAGTTACGTTTAAAAACATTCATCATTCTTACCTGTGATTTCACAGTTGTGTGCAAGGAAGTCTGGAAGCAAGGTGGATGAAAAACAACACGTTTCACAAGTGTATAACTTGCTTGAATAACATTTTCGTAGCTGTTTGAAGAACCCGCCATGTTTTGACAAGCGATGTTTCGCGCTCTCGTTCTGGAGCCTGGTTCTTGGTAAAAAAAATTTTTCGGTCGTAAAGGTGAAACCAAGAAAAAAGTAATACCTTGGAAGGTATTACTTTTTTCCGGAGAAATTTCCGTTGGAATGAACCGTTCCATTTATTTTCCACTGGAACAACTGGTTTTAAGCGCCCTAGTACACTTTACACTGAGAACATGTTTTCCCGCGCTTGGCACCAGCTACATGTTTTCCCGCGCTTGGCACCGGTTGCATGTTTTCCCGCGCTTGGCACCGGTTGCATGTTTTCCCGCGCTTAGCACAAGATACATGTTTTCCCGCGCTTGGCACCGGTTACATGTTTTCCCGCGCTTGGCACCGGTTACGTGTTTTCCCGCGCTTGGCACAGGGTACATGTCTTCCGTGCTAGGTATAAGTTTCGATACCCGTTACATGCTTTCCTGCGCTTTACACTAAGATTTTGTTTTCCGTGTATGACACATGTTACACGTTTCCCTGCGTTTGGTACATGTTTTCCCGCGTATATCTTTCGCCGAACTCGCGAGCAAGCGACCTGGATCTGAAGAATATAACAAAGTGGGATTGCAAACTTCGAATTAATCACTTTTTTTATTAATCTGTCACTAGCTTTCGCCGGTCTTGCCCTTGTTTACGTCATTGAAACTGTCGACATGACGCAGTACGCTGTCAGAATGTCATCGGATGTTGAAAATTTAATGACGTCAGTTGAACGTGTTATGACGTATACCAAGCTGGAATCTGAGCCAGGATATAAGGTTGAACGACTTCCCCCGAAAAACTGGCCAAGCAACGGAAATATTGTATTCCAAGACGTAACACTGACTTACTATCCAGGGGGACCCCAAGTGCTGAAGAACATTGATATCGATATCAAAGGAGGAGCAAGTATCGGTATCGCAGGCCGCACGGGTGCAGGGAAGTCATCTTTTGTAGCAGCTCTTTTGCGCATGCCTGATTCTGATGGACAAATAGTAATCGACGATGTTCCAGTAAAAGAACTCAATCTTCGAGAAGCTCGACGATATATATCAGTTCTTGGTCAAACCCCTGTCCTTTTCAGTGGATCGCTGCGGAAGAACCTAGATCTTATGGACCAATTTCAAGACGCTGATTTATGGCGAACTTTAGAGCAAGTGCGACTGAGACAGTTTGTTGAGAGTCTCGAGGGACAACTGAATCACGAGTTACTAGAGCACGGGACGAACGTCAGCGTAGGGGAGAGACAGTTGATCTGTTTGGCTCGTGTGTTGTTGCAGAAGAACAAGATCATCATCTTGGATGAGCCAACTGCGCATGTGGATCCAGAAACAGAACAGACAATCTGGAACGTAGTGCGTGAGAAACTGCAAGACTCCACGGTCATCACTATAGCTCATCGTTTGAACACAATTAGAGACTGTGACATGAGTTTAGTTTTAAGGGAGGGGACGGTTGCTGAGTTTGATTCCTATGATGTACTACTCAGTAGGGAGAGCAGTGTGTTGAGTGGACTTGCTCGATTTGCAGAAAACAAAAGGTGAAAGTGACCACTTTTTCAAACTCGGCCTATGTAGTCAAATTTTCTTTTCACGTCGCCTTCAAGATGGCCACTATTTGCGTTAGATTACATCACATAAACAAATATTTACTCTTTCTGTTTTATCAACAGTATAGCATTTAGTCCTATTGTGGTAACTAATAGGGTAAAACTGTTTAAACAAATTGTCGTCTTCGCTACACTAGCTTTTTCTGGGATCAGACATCGTGTATATATTTGATCTCTCTGTCCCATTGCCGCAGTCAATGCATTTTGGGTCACGTGATCCAAGGAATGTGTCTCCGAAATTAATCGTTTCTTAAGACGCGACAGAAAGCCGTGAAAGAAGTATGCAAATCCTGAAGCAAGACAAGGATGTAAAATCCTGTGCTACACATTGAGTGTGTTTACATGGAGTGTTATAGATCATCTTGGATTATATGAAGTATATGCCAGCCCTTTATATACGGGATACTTTGACTTCAAACCGTTGTTGTTCAGTATAATGTGACATAGTTTTCTTGGAATAAACCGTGTATTGTTGTAAATTACTCGTCTCTTCATGAGTCTATGAGGATTCGGGCGGCTTTTACAAAGTGCAGCCTAAACTGTCAGAATGTTGATGTTATTAGGGTGAAGTCTTATGTGGATAGCTTCCTTGACCCTACGGGTGTACCAGTGAGAGTCTCGATCAATAAACTTTACCTCGTTCCCAGGCCTGCCTGCCTCGTTCCAAAGCGGATAATGGCCGGCCTCGTGGGCGTGCTCAGAAACGGCGGAGGTCTGGGTACGGGCGAGTCGTATATCCCTGTCGTGCTCTTTGATTCTCTTGGCATAGATCTCCCTGTTTCCCCCCTCCCTGTTTGTAGACTTTACCGCATTTACAAGTTGAAAATAAAAATACTGTTTTACAAGATTGTCGTGTGGGACCCTGACCGACAATTGTTGTAAAGTCGATCAATTTCCCTTTTAAGCGACCAAGAGAGTCTTTTTTCCGTAAATTGACGCGTAGACTGTTTCATAATAGCGCCCCGCTGTAGCCAAAGCTTCGCTTGCGGATAGTTCGTGCGTGGCTTTGGCAAGTCTAGTGTGATCTCGGAATCCTTTAGAGTAAACGATGTACTGCGGATGCTAAACAAATTTTGTAAGTACATCGGGGAAAGCCTTTTGATTGTTTTAAACATTAAAGACGCCTTCAACCTCTTTCGGCCCGTTGAGAGATTGTCCCAGTGGAGCCTCTATTCAATATTCAAGCTATTCAATTTTGAATAGTTTGCAAATAAACTAAGTTGCGCTCCGTTGAATAAATATAAAGGGTGTTTACTTGATTTGGATGGTTGGTTGAGCTAGGGCATTTTCTTGAGGATCTTGCGAAGGCATCTTTAGAAGGTAAGTTCATTCTCCATTAAGAAACAACATTTTCGCTGCAGTCAATTATAATGGTGCACAACTGAAGAGTTGAGGAGTAACCTTTGTTGAGGAGTAGTCCTTTACTCCCTTTTACCTCAGCACCCCCGAGTGATGTCCTTTTCACCTAAAGCCGGCGACCCACCTGGAGATTTTATCCGCCGATCGCCGCGATCGGTGAAAATCGCCAGTTGTGCCCTGTACAGCGATTGCGATTTTCGCCGGTCGCCGCGATCGGCGTATAAAATCGCCGGTATCTGGCATGTTAGATATCGGCGATTAAATTCGCCAAGTGTGCCCGTTCTGCGATTTTCCACGCTAATCGCTGCAAATCGCGAGTAAAGTCAACTAATCAGGTTGGGCGATTTTATCACATGACTTTTATAGAGCCCGGGAACAAGGTTCAAGTGCCACATCGTCGCTATCGGCAAAAAAAAAAAAAAAAAAATAGCCAGGTGTGTCCTCATCAATCGGTGACGAAAATAGCTTGCGATTTTCGCTGGTGATCAAATTCGCCGCTATCGGCGTATAAAATCGCTTGGTGTGTCGCCGGCGTACAGTCAAACCAAGTGAAGCGTAGCCCTCAAGATTACAGTAATGAATTGATTATTTGAATATTGAACTCACTTGTCGTTTCAAAAATTCAATAATGAATTGATTTTCTGAATATTGAACCCGTTAGCCGTATTCTTGGAACGACTAGCAAGTTCGAATAATCAATTCATTAATGTAATCTTGAGGGGTACGCTTCACTGGTCTTCACTTGGTTTGACTGTAAGCGTTTCCATAATAATGCCGACACTAGCCTTCACGGTATTTCTCACCCCCTAGCTAGTATGATAGTCCTTTTAAGATAATCATATTGATCACTTGTTTGTAGAACCCCCGTATAATTTCTCAAATGAAACGGTCCGCCAGCATCTGAAATCAGTATTTTTAATTGACACGCTCGAACACAGAAAATGAGATGACAACTACTAGACCGTTAACTCGTACCTCGCTTATGAATCAATATTATAATTATAATATAATGATAGCTTTATCCTGATTGGACAATAACGGTGCATAATTATCCCTGGACACTATGTCTTCAAAAGAAGCAATGCCAATTATCACCCAGTCGTAACGGGAAATTCTTCTGACTTCATAAAAAACTTAACATTAAAAGTTTAACAAATTAAACTTACTTTGAATCGAGCCTCACCTTAACAACAATCAATTACTGTACCGGATGGAGATACTCTCGATAATGGAAAAGTGTGACGTTGGAGGAATCCAAATACCTATAATTATCAACGCCGAGGTCATAAGGATGTTGTAATCTTGGTGTCTAGCCGTTTACCTCAAGCTGACAGTATGATCGAGTGGATTAAAGGGGCAGTGTCACCTATATGTGATATGTAACTTTGAATGGCCAATTAACACATTTGCATCGACGGAATCTTTAAAGAATGTTTCAGAAACCCCACTACTACACAGAAACTAGTGTTTATTATCTTTGACTGCGAATGACCAAGATTGAAATGGTTTGAAACTTCAAAATAAGTTCAATCTCCAATAAGAACACATTATTTTCACTGCAGTTAATTTTAGCGGATGCACAATGAAAAAGTTGAGGAGTAACCGTTTAGTCCTTACTCCTATGTTTTCGCCGAATTCCTTAAGTTTCCAGCGCTTTATGATTGAGCGCTTGATGTCGTCACAAGTCTGTAGGGTATTTCTCACGCCTTAGCTAGTATAATCCTAGTTTGCAGCCTAAACCGAGCTTTAGATGCATTATTTTTAAACTTGAGGAAGGAAAAACTTCATATCTTTACTATATTTGGACGGGATAGTAAACCAGATATGCGCGTATCTCTGCCATCATCAAAACAACTCGATACACTGCAAATTGTGATCCGCTCGGTCTACCGTAAGTAAACAGCGTGA
This sequence comes from Pavona decussata, assembly GCF_977016875.1. Classification (NCBI taxonomy): domain Eukaryota; kingdom Metazoa; phylum Cnidaria; class Anthozoa; order Scleractinia; family Agariciidae; genus Pavona; species Pavona decussata. Next base: position 3,085,456 of record NW_028145638.1, read on the forward strand.
GTGAATCGAGACAATAGCTTTCACATTCAACCAAGTTGCGCTCCGTTGCATAAAGATAAAGGGTGTCTATCTCATTTCGATGGTTCGGCATGTCACATTGTCTTTCAATGATATTAAATATAGCCTTATTGATAACAAGTCCTTTAATTTTCTTGAGGATCTGGCGACGACTTATCTGGAAGGTAAGTTCAATCTCCAATAAGAAACATTATTTTCGTTCCAGTCAATCTTAGCGGATTTGTAATATAAGAGTTGAGGAGTAACCGCCTGGTCCTTACTCCAATTTTTTCTCCGAATTCATTTCCTGTGCTTTTCCACTAAGCGCTTGATGTCGCCACAAGCCTGTAGGGTATTTCTCACGCTCTAGTTAGATCTAGTTAGTGTACACCTTCCAAGATAATTCTTGAGAGGGGACCTCGAGTTTGCTAGCTATTGCGGGCTCCAGATGTATTATTTTTACACTCCAGCAACTAAAAACTTTTTATCTTAGATATCTTTGGACTAAATGGTAAACCAAATTTGTAACTACTATTTTTTCCTTTTTATTTGTTAATGACACAATGCCATGATCATAGCAACTCGATGCACTGCAAATTGTGATCTGCTCTGATGAAGTGTTCACACTCGAAGCCTCAGCTTTGAAATCTCTTACTGACCAAACTACCTCATCAACTATGTTCATAAAAACAAACATTCGTCTTCACTCTCGCAACGACACCGGCAACACCACAGTTTCTTTAGAAACTAGCTCCTTTTCTACACGGCAAAAGCTCTTTGCCAATGGAAAGCACATTCCATGCGCTGCTGTGAATTTTTAAACTCGAATGAATTCCTATTGATTTCTTGTGACCAGTGGAACGGATATTTTAGAAAGTCGCTTTTGTTTTGCTCGGCCCTTTATTGATGTTCTTGGCCTATAGTCACCCAGTCGTAACAGGAAATTCTGCTTGCGTCACTAAATACTTGATCAGTTAAACTAATTGTAGTAAAGATCAGGCGTTTAGTATGGATAGACATATTTTCCCTACCGAAATTTTCTCTTTTACAAGTTGCTTGCTTTCTTTTAGAGGAGTCCAAATACCTCTATGTATCAGCGACCCAAATCTTGCGGTATGATATCTACAATAAGTAAACAGCATGAGTGGATATGATTGAGACAATATTGAATAGCTTGCACATAAACTGCGCTCCGTTGCCTGATAAAGACAAAGGGTGGCTACATGATTGCGGGGACGGTAGGGTATGTCATATTTGTATTTCAATTATATTAAATATAGCCTTAATGATAACAAGTCCCTTTATTTTCTTGAGGATCTGGCGACGACTTATCTACAGTAGAAGGTAAGTTCAATCTCCAATAAGAAACATTATTTTCGCTGCAGTCCATTTTAGTGGTGCACAATCGGAGATTGAAGAGTAACCGTTTAGTCCTTCTCAAGTTGTTTTCGCCAAATTCCTTTTCAGTGCTTTACGACTAAGCGCTTGATGTCCTCACAAGTCTGTAGGGTATTTCTCACGCCCTAGCAAGTAATAATATTACTCCTGGTTTGCAAGCTAGGCCGAGCTTTAGATGCATTTTTTTCTAAACTCGAGGAAGTAAAAACTTTATATCTTAAGTATATTTAGACAGGATGGTAAACCAAATATGCGCCTATCATTTTTTTTTTCTTAATTACACTGCCATCAACATAAGAACTCGATAAACTGCAAATCGTGATCCGCTCCGTCTACCTTGCGTAAACAGCGTGATTGTTAAGTTATTGCATGTCACATTTGCATTTCAATGATATTAAATATGGCCTTAATGATAACAAGTCCCTTGAACACTTCAATGTCTTCAATGGAAGCAATGTTCTAGGACGCCGCTTTTATTTCGCTACTGTTGATTGACTTTTTTCTACAATTATCACCCAGTCGCAACGTGAAATTCCTCTGACTTCATTAGACCCCTAAAAAAAATTAAACAAACTTTGCCTCTTTGGAGGAATACAGATACCTCTAATTATCAGCGCCAAGGGCATAATTGTAATCTTGGTGGCCGGTTAAGTTTACCTCAAGCTGACAGTATGAGTGAATTAAACATTACTGCTCCACATCAATAAAAGTTGTAAGTTGCGTTCCACGAATACGACCCAGTAAAAATCGGCCAAGAACGTCAATTAAGAGTAGCAAAGCAAAAACGACGTTTCTAAAACATTGCTTACAATGAAGACAAGTGATCACGCAATACGGCCATTGTGACGTTTCGCTGTTCACTAGCGCAAAATCAGTACGGGTCTTCTATTTCAGAACCTCGTGAATCTCGTCATGAAAGGTCGGATGTAATAACTTTTGTAGCCAGTGCGACCGCAGACGTATTTCCGGCTGTCGCTTCCGTCCGCCGAAATATTGCGAACCCCCAGCCTCAAAGCCATTTCCGTGACGTAGAAGCTTTTGTTTTCTCATTGGTCAATCAAATGACATAATAGAATGAAATTCGAGCAGACCACGCGAGCGACAAATGCCACAGAGCTAGCATACACTACAATGGCATATCGAAAACTAATCCCAACGGCTCAGAATGGTCAGTAAAAAAACCCTGCATTCAGTATATTTGAGTATTTCCACTCATGATCAAGATAAACATCATTTAGTAGAGCTAACCTTTGAAGGCTTTATTACCAATTTATTTACGAACTGCTGCAGTCGTGCAGGCCCGTCACAAATTTTGGCTCAACTTGAAAAAAAGAACTTGTCCCTTGTGGTATTTGAGAGCGCGAACTGATCGTACTGACTTTAAGATCCGGTTACAATCCCTCAGACGAACTTTTTTTACAATAGTACACTTGTACTAAACAGTGGCACCTTTCACCAGCGACGAAATCTTAACTTTTCTTCAAACCCCAACAAGCTATATATCAAATTAAGAGCAAATGCACCGAAGAATCAAGCAAAATCGAAAATTCGCGGCCACAGTCGAAAACCTAACCTACCCTCATTTTCAGTCTGTAGATAGATATCAATGAGTTTACAAACCTGCTGGGGTTTATTTTTCGAAATACGGCCGATTTTTGGATTTTTTCGAGATTTTCGATTTCGCCCGTCTGACGGCTGAAATTAGCCGCCTCACAAGGGAAAATCGACCGCCCGAAAAAAACTAGCCTGTTCCAGGCTCCTAGAGAGAAGCGCGAAGGAGAGGGAGAGGGCACGAAAACGAAGGAGAGGCGGGGGGACGAAAACGAGGGGGGCCTCTTTTTCTCTCCCCCACCCCCGTCGTTTTCGTCCCCTCGCCCTCCCCTTCGCGCTTCTCTCTAGGAGCCTGGAACAGGCTAGAAAAAAACTGCTTCGCGTAACCAAAAAAGCGATTCTATCGGCAATCTAACGTTCAATTTTTATAAAATGGACATCTAACGTTCTATTTAGGACAGATTTCTGGTTCTGAAATGAAAAGTCAACACTTATCAAGCGGATTCTAAATGGTCAGTTGACAAGAGTTCACGGATACGAAAATTTATAGGCAAAACTAAAATCGAGCTCTTGATAAGTGGGAATCCTCCAAATTGCCCCAAATTCTGGTTTTGAAACCTTGAGGTATAATATTTTCACGTACATTAAAAGTTTGGTTGGGTTTTCTAGCGAGCGCTTCAGAATCAGTCGACCAATTTGAAGAAATTTTGCGTGATCGCGCGCTAAGTGACCTAAAATTGACTTAAGTGTTTGTTTACACGAACAAGTTGCTTCGATCACATTGAAATGAGCGCCTCGAAATAACTCATTATCCTATTCCATGTTTTATTTAAGGAAAGAATTTAATTCACCATTTAATATCAGGTTCCTGTTCGCTGGAGTGAAAGTTCGTTGTGACCTTGACTACCGACGTTGATACGGCGTTTGAATAGATTGTCTTCCCGGGAGAACTTGAAACATTCGATTTGGCTAATTTTTTCAAGTTCTTCCAACATATTTGGAGAAATTGCCAAAAAAAACTGATCATAGTTTGTTCTTCCCAAGGGAAATCACTTGGTATTTTCTTCTCGGTGCTCTAAGAGCAATTTGATGTTAGTAGCGAAAAGGTACCTTGTCAAATATTTGAACCACAGTGCCAACCAAAATACAGAGAAATATCCGTGCGGTGCCCCTTTAAACATTACTGCCCCACATCAAGAAAGTTGTAAGTTGTGCTCCATGGATACGACCCGGTGATAATCGGCCAACAACATCAATTGAGAGTAGCAAAACAAAAGCGACTTTCTAAAATATCGCTTCCATTGAAGACAAGTGATCAATATGATCAACATGACGTTTCGCAAAATCAGTCAGGGGTCTGCTTTTTCAGAACCTCATGAATCTCGTCGTGTGAATTAACTTGTTTACACATAAAGCAAAAAATAAACGGCTACAAAAAGGACCCCTAAATATCAGTTTTTGTAAATTATCTCAAAAACTGAGTTGGTGACGTACCTTTCTTATTGCTTTGTTGCAAAATAACCTAAATTCTTTAAATCCTCTGGTAGTATGACGAAAAGTGTCAAAAGTTATCCAGTAGACCTTGTGTTACTTCATAAAAGGCATTTTTTCACCCACAGAAAATTCCACTGGATAACTTTCTTTCAAGTGGCATAGTGAATGTGGCATGCATTTGGTGACCGCGCAAAATTTCGAGATAAAAACAAATGTTTCCTACAGCTTTTATTTCCGGTTTGAACGAATTTCCGCTGCATTTTCACTTCCGGTATTCTGCGCGCGCAACTTTTGACAAGTCGTTCCGCATGAATCGTACTTCGCATAATTATGCCACCATTCCGCAAACACACCTTCACTCGCGCTTGCCTCACGTTCGCTTGAAAAACGAGAAAAAATAACGCCTGTTGTGCAGGCTACTGGTACCCAGGTTAGGCCTGGTCAAAGAGCGTCTCAAATTAAAAAGACGCGTTACTCATGCTTTGCGACTCCACTCGGTCTCTCCTTTGCAAACGAGCATACTGAATTGCTTTCACCGCTCACCTGGTTGGGCCAAGTACTCAGTTGAAAGCTAGTACAATTTTGAGTTTGGTATGCCTTCGAATATAAAATAAACCATATTATTCCATTGCGCATCCGAATTAGTAATCGGAAAGTCATACGTTGGACTCCTCTTAACAGCACTCGAATTTCCTTTTCCCGAGTTAGCCTCTGTCACTCACTCAATTAAACACCATTCTCATTTGAATGTATTTCCTCATGTTCTATCTATTGAATGTAGTTCGTTTTTCACATAGCCGGTTATAGAATTTTTTGATAATTAGTTGATTTCTTTGCGATAGTAGCAAAGCTGATAGTAGCTTTTTTAGCCATGCTGTAAATATATAAGCTATGGCGCTGGGAGGATAGGGTTCTCAAGCAGCTTAGTCTGGGATAGGGTATAGAAATCAGAGAGTTTTGGTCTAGACTGAGGGTATCATTTTCCAGGAAACTGATCACTGAATTAAACACCATTCTCATTTGAATGTATTTCCTCATGTTCTATCTATTGAATGTAGTTCGTTTTTCACATAGCCGGTTATAGAATTTTTTGATAATTAGTTGATTTCTTTGCGATAGTAGCAAAGCTGATAGTAGCTTTTTTAGCCATGCTGTAATTATATAAGCTATGGCGCTGGAAGGATAGGGTTCTCAAGCAGCTTAGTCTGGGATAGGGTATAGCAATCAGAGAGTTTTGGTCTAGACTGAGGGTATCATTTTCCAGGAAACTGATCAGTTGCTTGAAGAATTTAGTCCAGACTAGGTTTACCGTGACTATTGGGCAGACACGTGGTATTGGGTAGACACAATTACCGCCAAAGCAGTAGTTTTTACTGCGGCCCTAAATTAAACACGTTTTGGGTGTGATCATGTCACCCCCTTGGCTTCAAAGTTCAGTTTAACATTTCAATTTTTCTGGTGCAAGGGATTCTGGGAAGTTTATAATAATAATAATAATAATAATAATCTTAATAATAATAATAATTTATATTATTATTATTATTATTATTATTATTATTATTATATATGTAATGATAACTTTATTATTTAAAAGAATAAAATCTACTACATACAGTTTGATTCTATTAAAACCTGAGTGATTTTACAGATTCCTGTTATCATTATTATTATTATTATTATTATTATTATTATTATTATTATTATTATTACTATTATTATTATTATTATTATTATTATTATTATTATTATTATTATTATTATTATTATTATTATGGCAGCCATTTTTGCATAGAATTTATACGTTATCTTTCTATCAGTTAGATTCCTGAGTCATGACTGAGAGAAATGGATACAAGAAGATTCCCACCGAAGGCAGTGAGGAAAAAGTCGGCTTGTTGTCTCTTCTTTTCTTTCAATGGATGAACAATGTCATCACAAAAGGCAGTAAACAAGCTTTAGAACAGAGAGATTTTTTACCTCTTTCGAAAGAAAACACCACCCGATTGGCCACCGAACAACTTCAGACAAACTGGAACGAAGAATTGGATAATTCCAAGCAAAAAGGCAAGAGTCCAAAGCTCTGGAAAAGCATTGTAAAGATGGTTTCGCCTCATGATCTCATTTTCATCATGTTTACGGGAATTTTGGATTCCTGTGGCCGTATTTTCCAACCTTTATTTCTCGGATATTTGATATCTGCTCTGGGGTCAGCTGAACAGGCAAGAAACAATCCTCTTCTTTTCTTGTGTGCAGTAGCTATGGCTTTCAACGCATTCATAAAGAGTATGAGTATGCATCAATTTGGCTTCAAAAATGAACTTCTGGGTGTGAGGCTGAGTAGTGCAATAAAGGGCATCATTTACCGAAAAGTAAGTCATTGAATACACAAACAGGGAGTGACCGGCAAGTAGATCGAATTTAAGTTCGAAAGTAATTTCGCGCTTGTTTTGGTTCAATGTCGTACCCAAAGTCCTCAGGCTCTTTGGCCAGCGGTTAGTCGCCAGGAGAGACTCTGGGGAACTGGAATTTTATCACCGCAGGATTTCTGCGGTAAAACAATGGAAGCCGTTCACGGAGTAGCCAATCAAAAAATTAAAATTTTCTGGAAGTCCCCAGAGTCTCTCCTGGCGCCCACCCGCTGGCTAAAAAGGCTGAGGACTCTGAACACGAGATTGGTTTTGGTTTTGCTCCACTACGCTCCGTGATTGGTTTAAAATTCTCGCACTACTTTCTCAACCAATGAAAAGCAAGACCAAAACTAATCGTGACTTGGTCACCGGCGCTAAGCGCGGGAAAAACACAAACGACATGCATTAATTTTGCTTCGAATTGTGATTGGTTCATCGAGCTGTTTACGTTTGTAAACATTTTGTAAACAGTAATAAAAATTCCAGTAATTCCAGTAATTACTTAAAACTGAAAACCGCCATTACTATATTTATTTCTTAAACTGACCACTAGCTATCTGTATTACACAAACCAATCAATAACCATCTTTAGAGCTGTTTTCATTTGAATGCTGAATGTATTTGGCGTTTGCGTTGGTTTTGCTGTGATTAAAAAAATCGCGCCACTTTTTTAACCAATGAGAAGCAAAACACTTTTAAAGGAGTATTTAGATTGGATATGCAACCCCTGACTCATCCTCGGAGAACCGGAGGTAGATCGGTCGGGAAGGGGCGTAGATTTTTCTTTCGCCCGTGAAATACACAACCCATCCGGATTCTAAGATGTGCCAACTCCACCGCACACTAAAGATTTCCGCCGACTTTGACCACCGTCTCTCCTCTCACTTCTTTGCCAATGAGTCCGCCGTCAAAGTCTGATTTCTAAATTGCATTCTATATCTTACTTCAAAACAGATTTGCTTTCTAAGCAAACAAACGTTGATGAAGTATAAAACTGGTCGCGTCATCGACCTGGTGTCCAACGATGTTCAAAGACTGGAAGACACCAAATGGCCTTTCAGCTTGGTCACAGCATCAATAGACTTGATCGTGGTGTCATCCTTATTCTGTTATCTGATTGGTTGGCAGGCTCTCGTGGGAATGACATTTCTCCTATTTCTTGTGCCATTCTTCGGTCTGTTGTCTTCTGTTGCTGGTTCATTGCGCCTACGCACTGCCGCTGTGTCTGATCGTCGAATATCAATGATGAATGAGATCCTGTGCGGAATTCGTGCCATTAAAATAAATACGTGGGAAAATGCGTGTCGAGAAAAGATAAAAGTAGCAAGGAGGTATGTAGGGGGAAAATATATTTTATGTGCTCTGGCAGGTTACTCACAGTAGCAGCAGCATTCTCGAACTCAGCCCTAGCAAATAGAAAAAACGATTCGTTTTTGGCACAGAGAGAAGTTTTTTAAGAATTACACTATGTACGATAAAACAACACCGACCAATGTTTAATTAACTTTTCTGCCGCTCGCGTAAAATACATTTCCAGGGTGGGTGGGTGGGAAGAAATATACTAGCAATAACTTATACACTATAATCACTATACAACTTCCTTTTCTCCTCCCCTCAAAAATCAACATTTCCAAATTTCAATTCGATCTAGAGAGTGTCACCAATTAGTGCTCTGCGCAAAATACGATGACACTTAAATAAAGGGTTATTTTTATTATTATTATTATTATTATTATTATTATTATCATTATCATTATCATTATCATTATCATTATCATTATCATTATCATTATCATTATCATTATCATTATCATTATTATTATTATTATTATTATTATTATTATTATTATTATTATTATTAATTTACTTTCTCTCTATCGATTTTCATTTCAGACAAGAGATCAGCATTCTACGTAAGAAGAGTGCCCTTTTGTCAGTTTTTGGCGCCTTGGAGTTCACTTCAGGAGCTATAGCAACCCTGTTGTCTGTTATTACTCTTGTACTGACTGGTCGGCATCTCAAACCCGTTAATGTGTTTATGCTTCTCTCTTTCAACAATGTACTGCGGCTGAGTATTTCTTTCTATGTAGCTCTCGGACTGTTGCAAATAGCCGAAGCTTATAGTTCACTGAAGAGGATCAAAAATTTCCTTCTCTTGGAGAATCTTCCTATAAAGGGCTGGTGCAAGACCACAGAGCAATCAAACAAGCACAGCAAGTTAACGGAGTCAACAAGAAAGAATAATAAGAACGAAGATTTTCAGGAAAAAGCTTTCACTGCCAACACGCTGTTCGCAGATCCGGAGACAATTGTATGCTTGACAAATTTGACATGCAAACAAGATAACAGGGACAATTTTATTCTGCAAAATGTAGAGCTGCATGCGATCGCATCAAGTTTGACAGTCATTACCGGATCGGTGGGAAGCGGTAAATCCACGCTTCTCTCCGCAATCGCCGGCGAAGTCTCAGATACAAGCGGAAACATTAGCTGTCTAGGCTCTCTTGTTTACCTGCCGCAGATAGCTTGGGTCTTCTCTGGAACGATAAGAGAAAACATTCTGTTTGGTCAACCATACGATGAAAAAAGGTATAACAGAATAACTGAAGCTTGCGCCCTATCGGAAGACATCCAGCTGTTGCCCGACGGTGATCAAACCATTGTTGGAGAAAGCGGTGCCGTTCTGAGTGGAGGCCAGCGGGCGAGAGTAAGCCTGGCACGCGCAGTCTACGCCGATGCAGACGTTTACTTGTTGGATGATCCTCTGAGTGCTGTTGATGTCAAAGTTGGGCATTACATCTTCACGCATTGCATCACAGGCCTTCTGGGACACAAAACTCGCGTATTAACTTCCCATCAGGAACAGCACATGAAAAAAGCCGATAACGTGATTGTATTGTACCAAGGTTGTGTGCTGGGAAAGGGCAGCTTCAGTGAGCTCCAAGGTAAAGGAATTCTGAGTACAACAGTTGATCCTCTCTTCAAAAAGTCTTTAACTGAGGTAGATGAGAAGTTGGTAGAAGATGGCAAGGATGCTCTATTGCCCGATATCAGTGCTAGTAATGGAACATCAGACAGTCAAGCCAAGAGTCTTGTGATGCCGCCGGAGGATCGCGCTATCGGAGCGGTGTCATCTAAGCTATACTGGGACTACTTCAAAAGCGGCATTCATTTCTTAGTGATTTTGGCAGGAACGAGTTTCTGCTTCTTCACCCAAGGTTGGTCATTGTTTGTAGAATCACTTTCTCTCTTCAAGCTGCTAGAGCAAAATCAGGAAGGAAATAAGGAAGGAAAGAAAGAAGGAAGGAGGAAGGAGGAAGGAGGAAGGAATGTTCCCCTCCTCTCTCTTTCCCTTCCTTCCTTCTCTTGAATTCCAAAGAACGAAGAGAGAGAGAAAGAGAGGGAGATGGAGGGAGGGACAGCGCGGAGAACATTCGTCCTTCCGAAAAAAGGAAGGAAGCAAGCGAGGGTGGGCAGAAGGGAGGGAGGAAGAAAAGAAGACAAGAGGCGAGCGTGAGTGAGTAAGTAAGTAAGTAAGCGCATCATTTAGTGCCACTGGGTGCAATTAATAACCTACAGTAATTGTCCTTTTCTTTTCTTCCTTATAGCAATCTTAGTGTCTCCTGATGTGTGGCTGTCATACCTAACAAAGAAAGAACAAACCGATCAACAAAACGCGACCAACCTTGCCGTGTACGGTTCCCTTGTAGGTGCTGCCTTTATATTTGTCCTTATCCGCGCCTTTGCCTTTCATTTGGCCACTTTGCGATGCTCAGAGCGTCTCCACGACAAGATGGTGGCAGCAGTGATACACACACCGATCCTGTTTTTTGATACGAATCCCGTGGGACGAATTCTGAACCGATTCTCCAAAGATGTGGGCTGCATGGACGAGTTATTACCCAAAATCTTTCTTAGTTCACTTCAGTTAGTTCTCCTTCTCTTAGCGTCAACTGTTGTGCCAGCAGTTGCGAATTTCTGGGTCGTTTTTATCATTCTACCGTTGGCCTTGATTGGTGCTTACATTGTAAAGTACTATTTGCAGACTTCGCGGGAGTTGAAGAGACTGGAATCCATTTGCCGTAGCCCAGTTTTCTCTCACATTTCTGAGACCCTGAATGGTTTGGACACGATTCGTACACGAGGAAAGCAGACTGATTTTCTAGACCAGTTTTACAGGCAAGTTAGGTGTTTTTGTTCCGGGAAGGGAGAGGGGGGAGGGACTCAATGCATTGGGCTATACCGGGAGGGTACGAAAAGGGTGCCTTTTTGCGCCCTTGTAGGTTGGGAAAAGGTAGCGAAATTCAACAGCTTAACAATTAGACACAGGTTTTAGAAAGAGTTGCAAAACGTGAGCATAAATTATACCCGATAGATTGTGGTCAGACGGCTGTTAAAGTGCGGCACAAGTGCATGTGCTTCTGAATGCTACAACTGAACAAAGGCCGCATTTCAACAGTACAAAAGCTGCGCGACTGCAGAAAGGCTCCCATAGAACTCAAAAGCCGGAAAACTAGAGGGGTCATATCGCAAATGCATGTAGCAGCGACAAAACCACATGCAATGACGGACAGGTAGAAGGAATGTATAGTGGAAGGTTCAGCGGGACAAAATATCCGAGCGATAGGCCGTATGGAAACAGGACACACGGGGTAACGTGTTGCTGCAACATATCCGTGCAGCATCATCTTGTGTGTGTAGACGCGGTGCTTTTTCCCCTGATGAATGTCCCCGCAACATGACCCTTTCCCACCCGCATGGGAGGGGTACTCCGTGGACGTTTTGGTGGATGTGTGTGGTTCGGTTCTCCAAACGCTGACCCTATTTCAGACCAAAATATGTGATTGTACCCTTTTTCAGACCTGGCTTTTGAACCCCAGAATCCATAAGCGTTTTCAGACTTTACGACCAAAATGGTCAAAATCTATACCCTATTTCAGACCAAACGGTTTTAAAAACCATATCCCTGGCGCCGCACATACCTGTATAGCCTGTATAGGGGAGTACTCCCCCCTCCCACCCCGGGGGAGTATGACCGTACCTGTGAACGACGTCTGTTTCTTTATATTTAGATATCAAGACACTCACAATCAGTCGTTTATAATGGTGGTAGCAAGCGGTCGGTGGCTTGGTGTTCGGTTAGATCTTCTCTGTGCGCTGTTCATTGGTGCAGTAGCTGTGATGGCTATCCGTATGTCTCAAGATGCCGGTACGTAAGACGATAAAAAAATTATCCTGTGTGAATGAGCTAGGCCAAACGAATTAACCGTCTAGTGATCAGCGGTAGTGGAACTGTTCGAAACTGTTCTGTCTCTTAGTGATTTGTAATGTTGATCAGTCATTTTTAGAAGTGCCAATCCCCTCACCCACCTCCATAAAGGTTTTTTGAAGACAAACGAGCTGGCCAAATACTCCTGGTTACAACTAAGAAAGGAAGTTAACTTCGACGTTTAATTTATTAATGTTTCTAAGTCTCAGATAAGTCCTATTTCTCACCATCGTTTATTCCAGTGAACGTTTCGTTTTGTGGATCTACCATTTCATTTTGTTTCCTTAGACGTAGGTTATCACAAATGTGTCGTCTTTGCCGATGAACTTATCATTGAAAGGAAGTAAGTGCTGTGAGGCGAAATCACGAGGTACACTAATTCTCGAAACCCGGGACGGACAATGTGTTAAAAATGCCCCACTTATGTCCGGAGAGGGTGTGCACTGCTGGAATTAACTGATACATAATTGTTAAACCTGCAAGCATTTTCGAAGCAGTCAAGACAAAGAACATAACGCAGTGACTTTTTGTTTACGTAAGTTTTCCTGCGCTTTGCCGCAGCTCGCACCGGTTGCCCGTTTTCCTGGGCTTTGCACTACTTGCAAGATTTCCCGCGCTGGAGAGTTGCATGTTTACCAACGCTTTACACAGGGTACATGTCTTCCTGTGTTTGGCACTGATTACATGTTTTGCTGGAGCGCTTACCATTTGAATGCAATTTCCGGTAAGAATTTTGCGACAAGTGGTATTGGACGTTCCGCGCCTCAGAAAACGGAAAAGGAATATGAGTTGTACCATTTATGAATCCTTTAAATGACGAATGCCGAAGTAGTCTGGGTAAAAACAAACATGGCAGCCAATGTTTTGCTTGGACTACTTGAGGTTTTAGAGGACGAAAATGAGTTTCTTTGAAAAAGCAGACGAAGACGTGATTCTTTTCTCTGCAACATCTTCATTTAGCTCAACCGATCAGTTCACGAATATTTCGGGAGATCAGTCTCAACATATTCCCAACGGGTCTCATGCAGCAAACATGACTCGTAAAAGATGAAATAAAACTAGTAGTTACGTTTAAAAACACCCATCACTCTTACCTGTGTTTTACTGTGCCCCCAGTTTCACAGTTGTGTACAAGGAAGTCTGCAAGCAAGGTGGATGAAAACCAACACGTTTCACAAGTGTATACTTGAATAACTTTTCCGTAGCTGTCTGAAGAACCCGCCATGTTTTGACAAGCGATGTTTCGCGCTCTCGTGCTGCATCCAGGTTCTTGGTACAATTCAGGCCGTAAAGGTGAAACAGAGAAAACATTAATGCCTTCAATTGGAAGGCATTACTTTTTTCTAAAAAAAACTTCCGTTGGAATGAACTGTTTCATTTATTTTCCCACTGGAATAACCGGTTTTTCCATACAAATGGTAAGCGCCCCAGTACACTTTACACTGAAAGATGTTTTCTCGCGCTTGGCACCGGCTACATGTTTTCCCGCGCTTGACACCGGTTGCATGTTTTCCCGCGCTTGGCACCGGTTGCATGTTTTCCCGCGCTTGGCACCGGCTACATGTTTTCCCGCGCTTGGCACCGGTTACATGTTTTCCCGCGCTTGGCACCAGCTACATGTTTTCCCGCGCTTGACACCGGCTACATGCTTTCCCGCGCTTGGCACCGGCTACATGTTTTCCCGCGCTTGGCATTGGTCGCATGTTTTCTGGCGCTTGGCACAGCCTGGGTACATGTCTTTCCCTGCTTGGTATAAGTTTCAACACCCGTTACATGTTTTCCGGTGCTTTACACTGAAAATTTGTTTTCCGCATCTGACACCTGTTACATGTTTCCCTGCGTTTGGTATTGGATACATGTTTCCCCGCGTGTATCTTTCGCCGAACTCGCTGGGCATTATCGTGCTCGCTGCAAGACATGACATTTCCCATCTGCACACCATAACAAAGTGAGATTGCAAACTTCGAATTAATCACTTTTTTTCTATTCTGTCACTAGCTTTCGCCGGTCTTGCACTTGTTTACGTCATTGAAATCGTCGACTCGACGCAGTACGCTGTCAGAATGTCATCGGATGTTGAAAATTTAATGACGTCAGTTGAACGTGTTATGACGTATACCAAGCTGGAATCTGAACCAGGATATAAGGTTGAACGACTTCCCCCGAAAAACTGGCCAAGCAACGGAAATATTGTATTCCAAGACGTAACACTGACTTACTATCCGGGGGGACCTCAAGTGCTGAAGAACATCGATCTCAATATCAAAGGAGGAGCAAGTATCGGTATCGCAGGCCGCACGGGTGCAGGGAAGTCATCTTTTGTAGCAGCTCTTTTGCGCATGCCTGATTCTGATGGACAAATAGTAATCGACGATGTTCCAGTAAAAGAACTCAATCTTCGAGAAGCTCGACGATATATATCAGTTCTTGGTCAAACCCCTGTCCTTTTCAGTGGATCGCTGCGGAAGAACCTAGATCTTATGGACCAATTTCAAGACGCTGATTTATGGCGAACTTTAGAGCAAGTGCGACTGAAACAGTTTGTTGAGAGTCTCGAGGGACAACTGAATCACGAGTTACTAGAGCACGGGACGAACGTCAGCGTAGGGGAGAGACAGTTGATCTGTTTGGCTCGTGTGTTGTTGCAGAAGAACAAGATCATTATCTTGGATGAGCCAACTGCGCATGTGGATCCAGACACAGAACAGACGATCTGGAGCGTAGTGCGTGAGAAACTGCAAGACTCCACGGTCATCACTATAGCCCACCGTTTGAACACAATTAGAGACTGTGACATGATTTTAGTTTTAAGGGAGGGGATGGTTGCTGAGTTTGATTCCTATGATGTACTACTCAGTAAGGAGAGGAGCGTGTTGAGTGGACTTGCTCGATTTGTAGAAAACAAAAGGTGAAAGTGCCCGCTTTTTCAAACTCGGCCCATTTAGGCAAAAACAAATAATTACTCTTTCCGTTTGATCAACAGTATAGCATTTAGTTCTAAGTGCTGTTTTCCAATTGTGGTAACTAATGGGCTACAACTGTTTACACAAATTGTCGTCTTTGCTCCACGGTCATCACTATAGCTCATCGTTTGAACACAATTAGAGACTGTGACATGATTTTGGTTTTAAGGGAGGGGACGGTTGCTGAGTTTGACTCCTATGACGTACTACTCAGTAGGGAGAGGAGCGTGTTGAGTGGACTTGCTCGATTTGTAGAAAACAAGAGGTGAAAGTGCCTGCTTTTTCAAACTCGGCCCATGTAGACAAATTTTCTTTTCACGTCCACTTCAAGATAGCCGACATTTGCGTTAGATTACATCATAAACAAATATTTACTCTTTCTGTTTGATCAACAGTATAGCATTTAGTTCTAAGTGATGTTTTCCTATTGTGGTAACTAATAGGACACAACTGTTTACACAAATTGTCTTCTTTGTTTCACTTTTTCTGGGATCAGACGTGGTGTATATATTTGATCCCGCTGTCCCTTTGCCGCAGTCAATGAGTTTCGGGTCACGTGGTTCGAAGAATCCGTCTCCAAAATGAATCGTTTCTTAAGACGTGACAAAAGGCCGTAAAAGAAGTATGCAAGTCCTGAAACAAGACAAGGATGTAAAATCCTGTGTTATACTGAGTGTGTTTACATGGAGTGTTATAGATCATTTTGGATTATATGAAGTAGATTCAAGCCCTTTATATACGGGATACTTTGACTTCCAACTTTGTTGTATGCTGTGACATAGTTTTCTTGGAATAAACCGTGTGTTGTTGTAGATTACTCGTCTCTTTATGAGTCTTTGAGGATTCGGGCGGCTTTTACAAACAACAGGCCTTATTAAACTTTCTCAGAATATCCGTTTTCAAATTCCCGAGACTTCACCGGTCCCTGACGCGCCGGGACCGGCTTTGGCAGTGTGCAACTTGTAAAGCAATGTTACACACCTCGACTGACTGCTCGGTTAACAGCACTTGAATTGCATTATAAAAATAGTTTTATTCAACACTTCAGTGCCAAAACTATTATCTACAATGGACATGTCATACTACTCAAAGATCACTCGAAATGTTTCACTGCCCCATCCCATGTTTTCGCAAACTCGGAAATCTACGGAAGTTCACGAGCTTACTCGTTCATCCCGACGCATAACCGACCTCATTTATGTTCGTTAGACTATGAGCAGTCGCCTTGTTTCTTAGGGATAGTAAACCGGGCGAACCACACGAGCGGCCAAGTCGCATAAAAGGGCTTGTTTATTGAGGGAGTGCTCGTCGACTAATGTTCATACACTCTCGTCGATTTCCGAGAAAAATATGACCAAAACGTGTCCCACTAGCAATTAATTAACAAAACCACAAAAATTACTTTTATTTAAAATACAATACTCTCTAATATTTGGGGAATATCAAAATGTTCATCTATCGTGTGAATATATACACAAGGTAAATACGTATGGTTGACGCCCGGGAAACGTAATAAATTTACTTCTCCTTTGTATATTTGTTATCAACTACTTATTTTAATTATCTATAATCGTTTTTGCCCCAGTAGGAAACTCAATTACTCCAACGCTAAAATCGCTTAAAATAGAACAAGTGGCCCGGGAAATTCATACTGTTCTGAGACCGCAATAGTGTTATGGAATCCGAACATTTCCACACTATTTAGTACTATCAGAAAAGTTATCTCTTAGTGTATACTGTTCTTTGTTACTGTCTTGTGATTTGCATACCCGATGGTGTCGACTGTGTTTTTACCAATCAAGAACAGTGACAAAATCTCGAAAGAGCTTATGGCCTTTTCATATACGTTTTGCCAAGGAACAAAGTGGCGAAGTCAAGGTCATCCCTGACGGACGGAACTCCACGGACAATACTGAAACTAGAGCTATCAATTTACTCCTATGAATACAGTACAAAGGCCAGGATATAGTTTAGAACGTTTTTACCCCAGCAGAGCCATGTAATTGTCTGCTTGCCCGTTTTGGTTTCTCTGACCAATAAGGGTAAGACCTTCAAACAACCTTGCCGGTTTCAAATGAATGCGAACCTGTTGTAAAGTCTACGAAAGGCCCTCCTTTTTACTGGCGCGCAGAAGGAGAGCTTATCGATCACATATCTCAGAGATAAAAGTAGGACTGGGGGAAAGGTAATCTAAGTTAACGAAAAAAAAAATGAAAATCTGACTGTGCTCGAATCCCGTTATCTCGGATCGAGGACTTCCTCGGCTCATCTCCCCGAATAGCGACTGATAATCGAGTCCAACATCTGGCAAGTCGTTACGTTTCTCATTCCACATAATATTTTGTCACAGAATGAGCCGTGAATATGCCGTAGTTTTCACTAGACAAGGAAACAAAATCGAAGAGTTGGTTGCAAACTTTCGATGGACTATGATTTTACATCCACACAATGTCTTCGTATAAATCTCTTTAAACTACTTCCAGTCATCCATGTACTGTAGAGATCAACAGGACGAATACTGGCTCCATGAACTACGACTCACATATTAAAACATTCACGACTCAAGAGCAGGAATCACCGTACGCGTTTCTCCGGACTTATTCGCGTCAACGCGCGCGAAGTTTGAGTTGAGCAATATAGCTGCACATTTTAAGAGTCGGTCCCAGCTTCATGCGGGTGAATTGCATCAGGGAGTCACGTGATAACAGCATCAACGCTTTGCCGTCAATCTCCTGTCAAAGAACCAGTGACATTTGATTAGTGACTTGAAATGGGTTGAGAAATGCATTGGGACGAACCTAGTGATCAACATCAAATTTCTCCTTGTAATACCAATGCTAATTCAACCCCTGAGGTCATGAGAATTAAGGATATGATCACCCACGGTGAATTTTCTTAATATTTTAATAACTTCTTCCCAGTACTTTTATAAGAAAAGTATGGGGAGAAGATAGGAGAATTTGTTCTTTGAGATAAGGTCGATATGCGCTAAGTTTCAGTGCAATGTTGCACTGGATGTCCGGCCATGGTCGTTACAAGAAATAGACGTTTTTCATGCAAAACAAGAGTAACTATTAGCCAGCAGTTTTTGTAACCTGAATCGAGGTTCCCACGCGAAAAAACTGATTTTTCCATTTTTTTCTGTTTTCTTTGAAATTCAGGGGCGTAAACTCTTTGTACTAACAAAACTGAATTACAAGGAACTGGATGCAAACCGGAAGTGGTGTGGTCTTTTCGAGTTCAACCACTGTGTGAGTTTAACATCAATGAAAAAAAGTTCTAATTTGGCTCAAGTTTCCCATATGAAGCGGAATGTATTTTTGCGTGGTTATAAAATATAATGCGTGAAATGGTAAGATTCGAAAGTTTGAGTTGTACAGGGTGAAAATTGACGATCTTACAAGCGTCGAAAGTTTGACAATTTTGACTCGAAAAATTATCCGGAGACTGGATCGAGTTTATTGTGAAATTCTCTCTTGTGACGTAATGCTAGAGTCAATAGTTTTGTTTACGCTCACTGATTTCTTACAACGACAGAGACTGGTGCATTCTAACTCCCTGCGTTTTCCTGTTGTTTACAACTTTCATTGTTAGGGGCGCCAGCAATGCAATATCTCCCTCATCTAGCCTTCTCTTTCGCACTACCCGCCACATTGTACCCAACATTACGTCAGCGGAAGTTGTCACGTGGTGTTTTAACCACGCGAGTTGAACAACCATTTTTCGGGTCAAAATAGTCCAACTTTCGGCGCTTGTTAAATCGCCAAGTTTCACCCTAGACATCTCAAACTTTGGAATCTTACATTTCAAACGTTAGAGTTTAAAACTGCGCCAAAATAAATTTTGCTTCATATGCACTTTAAGCAAAAAGTTGACACCACTTTCGCTTTCCAGCGCCTTGAAATTCGCATCGGCACCAAAGTTTACCAGCATAAAGTTCGTATGAAACCACGGCAAGAAATTCCACGACAAAGGCAAATCCACGCCGACAACTTCTGCGGATAACAGTTTCTTTTCTTATTTTTGCATGAACAGGTTAACCAAATTCATTGAGCGAAAAGTACGCAATGCTATTTACGATAATCAAATCCTCCGAGAAATTACCTGATCTAAGAATATATTAGCATAATTTACGCAGTCCGTGGAACGCACGTATCTCACCACCTGCTCCACAGACCACGTGACAGGGTTGGCGGGTAGGTCAGGTGACCGGCCATTCACACAGCCCGGAAGTGACGTGTTGGTGCCTACGTCAACACAGGAAGGCTTTGGTCGCGTCGAGCGTTGACCCGAGGGGGAGTGGAGTGCGTTTGACGGGGAAGTGGTAGAGTAGGGTGAGTATCGTGATGCGGAAAGTGAGTGATGACCTGCAAAAACAACAAACTCGTAATTACAGTGTACCTAATCGTGAGTATTTGTGTTTCTCAGCATTTTATTTTTTCTTTAAATTTTACATGCATGTAAAACTGCAACATCCTCAGTTACTGTTAAGCGGAATTCAGCACTTTAAGCTATCAACATAAAAGGGACCTTCAGATCAGAGTACAAGTACGAGATTGAGTACGAGTGCGACTTTCAAATTTCAAATCAGTCACATCCCCAGAACTCTCGCTGCTTCCCTTTGTGATAAGCGGTTATCTAAACCGCGCAAACTAGAGTTGAAAAGTCGTCCTCGTACTCAATTTCGTTCTCGTAGTCAAAATCTGAAGCTCCCTAAAATTTCAACAGAGGCTCCTCCAAAAGTAAGCCCGCCAAATCTCAGACCCCCACATCCTTCAAATCATGGCAGCATCTAGGTTACTCTTTGCTTCAAGTCGCAGATGAAACCGTCAGTGTCCAAAACGGATAACTTACTCGGTTGTTTAGACGGTATTAAATATTTCATTTCTCAACCTACCTCTTGCATCGGATCCAGAGCTCATTCGCATCATTTTAGACATGGAACCTTTGGGTGACGTCATACGCTTATCACCAGACATGCCTGGTCCATGAAGCGCCTGCGCACGCTGCAAAGACCGCGGAGATACTGGGGGCGAACGAACCATTGGCGAGGTGGAACCAACAACATTGTTCCCAGCCTCCCGCATCATATTCATGCCGGAGAAGCCTGGAATTTGCGACGGGCCTTCGAGGCCTGGAGACTTGAGTTTTGGTGACGTAACCTCAGAAGAGTCTGAAGAAAAATTCCAAGATTACTTTAAATGGAATAATTGTCAATTGAGTTTACTGAATAATTGCACAATAACTCGCGCAACCGAATCCCGTTTTCTGCGGGAAACAATACGGCACATTAGTCATTAGTATAGAATACATCAAGTTTTCTGGACCCTCCCAATATCTGATATATTAATCCAATCCCTTTGACAGCCGTTTTGATGCCCGTAATAATGATTGAAAGTATCAGATAGTGTGACAGTTCCATTTTCATCCCAATAATCCTTCTGTAAGGAGTGTTCAAAGGGACTTCAACTTCTGTCAGTGATTACGCCAAAACAGAGTGGCTTTTGCAAGTTCACTGCTTAAAAGTTGCGCGGAAAATGTTAGACAACTTCAAGATAAGAAAGAGTAAATATTTGATAACATTACCTTTCTTAACGCGTCCCTTTCTTTTCTTAACCACAGGTTTAACCCTTCTCCTTTCTTCAGTCTCGTCCCAGTCGGGATCACTGTTCGAAAAACTCTCGGCCTTAAATCGGAATCCGACGCCCTTCGGCGGTCGGCCTCGTTTCGGTCTTTCCCCTAGGGAAGACTTCGGAAGACCGTCGTCCACGTCGAGTTCAGGATCATCCTCTACTTCCATATCCATTGGAGCGACTTCGGAAGTACTCGGCGCGCCTTCGTCTTCCTTCCGACGATATTTCGTCTTGATGTACGTCAGTCGTGTGCGCTTTCTCCGCTTCTTTTTCAACCACCACAGGTTCCTTTTCGGAGGCGATTCCGACTTTTCTTCACTTTCGTCCTCTTCTCCTTCTTCTTCAGTCACCTTCCTTTCTTCTTCTTGTTGTTCTACTTTTATCTTCGGTTCTTCCTTAATCGCGTTTTGGTTCGTGGCGTTTGTTAGGGCCTGTAGATGTTCGATAGAAGTCTTCGGTTTTATCGGTGTTGGCCCGACACGCGATTTGGGTACTAATGTCGAGTCCACGAACGTGACAGGAGGGTTGGATCCAAGGTTTCGCTGCTCCACTGTGCCAGACACAGTAGGTACTGTAAAGCGTAGCTTGAAACTCTGAAAAAGACAAAGCAGTAAGTACAACAACCATAAAAGATTGCCCTACATTTTCGAAATCCCGCAAATCTCAGGCGCCAAAAAAACAAAAACAAAGAGGAAGTGTATGTGTACGATATTCGTTGCCGTAAGCACTTAAATGAAAGTTACTAAGTAGTATGCTAACCGTGATTGCTCCTCAAGATGGTTTTAAGTTTTGTGTCTGTGGATGAAATCCGTGAGCGTGACATTGAAATGCTACTGAGCCATCCTTTATTTTCAGGCGACAATAATGCTTTTCCCTAAGTTAAAATCTGCAAAAATGTGAACGCTGTTCTGTCCTAGGTGACAACTACGTATAGTATTTTGTCTTTCACTTGTCTTAGACGCAATCGAAGAAGGAAGAACAGAACAAAGAAGAAAATTTGGAACACATTCCGATGCCGAGCCAGGACAGTCTTACCTGTTGCAGCGCCCCTGGGGCACCCCCCTGAGGACGCATGGGCGGAGGCTGCTGTCGAGCGAATCCACCTCCCATGGGCCCTCTGACATTTGAGAACCTCATGGACGGAGGTGCGTTTCTCGGCGGGTTCATCGAACGTGGGATTCCATGGTAGTTGGGCATGATGGGCCGTGGTGACATGGCAGAGGCCCCAGGTTGAGACACTCCTCTCTCTCTCATACCGGCTTGAGGAGGTGCACCAGGGACGCCTGGGGAGCTGCTTAGTGGAGGAGGAGCAGTTCCTTGAGGACGATGGTTTACCACCCCGGTTCTAACTGCTATGGGGTTGTAAGACGGTGGGTGGGAATGTAATCCTGGACGAGGCTGTGGCATAGGAGTACTACTGCTGCTGCTTTGAGCGGGGACGTACATTCCCTGCGGACGTATTCCCTGCGGGGCTACATGAGAATTGGGAACTAGAGGAGGAGGCGGAGGAGGAGTTCCACTGTTCGGTTTGACTTGAATCGCCGACGGGTTCCCCGGGGGATTTGGATGAACCCCGGGATGGCGGATGACTCCTCCAGGGCTTGCACTCAAGACCTGTCGGGGATACACCGGAGGACTGGTCGCTGGTCTGTACCCAGCGCCCACGGGCATTTGCCCTGCGGTGGCTGTGCCATATGAAGGCCTTGAAACCGGTGGTACGTGCACAGACCCGGACGAGAAAGGCGGCGGAACTGAGACGCTGCTGGCCGTCTGCACCGCGGACACAGCGTGAATTGCAAGCTGATTAGGTGGTTCGACCGTCACGTTGGTCGTGGTAGTCACGTGACTGCTGCTGGCCTCGGTGGCTATCTTGGTGAGCGGTGGAGGGATGCAGTTTGATATGGTGACATTAGGCGGGGCGCGGCCGAATGTGATGGTAGTACCAGAGCTGGTGGCGCTTGTAGCAAACCTCTGACTAGACACGTTAGTCACGATTCGACTGGAACCATCACCAAGTGGAGCGTTAGGTACACTGGTGGGATTATGAGGCTGCACTCCCTGAAACGGCAAAATAACACCGTAAAATAAACCAGCAATTCTTTTGTACAACAATGAAGCCCTGTGCGCCACTTAGACGCGGATGGGATGATGGTGTTGATCTTCTGTTCAACAACGATAGGGTCAGGACTGTCTTCGAAACTAGAGTGCCATGAGGCTTCCGCTTATGTCAAATATTCATATCACAAACTGACCAACAGCATTCACAATTTTCTGGGGTTTGGTGAACTCCCCCCCCCCCCCCCCCCCTCTCCAGCCCTTTTCAGATCCAAAAAAATGTATCTCGACGCACACGCTAACTTACTTTTATTATTCCACTATTGTGTCATTTCACCAAATTAAGTCAAGAAAACGTGCAAAATACAAGACTATGATGCACGGTAGTGTCCCGGTTTGACCGGTTTACAACAGAGCGAAAACGGGCAACGACAATTCACTGGCTTGCTGTGTTGCTTACGTCATTCGCACACGCCATACACTGATAGACAGCTAGATGGACAGATAATGCTTGGTGTATTTAACCACTCTTACCAGAAAAGAGAAACCAAAATAACAAAATCTTGTCGTAGAATTTTGCTCATTACTCCGTTACTCCGCAACTCGCAAAATATCCGCGCGTATAATATGTAAACCCATCGAATAAGATGTATATATTTAGTACAGGCTATCGTGCCTTCAATAGGTTCCTTTCGAGATATTAAAATTCAACTTGATATCGAGGTCCAGAGGACACAAACAACATGATTATTCAACTTCCTTTGTTTGTGTACTCTTGGCCTCATTGTGAAGCTGAATTTTAATATATCGAAAGAAGCCTATTTAATACTGAGTAAAAGACAAACGAAAACAAGAAAAATACACAGTAAGACTGAAGAAACATACCCTAAAGAAGCAAGGCCGTGCCTTTCGAAATATTAGAAAATATACTTCCCTGACCGTGAAATCAGCCTTGCTCTTGTCTTGTTTAGATTATTTGTTCTACAGTAAGACTCACCTCTTTCATTACCGGTTTTCCTCCCGGTAAAGCGTTGATCGGCACCGGGGCCCGGTGGGGTTGAGCCATGGGAAGTTTTCCCTGGGGGGCAAGCATAGGGACGCCTTTTGTCGGGTTGGCTGGACGAGGTACCGTTGCGTTACTGGGAACTTGGAATCCCGGGTTTCCTACAGTGATCGACGCCACAGAAACCCCAGGGGTAACTCCTGGGGATGTCACTACAGGAGCCCCTGGGGTTTGAGTCACGGTAGAACCATTCTGAACAGGCGCAATAGTGGTTACTGTTGATGAGATCGTTTGTCCTTGAACCACACTAAAGGACGACCCCACAGTGGGAATCCCGTTATCCACTAGGGGTCTGGTAACAATAGAGTTTGGCTCCACCGGAAGTAAATACTCTGACTTCCGTTTCCTTCCCCTCTTCTTTTTCTCGACTCCGAGATGCTTGACTTCAAAGTACTCGCGTGATCTCTTGGCTTTGAGTCCTTTGGGACCTTGTAAATTCCCTTGATCTAAAAACCAAATTAAAGAAAGTGTTCTATTTTAGTCAAACATTTAAAAATCACATCCAACAAGTAATCTACGTCGAGACAAACATAATGATTTTAAACTGCACACATACTTAAGAACCATTGTCACATCGTTGCCGAAACGTCAGGAAAAACCACAAGCCTTTCGCCGCGATCCTTCACGACTTGATCGTATTTTCGATGATAATCTTATTTGTCGTTCGAATTAGAAGCCGGCAAGTCTAGCTAAATTCAAGCTTAATGATCGAATCAACGAGACCTCATAAATGATTCACGAGATTTCCTTTTATGAGCTCAACGGGTACCCGGTCGGAAACTTCTTAGTTTTCTTTTTTGTTCGAAATTTTCTTTTTTAACTCAATACTTAGCATTTTCGTTGCGAAATCTATCATTTCTCGAACGAAACGACACGCCGTTTGCCTAAGATTAAAAAGCATATTTCATAACCAAATTAAGTTGCAGAACATGTTTTGTAGAGCGCTTATAAGGAAAAAAATGAGAGCAATGATACCTTACTTAACTTTTGACTTCAAACTGTCAAATTATTTCTTGTTACTAATAAATTAACTGGAGATACGCGAGA
Organism: Pavona decussata; assembly: GCF_977016875.1. Classification (NCBI taxonomy): domain Eukaryota; kingdom Metazoa; phylum Cnidaria; class Anthozoa; order Scleractinia; family Agariciidae; genus Pavona; species Pavona decussata. The sequence goes on from NW_028145638.1 coordinate 3,110,334, forward strand.
ACAGTGAGAAAAACGAACTACCGGTTGTAAGTGTAAAACAAAACAACAACAACCATAAAATATGAAGCGCATTAAATGACCTCTTTTCTCATAAATATTCAGACACAACAGCATGACCCGGCGAATGATTTTTCTCCATTTCAGGAAAAGGTGCAGACGTGAAATGAGCCCCAACTATCTTTAGACGATACACCTTTATGCTACCTTCACTTATGTCCAGAAATGCACCTAACCCTGAATTTGGGTACTTCGTATAAAACAAGCCTTTTTGTCGCTTTCATATGACTTCATGTTTGGCAGAATTATGTGTGTTTTAGTGAGAATTAAGATTAGGGGACACCTTGTGATGTGTATCATACAGTTCATGAATCTCATTAGCGTGCATTTCTGGACATAAAAAAAAGCCCAGCCTGAGGGTCTTGAAGAAAAATCAGGAAATTTTACAGACCTCTCCATGACGGCAGATAAAAATTGTCCTTTTCCGTACGAGCGCCTGTAAAAGTTTCAGACTTGAAGGAACTATATTTCCATTACATTAACAGATATCCATCTCAAACTTGACCGCACATTCACCAATTTTACGATGTTCTTGACAGCACTGAGTTTCAATCAAAATTCAAAATGACCGTGGTAGTCTAAGCATGGTATTTGAAAAATAAAACCTAACGGAAATCAACTTCTAGTTAATATTTTCAGCGACGAATTAATTAAAAGCAGATTCTTTTCTTCTGAAGATTGAACAACTTTTAACGAATCTTTATGTTTTGTTTTGTTTGTTTGTTTTCAAGACAGCAATGAAGTGTTTGATGAGCAATTTTACATGAAATTCTCCTTTATCAGAGGAAGAAAAAAGAATTATCTAAGAAAGCAGCCGTTTATGGTATTAAACAAGTGGTAAACCACAATACAATGGTATCAAAAGGCAACAGGTTTCGGACACATTTTCTTTTGGATCAACACGAGGATCCTAGATATGCTGGAAAGGGGCCAGTCGCACCTCCACTTGTCATCTTTACATAAATTTCGTATTCTAACGGGTTTCTTCCACACTGAAAAAGAGTTATATACCCGAAACGTCTGTTTTTTCAAACAATTCCGACACTTCTTGATATTTATTGCAATATCAATCCGATACCACTAATACAATTGCAAGTGTCACGCATTACCTACGAACTTTCCGTTCACCGTTTATTTTAAAAGTTTCCCATTAGCTTTTTTTTTTGTGATGGTACACCAACATGGCAGCCACGCCATTGTCATTTGAATTGCTTACATACACTCCATTCGGTACAATAAGCAATTTCCGAGTTGCTTTGAGCCTCACTATGAAAAGTGAGGCTAAGTGCAAAGTTTTTATTCAAGCTTTGCACTAAGTCGCGCTTTCAAAATGAGATTCGCAGTACCTCGAAAATGGCCTAGTTTTTTCCTGTAAAAAGATTCTGTAGACTTGACAGTGTTCAGCAAAAAGTATGAAAAACAAGGGGAAACTGGCGACATTTCCCTGCAGAATGACAGACTTCTCATTTCTAAAGCAAAACAGTACGCCGGAGGTCTTCAATTTACAGACTGTGGATTTTTTTGACCACGTTCTACATTTAGGGCCCAGTGTTTAGTTTGGTTTTGTATATACTGAGCTCAGTCTAAAATCTCGTGCAATGCCTCGACCAGACAACACGAGGCTTCTTTCCATCAATCAGGAACGAAAGTTAAAGTATTAAATGGTGACCTACATTCGTCTGGCAGCGTTAACACGTTTACCCCCGGTTGACTCGGTTACATGTTTCCCGCGCTGGTCAACAACTCTGTGACCAGTTACAGGTTTTCCCGTGTTTGGCATCGACTGTACGTTTTCCCGCGCTTTGCAACAGTTACAAATCTTCCCGCACCAAACAACGGTGACACATTTTCCCGCCCTTGGCACCAGTTGCACGTTCTTCGATCACTGGCACCGGTCACCTGTTTAACTTCGAGTTCTCATTGGTTCATTACTTGACTTGAGCACTGTGATTGGCTGGATACTTTTTTAGTTGAACAAAAAAAGTTAAACAAATATTTGTTTCCACCCAGCTGTTATAATAGAACGGCAACACTTACCATCTGCCTGACACTGATCAGGGCATGGCGTCGGCACAGGTTTCAAACTCAGGAAGAACTCGCAACAGATGAGTCTCCGGCAAAACCGCTTAAGGTAGCGCTCCAGCTTCGGCCTAGAGTCCACACGCGAAATTGCCTGTTGATGGGAATTTTTAAACGACGATAAGCACCACATGGGAGCCTTTCGATATTTGCTACATGTTTCAAAACACAGAACTGATACGACTCTGAAACACGACTGCACACGTGGATGTATTGAAAATTTTCATATCTTTTACTTCGAACTGTATTTTACACGTCTACGAACCAACACGGTCACAGGGTGAGCTACTCTGTGTCTCTGTGTCCGTCCATCGGTCTGTCTGAGAAAGAGGTCGTTTACGCGGGGCAAAAGCCACATCTTACATAAAATGCGCCTCGAGTAAGATGGCCGGACATAACGGTTTTACCGGTCGCATTTACGTCGTACTTATTAGTGTTCGCGTCTTTTGTAAGATGTATTGACAAAGGGTCAGTTCGCACTTTGTATAAGTCGTGACTGAAATGTACTCTCCCTCTCATATAGTAAGATGGCCTTAATCTCTCCGTCGGCTATATACAGTATATCAAATTCGTGAAACGCAATCACCTAATGCTAGGGTAAGGTTAAGGGTCCAAATAAGGGTTAGTATTAGAGTAAGGGCCTATCCGTCTCTCTTCCCATCTACCCGATCTACCTACCCGTTCTTACCTTCTTTAGAATCTTGCCCTTGTGTTTAACCACTACTCTGACTCCGCACCCCTCCTGCATAAGGTCTATTACTTTCTCAGGGTCAAATGCTGCCTTCGCCACCATCTCTAGCCCCGTGCGAATGACACTGCTGACCTTCCCAGGAGGGGTGGCCTCAGGCAGCTGCGACACCTTGTCAGGGTCCAGCAGAGGTCCATAACAACAGCTCTTGTTGAAGAAAATCTGGTTCTTGTTGTGGTAAAAGCGTTCTGAACCTGGCAAAAACAAACGAGACCCAAAAGTGACCAGAAGTTAATTTCTCCTTATAGTACCACTGCTTAATCAAACATGCAGGTCATGTGAATAAAGGAAATGATCACCAAATGTCCTTGATTTTTGAACAAATTCTCCCAACTTGTACCATAAGAAATGTATGGAGAACAGTTAGGAGAAAATGCATGTTGATGTTGGGGATTAAAGGGTTACCATGTAAAGATGAGCGGGTTAGTTTCTAAAGAAACTGTAGGTACGGAGTGGGAATGAATCCATCATGTATAGAAATTAAGAGTACATAATTGTTTAAATCTTGATTGACACTCCACTGTAATGAACAGTTTTACTTCAATACCTAGCCTTTGTAGCAAGCGTGTCCGTTTGTGTGTTTTTCGTTGTTTGACCGCGCGCAAATTGCCGCGTTTCACGCGCGTCTAAAATAAAGAAATCGACTTTTTAGTGCAGAAAACTTCAGGGAAATGCTTGCTTCGTAGGCTATTGAATACCTTGATATTTGAGATGAACTGCCCAAGTTGAGCACCTTTTTTCTACTCAGTACTCAACATCTATCGCACAACAGATCATGAGTAGTAAAACCAATCACACGGCTTGATTTGTGACAGAACACTAGAAGAGGGGGTAATCCCCCTACCCCTGGGTACAAACTACCCACCCACCTGTATCATCATCACTAATGTCGCTTTCTTCTCCAGGTGACTTGTCATCTTTGTCAATTTTGCTGCAACAACAAACGCCATTCATCAGACACACACCCAAGGTAAGTCAGGTGTGCCTTTCTCAAAGCTTCTGAAGAGCTTTCGGATTGGAAAATTAATTTTCTTATCCCTTTTCTACAGATTGCCGGCTGTTTTCCGTAAAAACTGATTCAATGTGGTTCGTAATCTTGGCAAACTTAAAATGTTTATGAGAATCATGTATTATTCAGTAATGACATAGGCAAACTCGGTAAAAGAAATTCCGAGTGCTCCTATCAGGAGTCAAACCTAAGACCTTCGCATTACTAGTTCGGATGCTCTACCACTGAGCTACAGGAGACTCGTGGGAGCTAAGGCCATTAAACTAGGTTCATGGTACAAACATCCTGCATACTGCTAGGATTGGAATGTCAATGAGTGGCATGTTTATACTTTCAAAATGATCAAAAATTGAATTTTTGCTAATGACATAATGAAAAATATATTTTCGGGTCCCAAATCGTTTCGGGAGTTTGAGAAATGCACGCCAGATCACTATAAACAACAGCAACTTGACTATTTACAAAATATTACTTGAGCCAATAGATCACAGCCTGAGTTTTTACTCAAGTCTTTTCATAGTAAAGTGGCCAGTTTTTTAGTCCACGCTAGCTTGTAAAATCCACCATCAAAAGATCAATGCGAAAACCCAACAAATTAGTCTCCTTGCAGATTAAACTGGGAAATAGACTTCCTACAATACATTAAGGATTTAGGATTTCAACAACATATTAGCATACCAGTTTGGCGAGGGGAGGGTGTGGGAAGAGGGGAAAATTCTGTATTCTCCAAAGGCTGGTATCAATATTTTGGTGGCTTCACAACACCAACACAAAGGTCTTTGTGAGGTTAAAAAGGGGTCTTCTTTTAAACACAGATGTGTATCTAAATTCAAAATGACCGTGCAAGAACTGGAATGGCCCAGTGTGGTATCGGAATGACACTGGATTGACTCTGTTATCAAAGAGAATAAAACAGAATGAATCAAGAATGACCCAGAAATTCCATTCCATTCCTGTGGCATGTTGGTTCATTCCGGGAGACTCCTGGTTCAATCCAATAAATTCTGTTCTTGTGTTTAGTAATTAAGTTGTAAAACCTTCTTTCCTCAGTGTTCAATACCTCAACATTGCCCGGACTGTGGGTGTGCTTAACATATGACCCACCAAGAACATACTGTACATGTAGTTAGCTTGCCCCTGTAAATCAGGTACTGAGAGTGCAAACCTTTCTGTCAAGGGGTAGGCCATAAAAGCAGAAAGTAAATAATCCTTGCCATTAAGCAAAAAATAATGGAAACACCACCTACCTCAATGTAGGAATTTTTCTTGGAAGCAAACCTAGAAGGTGGGAAAAAAATCATTCATATCTTGCAATTTTGAATTTTTCATAGGAGATGGGAGTACAGGATCAGGGGTAAAAGTGATGAACAGCTCACCCAGGCCACAAACTGTTGGTCAACTGTTGGCCAACAGATTACCAACAGTCAGCCGTCTGTTGGCCAACAGATTGTTATGTAATATATCAAACACGAGGAAGAGTGTTTCATCCGATTTCCAAACACCGAGAAGTAGGTTGGAAAAACGAGGCGCAGCCGAGTTTTTTAAACCAACTTCGAGGTGTTTGGAAATAGGATGAAACCCTCTTTTGAGTGTTTGACATAGCTTCTCAAACTATTGATAATTCTTGGAGAAATTCGAAGCAAAAGTTCACAAAATTTTATGATAGTTAAGATCACATTTCTAAACCTCCTTCACGGTAGTGATTTGCTATGTTTTGTCTTGATGAATTATTAATGAGTTTGAGAACACTATGGAAAAAACTGTCAGCCAACAGTCGTCCAACATTTGTCCGACAGTCGACTGACAGCCAGTGGACGTGAGCTTCACTTTTACAAGATCAGAAGTTACACCCCCTCTACCCAGCACCCCCCCCCCCACCCCCCACCCCCCAACCCATTCATCAGTGCCTCCAACTATCAAAACTTAAATGCGTCTATGATCAGGTTTTCCATTCTCACAACCTGTCAGTTGCAATGAAGTGTGCCAGAGTTAAGAGAATCTAGAATTTGATCATTAACTTACCCACAGGTGGCTGTCCTGATTGGGATTGGTTCTGTCGTCCCATGACCTCAAGGAAAGACGGCAAGTCCAAACTGTCTTCATTGTCAGAGGAACTGCATATTATTAAGAGGGGAGAAATAAAATCAAGACATCAATTAAAGATATAAACAAAACATTTTAACAATGCTAATGTTATAAATAAATTTATATTTATTTTTTTATTCTAAAATCTTTGTTAAAAATAAATACCAGAGCACTAACCTTACTGAATCCGATGGAACTGAAATAAAAAAGAAAAGCTGACAATTTGAAGCAGTTAATAAGCAAAATACTGCGGTTAAGCACTGCAATATGGATGAGAACTCACAAACACATGCACCCACACACCCTGCTGGTCCTTAAAATGCCTACCCCACCCCACTCCCCTTCCTTATCCTTCTTCCTGTACACTGTACATACCATGTAGTGCGGAAATTTTGCAGGGGTTTTATTTTGTGGATTCTTGGTGATTTTTCTGGTTTCCAGGAACAAATTTTTGCAGTTCGAGATGACTGAAATTTCTGCTGGGAACTAATTCTTGTGATTCTCTGTTCAAGCAACAGAACATTAAAGTGGAAGAAACCTTAATATTTTCAACTTTTATAGTACAGTGTGTTGAGTCACAGTTGACCACTCTACTTGCATATTGCACTGTAATAACTTACTGTGCAAAGGGACTGAACAAAAACAAAACAAAACAAAAAGTCTACCCTACCATGCATAACAAAACAATGTTTCATTAATACGGTTTAATAATACAGACTAGATACAGACAACCTCTGGTTGCTTTTTCTAATGGAAAATCCTGTTAATGTTCTTATTTTAAAATTCCAATGTATATCACCCCAGTGGCACAAGTCTATTAAAAGTGGAGTTTTTAATTTGACTGAAGGGAGATAATTTTTGTGGCATTTTATTTTACAGTTTTTTTTTCTGCAGGAACTAATTTTTGTAAAGCCCGCAAACTGTTCATGCTATCCAGGGGCGGATGACATCATCACCAACTTAGCAAAGGAGAGAGAGCCTGGTGAAATTGAACGTACTCCCTGATCTTTGATTATTACTAGTAATACCAGGTAGTACCTGTAGTAATACTGTAGATTCAGTGGGACATATACTTACTTGGTCCAAATGGTGAGTGAAGAGGATGACCAGTTCTTTTACACCAACCGATGGGATAAATGTCAGGCGACTCAAAATCCACAAACTGGAACTTTTGCTGTCCATCAAAAAAGAGCTGCAGCATTCGTCCCATGCTGTTTGTTATGGTGGCAACGCGGATGATATGAGGCTGCTCCAGATCAACTACTTCAAGTTTCATTCCAGGTTTAAATTTATGGGCTTTCATTTTCTGGATAAAACATTGTAAATGTAAATCTATGCACCATTATAGGTGGAAATGGAAAGAATTGTGAAAACCAGCTGGTCAAGAGAAAATCCAAAGAGTATCCCCATAGAGGGAAGAGGGGCATGAAGGATGGGAGGGGGGAGGGAGGGGGGGGGGGGTGGCATGCCTTCATCACTTACTCTAAACAGATGTGCAGGAGCAAATGGTGCCCGACAAAATGCCAAATACTTGTCCCATGCAAATGTCTTCTTGGTGTAACCTGAAATTCAAAGTGCCAAATATTTTACTTTTGTAAGAGGCAAAGATGCATGCATGCATATAAAATGTTGTTAACCGCAGGTAAATTACAGTGAGCAATGCTTACAGTGCAACGCCCTTAACCCAGGCCACCCAACATTGATCAGCCAATCACAGGTCACGTTTACAACAAAGGAGTCTGGCTTTGGTAGTTTGTAAACCAATAAAAAACGAGAACATTTCTTTAAATTTCAAAGTGTCAGGTTTTTTTCGGTGGCCCTGGTTGAGTTCCTTGCACTGTAAAATCCACTGGTGAAATTTACTCAATGATTTATTTCTCAAAAGATAAAATGGTACAGTCTAACTTCTCCTGCAGGTAACCATGACAAAGGAAGATGTGTAACTGCCTGGGGTGGAAGAGGCCCAGAAATAGTATTGGGGTGAAAACAGGTGCCATGGGGACTAAACTGAGGGAAAAGACATGGTTATTTTCAATCCAAGTATGATCTTTGCTTTTAAGTTATCAGCAAAGGGGGCCATTTTTGGAGGAGGAAAGGAGGATTTTTATACATGTATCATACAATAAAAATATTGTAACATGAGGTAAGGGTTAAACTTTTACTTACTTGCAGGTACAGCAAGTTCGACCTGATGCCTTGAACACCACCCAGCTGGAAAAATCCCAGGAGAGTCACTATGGCAACAGAATGTGACTGGCGGCACATCTTCCTGGAAGTCAGTGGTAATGGCAAAGTAGTAGGGACCAAGACTCTTAGTGACCGTCGCTGGGCAAATGATTGACGGCTTCATGGGGTGAACTACCTCCAATTTCATGCCAATTTCAAAACCATGAACACGTGGCTGGAAGTGTTCTTGAGTCTGAGTATGTATAATTTTTAAAGATTGAAATTATTACAGTTACTGTACGGATTAAAGTGATCACATCGATAACCAAAAGCACGTTTTAAATCAAAAAGATGCCTATACCTTTCTAAACAAGTCATGAGGTGCAGCAAGTGCTCCAGTAAGTGTTTGAGTCAAGAATGTTCTCCAATCCTCAAGTGTGCTGTTAATGCCTAGAATGACAAATTCGTTAAAGACAGTTTCAAAAGGTGAGCACATTCAGATCCATTTCTACATGTACAATTTCCAATAATTTTGTCCCTGCAACAACCAGTACTTCCAGTATAATTATCAAAGCAATGGATGTTTGGCAGCTTTATATTACTATAATTTATTACACGCAAGTCTTCAAGTGAGAAGTAACTAGGGACGAATGATTGACAAACACAACAAGTTGACTGAATCAGTTTTGGGCAAATTGTTTTTTCTTTTTACAAACTGTAAAGCAACAGTCATGGGAAAACAAGATTTAGCATTGATGTTAGTTCCCAAGACATTGGTTTTAAATGTAATTTGCTATAGCAGCATTTATTCCGAAAACTAAGCCAATTTTATCAGTAATGGTCATAGAAAACATGCAAGTTCTTTGTCAAGTTGTTTCTGCTCTTATGGTTGATTGACAACTGAAAGTGAGAATTATGGCCAGGCTCCTTTTATACCGGAATTTCCAACCTATTTAAGCCCACGTAAAGCTGTGCCTTGTGACTCAATCTTCCTGGTTACTTCTTGCATTTACAGATTACTTTCATTTACATTCAGTCAAGCTTGCATGTACTTTAAATTCAGTGTATTAAGTGTTGAAACAGGTTAAGAACTGTTAATTTGCGCACAATTCACCTGTACCTTTTGGTGGTTGCAGAGGATACCCATTCTGTGCACACCACCCTATTGGATGAAGTTCCTCTGCTTGGAAGTTACACCAGCAATCATTGCTGCTATCCTTTCCAAAGCCATCATATCGTATGCGCACTCTGTGTCCAACCTGTTGTATGACCGTGGCAACACAGAATGATGGCGGATTGTTCCTGTCTACAGCTTCAAGTTTCATTCCTGGTTTCAATCCTGGCACATCTGTTGTTGTCTGATGGATCAAAAATATATATTTTTTTAAGCATTTATCATTCTCTTGTAAAATTCATTAATTATTCATCAAAGTTATGACCAATCAATAGGTAGAATTTAAGTCACATGTACACCTCTGTAAACCCCAATACAAATCAATGAATTATCACATAACGTGCTCCCTGAACGCATTGTTCCCACAAGGCTTACTAGAGCAAGCGCTAGCAATGCAAAATCTTTCAGACCAAAGAAATGCCATACTTCTACTAATCAGCACTCTTTTTTGTAAGAACTTCTAGAACCTGGAACGCTCTTCCCCTGCAGTTAAGACATGAACATGTAACTCTGAACCAATTTAAATCTCTGCTCTCCTCATACTACAAAGATGCACTTATTTCGCGCTTCGATATTGAGGACCCTCGAAACCTGGAAATCTGTCTGTTTGAAATGTAATATGCCACGTAACCTTTTAGAGCCTATTTCGTGTTGTTATTAGTTTACTATATTTTACTATCTTATTCGAGTGTTTAGAACTTTGTAAATTTTGGGCCCACAGTAATTGGCGCTAGCTGTTGTGGTCACCCTGCCTTAACCCAGTACTTGCTTATCTTCTGTTTCACGGTGTCATGTTCTGTTTATAGTTTTAATTTTGAAGGCGAAGTCTAATAAAATAAAATAAAAAAAAATAAAAAGTAGAATTAACTTTTGATACAAACTCCCTTCTCAGCTTATTAGTATTCATTAACTTTTGATACTGATCTCTACTGATTAAAATGAAAAACATAATACATTCAATTTACTGTTTCATTTCACAAGTACGATAAAATATTCGTGTCCGATCTGTTTGGGCGTTTACAATGGCCCCCCTTTGGGTCGCCATTGTAAATGCCCATACAGATCTCCCGCTCATAGTTTATCTGACTAGTACTTATAACTGCAAAAACATTTGGATTTAAAATAATAATATTTTCAGATGGTAAACTTCACACCAAAAAACGTTTGGTCAAATTTCTAGCAATAATTATTTTGTACATTTTTCTTCACATCTAGGATGCAACAACCTGTCAGTACAATAATGCAAGTCAAATATAACATTTATCAAAAACAACCAATCAATATTGCTAGATAGTTTGCTGGAATGACCAGAAGATAATTGAAGGGCTGAGAGCATAACCAACCTATGTCGAATTTTAGGCCGTTTTTTTTTTCTTCTCGGATTTGTCTCAATTTTTGCATGTGAGCTTCGTTTTAGTCAACAAACATTGCCCTGTATTTTTTTTCGTTGATTTGCTCTTCGTTTTCGAGAAATAACGTATGCAAAAAACTCAGTTTTCCAAGCGGCCTCCTTTGGAGATCTTTTGTTGAACGAGAAACAAAAGAAACCTTTTGTTTCGCTGAACAATGAAGTCAGCGAAGCGTCCGATTAGCCGCTCGCTGTTCGAGCCGATACAAGTAATGTGTCGGTATAATTGATGCGCTTTTATTGTTGTCGCTTCGTTGGCGCAAGCGATTGACGCGCTAAACCAAGACCGGAGTCTATTACATTTTTCGTGGACCGGTTCGACACGAGGACAGTCGTTTTTTTTTTTTTTTTTTTTTTTTTTCTTCTCTCTTCTTTTTTAAAAAACCAAAACATCCGTTAAAAAAGTGCTTTCGAAACTGCTAAAATTAACCGTTTAAGTTCGCGGCGAAATCCTCCTACGATTAAAGTGAAGTTTGAGCATCTAATCTAAACGTTTAAAGTTTTCAAAAAGCCACATCGACAGCCTAAAAAAGGCGGTGAGCTTTACGCTACAGAGAACAACAACAAATCCGATGGCGACACATATTAAATCGAGCACAGCTATTAATGAACAACAATATATCAGCTGTAGCAGAGATAGTAACATGTTTTCTACAGTAGTCTGGAGTAGCTAATAAGCAAGATTCGCTTTTCTTTTCTTTTCTTTTTCTTGCTTCTTCCTTTTTTTATATGCCTTAAGCTTCCCTTTTGCTTAGTATTTTCACGCAAATACATGTAGCCCGATTTCTTTCGCAACATGGCACAAAATATCGTTTTTCCCTGAAAAGTCTTCCCGCGACGAAAATTAAATTACCGCCTTCTGCGTAGAGTTACAAAATAAATTTGCAGGTTTGCTGACGATGACCTAATCTTCTAAAGAGAATGGAATATAAAGTAAAAAAAAAAAACATGTATTATAAAATCGATTGCTTTTTAAACGACAACTGCGCAAGTTACAAAATATTTACGCTGTTTACGACGGTTTTTGTTTGTTCTTGTTTGAAGATAACCAATCACGCTAAATGGATGCCGAAAAAAATGAGTTCTTAAAGCTTTTCTTCGGTCTTTATAATCACAAAACAAAACAAAATCGCGGGCGAAATCGGCACATGCCCATTAGCCGTTTTTTTTCCCATCCTTTCCCAAATCTATAACATCAAAATTTTGTTATAAAACCCTTTTACTAGTGCTATCGGAGCCGCTGAGGACACAAGTTGCGTCGATAGCCAAAGTAGCTAAATTAACAAAATATTTATGGCGTAAATGTTCGAACAGCTGGCATCTCTAGTAAAAGACTTAGCGCGCAATGGAAACCGTTAGTTCAGCTAAATACGGTTTCGTTGATTCAAAGCTGCAAACGTGATTGAGCAAAACGTCACCGGCGATCTTACAACGGCTCAATAATGTTTGTTTTCTTTTCTTCTGGTATTTTTTTTAAATTTTTCTTTCTGATAATTGCCAATGCGAAAAATGATATAAATCGTCAACTACACGGTAACCGAATATATTTGAATGGTGAGAGCAACCGACCCGGCTATGTCGAATTTTAGCGGACGGTCTTTCACCCTGACTTTTGATCAGACGAAAACGTTTGTTTGTCTGCTTGTACGTTTCTTTACTGTTTAAAATTTTATAGCCTTGTAAATAGTAATTTTAAATCTGAAGCAAATAATCTGTGACTGATTTTTTAGGGCAGCATCAAATTAACCAACCAAGCTTCTAAAAACACAGAGATACTTCTGACGTATTTGGAAAGATTTGGTCGTTGGGTGACAGGCAGGTATAAAATTCGGACCGGATCGACTCGGATCACCAGTCCGGGTCGGATCAACTCGGATCGACTCGGATCATAGAAAAATTTAAAAATAACAAAGAAATGAGACTTTTACGTATCTGAAAATCACTAACTTCACCAGAAATATCCGGAAAAGAGCCCTACTACGGGCAGGTGAGTTCCGTGTTGTCAAGCCGCCATTATTAACGTAGCCTCATCAGGCTGATTTTACTTTGTTAACCTAAAAAGTTAACGTTTACCTGGCCTAAATGCTACATAAGTTAGAAGTTATAAACAGCTTAACAACGAGAAAGCCTCCGTCTAGATATTTTAAAAATCACAGCCTTTAATGTTTATGCGTTTTGTCAACGATTAACCAACAATTCATCAAAAATAAGTTATTGGAGCTAAAAGCCGGTCTTTCTGTAAAGCAAAGCTTAATTGAAAAAAGAATAGAGGCGACAGAAACGATATCGATTCTTTTTGGTGCCACCATAAAGAACTACATCGATGCCTGTCAAAAACATATCACCGTGCGTTGAGTCAAATCCGTCGAGAAGTTGCTTAAATAGACAATTTTTAAATTATTCCACGGCTTTCTACGTTTAAGTTACAATTCCGTTTAATACCCTCGCAGTACGATCTCTGTTTTGTTGTGAAAATCTTGCTATGGGTTAGAAAGAGGTCAAAAGGTTGGCAGTGTAACGCATACTTATGAGTTCTCTACTAAGCGAATTTTATACAAATAGCCCCTGTTACTGTGCGACGAGGAATAACCGTTAATATTTGAAATAAATGTGATGGTATATTTTCAAACATATGTATTTCGTCCTTATTTATTTTCTTTACCCATACATTCCAAGATTTGGCTGAATTGCCGATATGGCGTGTAGTTTATCACTGGTAGTGACTGATTTTAACGCATGCGTAAAAGACATGAGAGTCAATGTATCAAAATAACAATCCCACAAGGATGTCTTGATCTGCCTTGCCGCTAAATAAATACGTAGCTTGCCTACAGAAATAAGTAGGCGCGGTGGTTAGCTTACGAACTACAGTTGCAGGAAAAGCGCCGGTTCTTGCGTCAGCACACCGAAGCAGCCCTGCATGCAAGGTGACTCAGATTACCTCGCACTGTAAGCTTGCGCATTTATTTTCCCATCCTTTCCCAAATCCATAACATCAAAATTTTGTTTTGAAACCCCTTAACTAGTGCTACCGGAGCTAAAGAAGCTCAAGTTACAAAATATTTATGCCGTAAATATTCGAAAAGCTGGCATTTCCAGTAAAAGACTCAGTGCGCAACGGCCGGAAACCGTAAGTTCAGCTAAATAGACCTTATCACGGTTTTCGACCCGCCCGCGATTTTGTTTTGTTTTGTGATTATAAAGACCGAAGAAAAGCTTTAAGAACTCATTTTTTTCGGCATCCATTTAGCGTGATTGGTTATCTTCAAACAAGAACAAACAAAAACCGTCGTAAACAGCGTAAATATTTTGTAACTTGCGCAGTTGTCGTTTAAAAAGCAATCGATTTTATAATACATGTTTTTTTTTTTTACTTTATATTCCATTCTCTTTAGAAGATTAGGTCATCGTCAGCAAACCTGCAAATTTATTTTGTAACTCTACGCAGAAGGCGGTAATTTAATTTTCGTCGCGGGAAGACTTTTCAGGGAAAAACGATATTTTGTGCCATGTTGCGAAAGAAATCGGGCTACATGTATTTGCGTGAAAATACTAAGCAAAAGGGAAGCTTAAGGCATATAAAAAAAGGAAGAAGCAAGAAAAAGAAAAGAAAAGAAAAGCGAATCTTGCTTATTAGCTACTCCAGACTACTGTAGAAAACATGTTACTATCTCTGCTACAGCTGATATATTGTTGTTCATTAATAGCTGTGCTCGATTTAATATGTGTCGCCATCGGATTTGTTGTTGTTCTCTGTAGCGTAAAGCTCACCGCCTTTTTTAGGCTGTCGATGTGGCTTTTTGAAAACTTTAAACGTTTAGATTAGATGCTCAAACTTCACTTTAATCGTAGGAGGATTTCGCCGCGAACTTAAACGGTTAATTTTAGCAGTTTCGAAAGCACTTTTTTAACGGATGTTTTGGTTTTTTAAAAAAGAAGAGAGAAGAAAAAAAAAAAAAAAAAAAAAAAACGACTGTCCTCGTGTCGAACCGGTCCACGAAAAATGTAATAGACTCCGGTCTTGGTTTAGCGCGTCAATCGCTTGCGCCAACGAAGCGACAACAATAAAAGCGCATCAATTATACCGACACATTACTTGTATCGGCTCGAACAGCAAGCGGCTAATCGGACGCTTCGCTGACTTCATTGTTCAGCGAAACAAAAGGTTTCTTTTGTTTCTCGTTCAACAAAAGATCTCCAAAGGAGGCCGCTTGGAAAACTGAGTTTTTTGCATACGTTATTTCTCGAAAACGAAGAGCAAATCAACGAAAAAAAATACAGGGCAATGTTTGTTGACTAAAACGAAGCTCACATGCAAAAATTGAGACAAATCCGAGAAGAAAAAAAAAACGGCCTAAAATTCGACATAGGTCGGTTATGCTCTCAGCCCTTCAATTTAATGGCCGCTATTCCCATGGTATAATGCTTGATATCCCATTGACGCTAAGTCAATCAAAACGATCCAGTTTTAATAATTACAATTATTGGATTGTATTTATTTAATAATATTATAATTTTACAAAACCTTCTTGATTATTTTAGCATTAGGTTATGCAAGTTACAGTAAATCATTGCTCTACTTATGGATAGAATTTGTTTTAACTTATTTATTTTTATTTATTTATTTATTTATTTATTTAATTATTTATTTATTTATTTTGTTCTAAAGATTCCTTGTCAAATTAGACATAGAAAGAATGCATGTACCCCTGATACAGATTGGAGTCAAGATTGTATGGGAAAAAGTTGAACAAATAAGTGGATCTTGGGACGCGTATCTGGCATCCCCTCAGATTTTGCAGGGACAGGTAACATCATCACCAACTTGGCAAAGGAGAGAGAGCCTATTGACGTCATAGTCCTCGAACACTTCGTTCGAGGGACTATATATGTTGACATGGAACACACTCCCTTAAGGCTTATCTTTGATTATTACAAGCATTAAAGAAAAAAAAAACTATTTAGGAGTACTGAAGAGGTCTTCAAAACTATGTTTCCACAGTAAAAAATTACTGTCTTCAGGAGTGTGCATAATATTTATACAGTTTTCAAAAAGGTACAGTAATAAAGGTACACATTTAGGACTTCATACTCACATGCTTGAAACAGCAATCAGGAGCAGCTTTGCTGAGAGCAGCTTCCATGTAATCACTCCACGTGACTTTGTGTGGGGCCTCTCCCTCACTTCCTAATAACAGAAGACAAAAAAATTCAGATTTTCATTAAAAAAAATTTCCAAAGAGGTCCTTATTAAAACTGCAATGCTGTTTAATACAGTGCACAAGGTGACAATTTATTTGTAATTCTAAAGTACGTGGATAAAATGCCAAAGTGTGACCATTCAAATGAAAGCTACTGAGCAGTACTTTCCTATGGTGCTGTTTATTATGCTGTACAAGGTGGTTCTAACTTTTGAGTCTGTGAATGAAAACCTAAAAAGTTACAATTCAAATGAAAGCTGTTGAGTGCTCAGTGCTGTGGTGCTTTTTATGTATTACATTGTGATGTCAGTATAAGGTGGTTCTATTACCTTTGAGTCTGTGGATAAAATTCCAAAACTTGTGGCCATTCAAATGAACAGAAAGCTTTAAAATAATATTGATCATGAACACTTGCTACTTAATGATGGTATGTCAAGTACTGTTCAATATTTTGAAGAGAACATAAATTTTAGAAACTTCTTCATCTTTTTTCATCACCTTTACATTGACTCTACGCATATACAAACCTGTATCAAACTGTTTAAGCCAAAAAGCTTTCTGTAACAATCCTAATATGATCCTGGATACTGGAAACTGGTCATTAAAACAACAGACAGGTAGACAGACAATTATTTTTCTGAGGTCACTAACCGGTTACTGTACATGTATAAGTATTCCCTTCATCAGAATCTTGTCCATTGATAATATCTTCAATCTCTTTCTTCTGAAAAAGATACATTTTAGTCACATTTTTTAGTGTCCTGTCACTATCAGCAGGTAGACAGCTTACTACGGTGAAGATGAAGAAACAAGAAAGGGAGACTTAATTGCCTTAGTTTATGACCATGCAGCTGCTAAATCCATTGTGGAGCTGGCTTCTTCAGACTCTATAATTTGACAGCTGTGTCGTCAATATGCAACCTTGAACTGTACCATTTTTTATCACAGTTTTGTGTTCAGCTGGGAATTTAGATTAACTTTCCATGTGCTGGGCCAATATTGACTGTTTCCTTGTTTTATTTTCGGTTAAATATACAATTTGTATATCACAAGGCTGTACAGTGAATCAGTGACGTGATAGGCCATTTCCGAGTTGCTGTGAACCTCATCATGAAAGCGAGGGTAAATGCAAAGCTCTTCATATGAAAATTAGCTTGTTTGCATATGAATGAACACTAATTTTCATAATAAAACTTTACACTCAGCCTTGTTTTTACAATGAGGTTCAAAGCAACTTGGAAATGGCCCATTGATTATCTTAATTTAGACAATGAGATTGTGCAATAGAGGTGGAAGAAACATACATAGATAGACTAAAATCAACTTCAAAATTATTGGCATATTACTTACTTGCCCTTCACTATGCACAAAGTTCTATAGCGCAATCTTTGACTGTTGCTATCAGATAACAAAAGCTTTAGGATCTTTCCTTACAAGTTTTTTATGTTAATTCCAGAAAACCTCAAACTTCTTTTAGTCGAGGATTAAAAATCATCATGATATTTATGTCCACATGTATCAGTGTAGTTTATATTGGCAAACAACTGCCTGTATATAATTTTCTACCAGTTTAACGTAAGACTATGCAATCATTACATATATAAACAGCATATTTAATGAGAATGATGTATTCTTCAAAGTGACACAGGCATACTCAGAAAAAAGGAAATCCAAGTGTTCCTATCAGGAGTCAAACCCAAGACCTTCCGATTATTAGTTCAGATGCTCTACCACTGAGCTACAGGAGACTCGTGGGAGCTAAGGCCATTAAACTAGGTTAATGGGACAAACATCCTACATACTGCTAGGATTTAAATGTCGAATGTGTGGCATATCTATTCTTGCTCACATCAATTTACTGTACCTATAGCTCCCCGTGCATACCTTAGCTTTCCTCGAGCTTCGAGAACAACCTTTTGAGCAGAATCTCTTGAGAGGAGAACAAAATCGCCGGCGTTTGACAGGACCACCACAGAACTCACAGCAGCCCAACACATGAGGATCCGCTATCTTTCCAAATTTTACCGGTTTTTCTTCCTCATCTGTGTTCTGCCCATTAGTTTCAATTTTCTCGTCAAAAGAGACTGTTGAAGCTGAGACTGAAGTAGATGTAGCAGTTTCAGAAATGTCTTCTGTTGTAACCGTTTCCGCCAGGTCATCCATTGTTGTCTCTGTTGTAACAGGCTCAACATCTTCAAACGCTTCATTGGCTTCAGGGAGCAAATCCTAAGAGATTTCAATTTGCAAAACAATTTATAATACATTCAACAATATTAAATTTGATGTCCATAATATTCGCTTAAGATTTAAATACCAGTACTATTTTACTAGGCTAAAAATGTTAAAAGAAAAAGAAACTGAATGTTTTCGACTAATTAAGTCATCTTCAGGGTAAAAGACTGTCCACTACATGCCTTGGGAATCACCTAAAACATATATAGCATTGTAAAATAGTATTTTAAATATTAAAATTTGAAGGCTGCATCACATTAATATTGTGCCAGTACAGCAGTCTACTTAAGCTGTAACCATTTTAGTTGCAATTATTATAGCAAGTACAAAAAAATATATAATTAAACAGTAATATGCTACTGAATGCTGCTGAATGTAGCAGTCCTGGCAATAAATACATGTGACATGTTTCCTACCAGAAAAAAACTGGCACAAATCCAAACTACACTGACACAGAACTTGTGGGGATTCAAACAGGATTTGTACAGTGTGAATCCAAGTCAAGTTTTGTCCCAAATTATACAGAAAGGATCCTTAACAAAATTTTCACACTATGCCAGTGATTTTAAACACTGAAGAATTCCAGCAAGGTGTTCACACCATATGGGCACAAATATGAGATGGAATAGATCCAAAATTAGACAAATTTCTTGGGATAGCAGCAGTAGGAGCAAAACACAAAAATATTGAACATTACAGATACAAATGATTCCACCACAATGAGAACATGGCTGCTTAAACAGAGATTCCAACCCCTAAACAAGGAAAATACATTTAGCAAGGTTTTCTTTACTACAGCACTGACCTACAGAACATAGAAAATTCACAAATATTGTTGAAATTAAGTTATGCAGTGCACAAGTTCCAAACTGCATTTACAGCAAGTCATGACTGTCAGCTTAGTCATTTAGGGAAAACATACTAGTACAAGCTTTCAGAAATGTGTAGGTCTTCACCCCTCATATGCAATACATTTACACCTCAAATTTCTTTCCTCTTTCCCTGTTTGTTTTCATTGTTAACTTTTTCACCAGTCTTTTCAGAACAATCATAGCTACAGTCATCTGCCATTTTGAAACTGTTTTTGGTGGAGAGACAGGGCGTAAAGTTAGTTACCATGCAGACTTAAATTAGTATTTTTCTTGTACTTTCTCAATTATTGCTATTGCACAAAAAACCACAAGCAGTAATTTTGTCCAGGTTTCCAGATGATCACACCAAATCAAGAGAATGTGACAAAAACCAGGAACCCCCTAGCTAATGGGTTGAAATTTCTGCTTAAAGGGGAAGTGTGAAATAGACCTTAACTTGGCTACAAAATAATTCTAGAACAACGAGAGAAAAGAAATCAACTCAATTCCTGAAAGGAACATCTCTTGATCTGTTCTAGCACATTTTCGAAACAAAACTGCAAGAACTTGAAAAACGTTAGCCTAACATTTTTCAAGTTTCAATCCATTCCGACCTACTCTGTCTCTAACTAGAGGTACTAATCGACAGTTTTGTTTCACTGGGGTTTTCAAACGACATCAAATTCTTGTGATACTTCCCCTTTAAGTACAAGGCATGAAATAATGAAAATCATGAACCTTACATTTACATCCTCTGGGATCAATTCCATGTTGACATTCTCAATGCTGCCAGAATCCACTTTCTCCTGAGCATCGTCAAAATTGACAGATGATTGACAGTCCTCCTGGACAGCTGCACTCTGCATCACACTTGAATCACCAACTACATGTAAGAGTGGTTCAGGGATGAGCTGATCAGCTGTATCCACAGGACATGTGTCCTCAGCAACAGCAGAATCCTCAAGCTGAGGAGTGCCCTCATCCATCCTCCTAAAAAGTCATGATAATTTACATTTTTGCAGATGAATATAAATTTATAAACATAGAAATAACCCTTATAAAATTAATGAAAATTTCCAATATTAGTCAATGTGCAATTTGTTCAAGTGTGCCTTTGCTTGTTTCATCCCACTACTAATGTTAATAATCAGGACATCTATGGCATGCTGGCAGCTGGATGGGTTTGCCAGATTTTAGTTGAGGAAAATAAAGGTTGTTGTTGTTGTTGTCGTTGTTTAGTCGTAAAATATGCATATTTCCCCTTTATGCATACTTCACCACCATGGAGGCCTTGCGGTTAAGGTGTGAATAATTAATGCTCGAGTTTTGATTGTACTGGAGGCTGAATTACTGGATGAATAGAAAATAAACTCCTTTAATTTTACAAAGAAGGACTAAGATCTGTCTGGGCGGTAGACATGCATGCATGTACATGTATAAGAAATACAGTAATATTTATAGGCTGACCAATCAAAAAATCTTCTCTTTTAACGGGCCAGTGATTTAAAGAACAAAGTGGGACCTGGTTCCCTTAAAAATGAATGATGTGCACTGTATGTTATGTGATTCAAAATAATTTAACATCTGTTGAACTGAGCTGTGACTTGAACAATATTGTTGGCTCACTACCATGTGCATAAAAAATTGCTTGATGTTCTATTTTGCCATTCAATAATATAAAATCTGGCTCTATTAAAATTACCTGTAATTTTCAGTATTCAGCGTGGCAGTTCAACAGATAATTTAAGCCTGCTTCACACTTGAGGAAAGAGCTGAGCAAACTGCCTCGCGAGGCCAAGCAAGGCAATCAGCTCAGCTGTTTCCTCAAGTATGCGTTTGAGTTTTTTTTGAGAATTTCACCTCGCAAGGCGATATCTCAAATAGAAAAAAATGATAGATATTTTCCTCACGGCCTCACGAGGCGAAAAACTCATGAAAACGCAACTGCACACATGATGAAACAGCTGAGCTAATCGCCTCGCGAGGCAGTTTGCTCAGCTCTTTCCTCAAGTGTGCGGCAGGCTTCACAGTCTACTTTCTTGAACAGCAGTCCCAACATTTTGAGGTAATGGATTTACACATTAAATGTTCAGTATTTATCACTGGCAGAGGCTTCAAAAAAGAGATAGCAAATGGCAAAATCTGCCATCTACATGTCCGTTAAGTTAATTCATCTAAACTTGCCATAACTTTTTCTGAAACTGACAGCATTCTAGATATAAAGAATGAACTCACTGTAGCCATCAAGGTTGAAACAACATACTGAGAAAAACAATATTTCTGTATGTATCACTACCCAGAACAATGAGCTATAAAAAAGATTTCTGTTTCCAATGACAGGTCAGTATTGAAAATGAGGCACTTTTGTGGTGGAATTTCGAAACTAGTCAACAGTGTAAGATCCCTAAATATTTTTGGGGTGCCATGCAAATAGCTTTAGTAGAATCTTGACAATCAAACAACAACTAGTGAACTTCAATAGCATTCCATTTACAGATGAAGACTTTTATATTATTGCCTTACAAAAATATATAGTTTTTTGTCAGGTTTCATACATAAAATAACCTATTCATTTTCTTTTTTTTTTTACAGATAAAGTATCAATGTTATTGAAAAGGAAATTGTTATCATTCAAAAGGTCATGGTTCAAATATTTTCGATAACATTTTTTTAATTTATAACAGGAAATGAGTTCTAATTTTTTTATTATTGGTTTTTTTTTTTTTTTTTTTTTTCAGTTTGGTTACTCCATGACAAACTTGTTGCTAACTCAAACCAAAAGCATTAGCACCCCACTAATTTGTACTATAAATTTAACTGATGTAAGGTGTGGTAAAGACACCTAAACCACCACCAGTAACTTAAACAGCTAACATCAGCAGTTGTGTGTTTCCTCTGACAGTCAATTTGTCACAATTGAAAATATGTATATTAATCCATGACCCTAGAGTTGCCCAGCTTAGTATACATGTATAAGAACATAGACTACTTAAATATATTGCCAGAGAGTTCTATGGGCATTCTACCTGATCACAACTTTATAAATTTCTGCAGCACATTTAAACAGTGGTTTTTTTATTACCAAAAATCAGCAGAAGATCAAGGTATTGAACAAAATGGCACGATAATTGGCAAATGCAGTCATGTCAAACTAAATTCTTAACATAAAAAAGCAAACAATAAAATCTAAAGCACAAAAAGCAATTCTTGAAAATCCTAGATCTCCAAACTATTAAACTTAGAAATATCTGAAATAAAGTGTGGGCAAACACTGGAACAAATTTCAACATTTTAAACATTTATATTAATTGGTGTTTAGATCTCAATTTAAACTTTTTAATTCAAATGGATTTCACAAAATATTACGACTGCTTTGAAGTCCAGCGCGCACCCACTTAAACCAAATTTATTGCAATATTCAAAGTGCAACTCAGACAGCCAAGCACATGCCCTTTTTAAATTGGCAGTTTAGCATTTTCCAACCTCGGTAATTGCAAAACTCTGTAAAGACAAACAGCGCTTTTACAACAAGATGTACTGACAAGACTTTCTTCGACAAAAACCGAAGTTAAATTACTTAAAACCCGCCACAAGAAACACCAACTATCATCCATGAATATTAGACAAACAATCTGCATCATGAATATTAATAACTACCAGCAGACTAGTTTAGAAGAACCTATATTCTTCCTTTTACAACACCGTAGCTTGGACGAGGCAAATTTAAACGATATTTAAAAGAGAAACATTTTAAAATGGAAATCTTGAGCTCAGCGGTTTTCGATTTGAGCGAGGAAGAGATTTGTGGTAAAACAAATCGCATCGGCGAGTTGCAAATTTATGCGCTTTTACGTGCTCATTCGAGCGTAGACTTCGAAAACACGCGTTGAAAATGTGCCACTTACGTCGTCAAATGAAAACCCGATCGCTGATTGCAGCGGCGAAACTTACAAACCTATACACGACGAAAACGCAAAAACCTTTCTATTGGAAAACGGTCCATTTGCACAGCTTCCCGTTTCGAAGGCGTTCTATTCCAATGAGACTAATACAAGCAATTTTGTACGCGCTCAAGACAACCTGGAAACACAATACAATGTGCAAATAGGCTTGAATTTAGAAGCCGATGACATGTTACAGACACGGGTAAAGGCCGTTCACATTTTGCCGAAATTCAGAGACAGAGTAAGAATTTGTAAATTTTACATTGGAACGGTGTAATTCTTGGCTTTGGTGTTCGCATTTTGACGATTCTCTTCATATTTAATGTAATCGTTCATTTTCGATTTTAGCGATACATGCGCGTCTGGATTAGGCTCCGTGCCGACACAAGAAACACTCCGTTTGTTCGCAATATATTTGCAACGCCTTCACAAAGAGTTCTCTTTCTTAGTCATTAAGAGCACCTAGCTGTGTTGAACTCAAGGCCAAACAGGCGAGAGATAAGTTATTGTTGAGTCTGGGGCCATTCAATATGATGGAATTTGCGAGGATCATTTCGTCACGTTTCTATTTCAGTTAATTCAAAAATAGGCGATTAAATCTGCGTATGAAAAGACGACCTTAAAAGCCCGCATAACGACGCCAATCACCCAACTGTTTCACAAGAAATCTTCGAATAATATACCCCCAAAAGTTACAGGCTTGTTTGCCTGTAAGAGCGCCAAGTTTCGCTGACTAATTTAGTTGCCGTCACGTTGTCTTCATCTCGCCTTCTCGGGTGACACGCCACAGCCAACCAGCCATCTTTGCAAACTAAGCAGTGCACTTTCACCAATTTTCAACCGAACTTCGCGTCTGACGCAAAAACTACATGAACAAGAATCGAAGCGAAAAGTAAAGAACACAACCACAGTGCAATATTTACCGTTTGCGAGCTTGTTCCGCTAACGCGGGCCAACTTTAGTAGACAAAAAACAGTCCGTCCTATTTTGCTTTCGCTGTGGGACTTCGGGCTACTACGCCTGCGCACACAATAATCGACGATATTGAGGAAAGATTCATGCGATGGCGTCTTGTCTGGGCCAAGATTTACATTACAAAACAGACTACAATAGTGTCAGATTCTCGCTTGATTGCCTCCCACTCAACAAGTTTAAAAAATTCCATGCTTTAACCCTTTCGTATGACCACTTTCGATTTCTCAAAGCAAAATAAATTGCCATCAGCCGTAGTGATGTTTGCCTGAGCGAGTCAAAAATAATAATTAACCACGACACGGAAATTCGATACAACAATACTAGCTAGTTTTCATTTGGGAATTTTCAGCGGAAATGCCAAGTCAAATCCGTCGTTGTTTCCTAGAGGGCTCAAAACCGAAGCTTTAGATAATTTGTACATTAAAGTATTCACCCCCTTTCCATCATCGTTTTCATTTTGCATTTCGAATTAAACGCGTAATTTTTGTTTAAACTCCGCCATTGAGAGGCCTGGTTTTACTCCGTGTGATGTTGCGAAAGAAATGTCCTAATTAAACACGGATCAATTCAAAATCAGTATGTTAACCTCTGAGAATAGACGTCTTTACAGTGAAAAAAATCCGGTTGAAGCTCCCAGCATATGCACACAGCGACCAATGTAATCAAATTAAATAATTTCTACAACAATGTTTTGCAATATTTTTCGTTTTCAACTGTCATCGCAATGATAGAGTCTAGTAAATGCTAGGCAACATTCGATTATCACTGGAATCACACCGCGACCGGAAACGCACCATTAAGCATGTGGGTGCGTTATTTGCGAAGTACGACTTCTCCAATCTGTTTGACCAATATACTCGCGAATGAGTGTACTAACTTAAAACACTTCTGTATTTGGCTGGCAATTTCTTCTAACATATATTTCCATGATCTTTCATCATTATCAGTCGTTGTCAGGGTTTTTTCTCGGTTCTGAATATTAAAGATCATTAAGTAATAGTGCGTTTTGGGAATACAGAAAGAAATAACGCCTATTAATTTATTTTATTTTTTTTACCTGATAACTTTTAGCCGATTTGCGGCGTAAACATTTGTAAGGTACCTGGCTGGTTTCCGCCACTCAAAATTCGCGAAAAATCTCTGGGCGTAAATTATTAAGCGCAAGACACATTCGTCATACCCTAAACTAAAGTACCTGAACTGATATAGAAACAAGTAATCCACTTGAATAAGAGAACGCAAGCCAGACCTGACTTGTGGCAGGATGAACAAATGTCTAATGGATAGAATAATCGCGAACGATTCTTAAACGAAAAAACACACCTTTGAAAAATCGTTTTTTCCCGATGTGTTCGCAGACTAAACGAGCTTCAATTTAAGTTTTTGTTGGCCATCCAGTGACACAAACCAAATTCTTGAGACGCCATTTTATCCCGGCATATCATCAAAAACCCGATTCTCGAGAAAGGTCAGTTTCTTAGCCAATCACAACGCAGAAAAACACACGTGAGGAACATCTGTCAAGTGTAAGTCTCGCCTTTGTTCCGCGACGGCTGCACGCAAAATGTGATGTAGAATTTTGAAAAAAAAAATACGCGTCAAAAACAACCTTCTTCCGCGAAACTAAATTAAATGAAGAAAACGTCCAAAAAACTCTGAAGGGAAGAACATAATATGTGGCAGAATGGGTAAAATAGATAAAGGATCTAGATAAACTTGATTTACAATGTATTTTTCTTCAGTTTGTTTACATTTTTATATTTTGCCGTTTGATTAAAGGAAAACTGTAGCTATTTCATCAGCCACTAGGCTTCTGGGCTTCTAAAGGATGGATAATAGTTCAACAGTAAGCTCGCTATCTTTATAATTCGATGCCGGCGCTGCAAGATAGAAAAGAAATTACTGTATCGCAGACAAATTTAGATGCAAAAATACAAAACGGGTGATCGCTCTTTTAAATTTTACTTTATACTTTATTTATATAAATATATATATATGTATTACTTGTATTTATAGCGCGTTAAGAAGTTTCCATGAAATGTGAGCACAAGAATATATTTTTTACATGTAAATTCCACGTAAAATTATCATTTACATTTCGAAGCCTCTCTTGTTTTGAAAACTGACAAGAACTGAGTCAGTTGAAATTTTATTACCAAGGCAGCAGTTTTAAGTCCTATAAATGTTGATAATTCTGCATTTTTTCTATGGCTATAAACGCAAAGTCACAAACTTGCATAACCGCGTAACACGTCAGAAGAATCAACAGAAACTTAATTTTGCTCACCATTTTTCGTAAATATTCAGTTTACAAGGAAACTTACATGCGACACTCGACAGTCAAAATTAAACTGATAATATTTCCGTCTTCATCATACATCTCACTGTGAATTTGCTATAAATACATATTAAAACTCCAGTCAGTCGGACTCTCGCAAAGCCGTTCAGTCGATGAATCATTTCTCGACTTTTACAAAACATGAGTAGACGGCCAGTAGACCCGTAATTTGAAAAGTCGGCAAACATAGGTGACTCGCCAGAGACTGAGTCGTAAAAATATTTTATTCAGTGTAAATTGATTGATGTTAAGACCTATTTACTCAGTCTAGTTTTTTTTTTTTTCAGCAACAATTTTTAATTTTACTTATCCAAAATTCAGCCGCCGTCTTCGGCTTCATTTGCCGCGGGGATGCAGACTCTTTCATGTAATTGTTGACGTTTCCCCGTAGAAAAACATTCAAACGGTAAAAAGATGGCTCTCTTGTATAGGAAGTATTCTACTGGTCCAACAAAACGAAACAAATTTTGGCGAATACACAATAGCATACTACGTAATCTATAGTTTCCAAGCAAAGAATATTTGTCAGGAGGCGGCCGTTCATGTATTTTAATATTTACCACTAGCGACTTATGACAGTCTGCAATAGTTAAAATGCTGACAATTTTACCATAAAAACTTCCCTGTTGGCCGTCATTTAAGGCTAAAACGTTCGTATATTGACAGGAACGACAACAAAATTAAGACAAAGAATGACTTTTAATTGGTTATAGCGTTCGGGACCGGCAGGTGCCGCCGGAGTTTAGGGATACAATTTGTCAACCAACCTTAAGTTTTTTCAAACCGAACTGAAATTAAAGACTCTTCTTAAAAACCAGCTGTACTCGAGTTTCGTCCAGGCTATGGAAAGCGAAAAAAAAATGCTTGTAAAAAAGCCGTACAAGAGCGCAAATCAATCAGGACGTTTTGCGTAGTTTTGGCACCGATGGTTTGGTAATACTCATGCAGCTGTGACCGTTAAAATCTCGTCGTTTTGAGTCCAAAATACCACAAGACATGTACAATAAGGAAGACGAAACTTGATCAATGATGCAAGTGTGGCGCCAAATGGAGCCCCTGTACTTGACGCAAAGTTTTCATTTTCCAGCTTGGATAGAACCAATCACCGCTAAGAATGCGAAACAGGTGTTTTGTGAATAATATAGTAGAATATCAGCAAGGCGGACGCGGTGAGTTAAATTTCGTGTTCCTCGTTATTAATTTGTCGATTAATCAATGTCATATTGCCAGTTTTATATTACAGCCCGTTAGTCAGTTGAACGCCGAGTAATCAATTTGATGAAACAGGCCCGAATCAAGAATTCAGCAAAAATAATCGTTGTTGGTCATTCTCGACTTGCTTTGCGTGTTATTCCCCGTCAATAAAGCACATAATCGTTCAGCGAATCGTTAACGATACAGTCTGGGTTTTTTTTTTTTTTTTTTTAAGAACCTATTTTATCATGAGAACGTTATTGAACGTTGAGGCTGAGGTCAACTAAAATTTAAGAACCTTCTAAAAACATTACCCAGACTGAGAGTCAGTTAAGATACATTTTTTTGACAAATTGTTTTTGAAATGAATAGTAAAATTACGGGTAAAATAATACATGTAAAACTTTGGTCTGTACAGTCAAATTAGCCGCGCAACAGAGCATGTCGCAAGTAGCTTGAAACCACATTACGGAACATATTGCTCTTTGATTGGTGTCTTGGTCACGTCCATATAGATTTGATTATTGAAATACTATAACCGCTAACTAACTTTTCAGTTCAAACTCAAATTGCCGACAAAATAAGAACGTTTAGCCTCGGCTCCAAAATAAGACGTTCTTATCAAAAAAGAGTATAGTTGTTTCTTTGTTTTGTTTTGTTTCTCATTCCCATTATCTCGGATTGGGCGCTTATTCCTTTTTATCGAGATTCCATAAAAATATTTCGGCGAAGAAAAAACGACCGGAAAAAATTATATGCACATATTTTTCCGCTTTTCCGCTTGACTTTTTTCGCTAAAAAAATGTTCGCCCGTTTTGCGGACTTTCCTTCCCCCACCACCCCCTCCCCCTCCCCGACTATCTGTCCCCGACCTTCAGTGATCTTCGTCATGATCGTCCGATACATCAGCTTGTGTTTTGAAAATGTTTCCTAACCCATATCTGATCTGAACACTGATATTTCTGAAATTCAGCTCGACGTTTTCCAAATCAGCTGGCGTTACAATCGCTAAGTTCGACTGAAACACCTGGAGTAACATTTTGCTTTAACTGTTTCGTGACGTCCAAAACAATTGAAATTAAAGAAGACTAGACGAGGTCCTTCCACGGTAAATTCTGACAAGCAACATGGACAGAAAAATAGCGACAGCGCATAAAGTGAAACGGAAACAAACGACAACCTCCATCGAGGAAAAACCGACAACGACAAGTAAGACCCATTTAGGTGGAGCAGTGAAATTTTGAAACTTAAATCGAAAGATGAAGGAATTACCTGTGTTCTTAAAACAAACACATGAAAGTCCACGAGAGCGCATGCTTGAGCCTTCTTGTCTATTTTAAGATCC
Source organism: Pavona decussata (assembly GCF_977016875.1). NCBI lineage: Eukaryota > Metazoa > Cnidaria > Anthozoa > Scleractinia > Agariciidae > Pavona > Pavona decussata. The sequence goes on from NW_028145638.1 coordinate 3,139,140, forward strand.
TGTGCTTTTTTCTTGAATTTCCAATAAAAGTTTGCATACCTGTACCTGACGGACATCACCACCGCATCCGTGAAGCATTCATGAACAGAAGACTGAGCCGGTTACATGTATTTTTCCAAATCACAGTCCTGACAGTTGAAGGAAGTATTTCGGGAACTGTTCTAGTAGACTGCGAGCAGTCTTTCTTCTCCTGAGTTCTGTAGCGCGCGCGATGGATCTTGCGAGCGGCGAAGCCGTCACTTTGCGCGCGTGATCTGAGAAAAGAAGTACGACTACTCGCAGTCTACTGTTCTAACGACTTTCTTTGAAGATTTTTTGACTGTTTACATCAGTATCATGAGCACGGGATAAGCTCAGTTTAGGAGTGATCTCACACCGCAGTTTTAGCCCACGTGAGCTCGTGCGGTTGATCGCAAGTCACCCAGTGACGTCAATGGAGAACTGACTGTTTTCCAGCTCCGAGTCAGACCTTTACGCTTGTATTGTTAAAAAGTAATGGAGATTTTAATGAAGTTAGACCCTCCGTCATCACTCAAGACGATTGAAAACAACCACGTGCATAACAAAAGAGGAGAATTTTCAAAGCTGGTTTCAGCTCAAACGGAGGTCTTGAATTAAAATGGAGGTTGTCATTTTCGTGTAGTGGTTGACAGGCAACTACGTCCGGTTTGAGCGCTTTGTTCCCGTATATAAAAAAAATGGATGTGGTGGTATACAGGGTAGATTTCAAAAACGGAAGATTTTACACGGTTAGGAGCCTTGTAATGGGTCCTGATCACGTAAAATCTTCCGCTTTTAAATTTAGAAGAAAAAAAAGGTAACGATAGGAAAAACAACTTTTTCGTCGATCGTAACAAGTGTATAATGAACATGTGAAGCGTTTCCGATGGTTTTGTGAAATTCTTTCCAGTGTTTAACAAATCGGCGGAAGTTTTCTAATCTTGTAGACCATAAAATGACGTCATAACAGTGGAACCACGAACCGCAGTTGCGTCATTCTATGGTCCATAAGAGTGTAGACCAAAGAAAATTGCGGTCGATTTGTCAGTTTTACAATAATACGGAAGAAACTAAAACAAGAATACGAGCGCAGTTGCTCTTTTTTCCGTTAAGAAAGCGCGCTTGTTACTCAGAAACATTTTCAAAATATTCTTGTGACCGAATATTTTTGTGACTCATACTAATAGTCCTAAACTTGCAGTTAAAATACTTACTGAATTACAAAAAAGAATTACCCCCCACACCGCCGCCCCCCCCCCCCCCAAAAAAAGACCGTTTTTCTCAGTTAGTCTTGAGCCGACAGTCCAAGAGAATTTGTCCAGCAGATATTTTCCTTTCCAAAATGGCGGACGGTAAGTATCTTATGAAGGGGAAAAATGCTGTCTCATTTTTTAATCTAACTGCGGAGCTTTTTGCACTTATTTTCCTAGAAGTAACTCGGACGAAAGATTGAAACAGTTCTGTTGTACTGTCACTTTCAAATTACGGTTGACTTTTGCTTCAAATTTGTATCGTACTGTTGTTCCTAGTTTGAAAAGTCTCGTTCGTCTTTCGACATTGTAAAACTATGAAGTTGTATGATTGTTTAATTTTTAGGTTACTTAATGTAAGTGTCACAGTACTTTGTTTTGTTCTTCTTTGCCAGCTCAGCCAGAGCAGAGTTTAGAAGAAGTGTTAAAATCTATCAAACATGTGATCCTTGTTCTGTCCGGCAAGGGAGGAGTGGGAAAGAGCACTGTCAGCACACAGATTGCATGGACACTCTACAGTAAAGGGAAAAAGGTTTGCTAAAACTTATTGTTTATTTACAGATTAAGTAACTGATGACTAAAAATTTCCATACCCCTCCCTTGGGAAGTTTTTTTTATTGGATCCCCCCCCCCCCCCCTCCACCCTTCAGGAAATTCCAATTTAGCCTAGGCTGCATTTAATTTAGGTTACGCCAAAGATCTTTGGTGTGTGTTTCCAAATTGCTTAGTGTATTGGCACATGATCATGGTCCTTGGTGTAAAGTAGTGTAAAATGGAAGTAATGGGGTGGGTAATGCCCGACCAAAAATTACTTAATAGGCTTTTGAAACCTTTCACCATTCAAACGAACTGTTTTTGTCCAAAAAGATCCAGGATTTCTCTCTCAGTGTAGGAATTAGGTCTACAGGTGGTGGTCATAACATTAACCAGTTATAGACACTTTGGTGCAGACCTTGGAAACTCTCAGTGTATCTTCGGCATGGGACGTATAATGAATGTAACCTGGTATTTAGCGCCACGCTTTTCTTCAAAAACATTGGCATTTGAGAACCCTCTTCTGCTTGGAATTTTAAAGACCTTCCTTGTGAACATCATGGGTATTTTTGGAAACACATGTGATGTCGTTTAACTGACTTCTTCCTGTCCGCATTGCTCCTTAAAAATATACCATAGCTTGTGAGCCTGATAAAGATTAGAGGCAAGTCTTTAAAAAAAAGTCCACACTCCCCGTACCCATGTAGGCCAGAGTGCATTCTGTGTACGTCCTACATCAAAGTAACACCAAGAGTTTTAAAGTTCAAAATGGAAATTGTTCCTATAATTATAGTTTTTTGTCGCAAATGAAGCACAAACCAATCAGAGCAACATTTCCTGATGAAATCAGAGGCCACATAAGCATGCAAAAGCTCCGGTGAATCTGAGCTAAAAAACAAAAAGCGATTTGAAATGCACATAGGTTAGTTATGCTCTGAGCTCTTCAATAGAAAAATGAAATAAAAAATATATGAAAAACAGATCCTTTGGTTACCAAATATAGTTTTGCCTTGTTCTCTTTGATTTTCCAGGTTGGGATACTAGATGTTGACTTATGTGGACCAAGTATTCCGAGAATGATGAATGTGGAAGGAAATGATGTACACCAGTGTTCTGCTGGGTAAGTATAAAACTCGCAGATACTACAAATTTTGTAATTTCTACAATGATGTGCCATTGCTACAGATGTTCTCAGGAGAATTACTACGGTGTTGGTGAAAAAGGTAAAATAAATCATATGAATACAATGGTCACACTACACAGCTCTGATGTAATTGGCCAGTATGATATGCATGTTCACAGCCATTTCACCCAGGCAGTGGCAGCCACTAACAGGTGTTTTTAAGAGAAGTACTAGGTTAAAAAGGTAAATTAAATAATCTGGATACACAATGATCACATTACAGGCCCTGCGGTATGGCTAGTGCGATACATATTTTCACAGCCAATTCACCAAGGCAGTTAACGTTAAGTTCAAGTTTATTGAAAAATCCAATCAAGAAAAACAAGGAAGTAGACTGGCCCACCGGTAGTGAGTGCTAATCTAAGAGGGCCAGACTTACAACTATCAAAGGATAAAAATTAATTATTATTATTATTATAGTATTTTATTACAATCAAAGACGTTTAGAACCATGGAAAAGGAATTTAGGAAAGGTAAAGAAATCACAAGGAAAAACGAAGAAGTTGAAAATTAACAAGTTATAACTAAGTGATCTTAATATTTAAAATATTTCTCAAGAAATTTGCATCTAGCAGGTTGGCACTTTTTTTTCACTTGTTTTAGGTGGGTTCCAGTTTACACAGATAAAGATCAACGACTGGCCGTCATGTCCATAGGTTTTTTATTAAACAGCCGAGATGATGCTGTGGTGTGGAGGGGACCAAAGAAAAATGGTATTTTCATCTCCAGTCTTGTTACACGATTCTTGAAAGTAAAGAGATCTATTGCCAAAAAAGTTTTTGAGAAAGTCACTTCATAAATTGCACATAAGTAGTTGCCACCCTTGCATACGCAAAGCAACAAATCACTGTACTTTGTCCCAAAAATAAATTGTTGAATCTCTTGCAATTTTTTTTCCAGAGACATTTTAACTGTAAGTTGTGACGCCTGTGTGACAGTGGATATATTTGCAATTTTTATTGTGTACTTAGCCTGGCAACATGGCATTTTTTCAAAAACATTGAATTATCATCATCGTTTAGCTATGGCTTTATAATGGCCTCTACCAGTCATCAGTATTTCTTATGTTTAATGTATTTACTTAAACTGGTTGATGGCAAAAGTATAATCAGGTATCTCTTTGAAGATGGATCCCAGCCTTCTTACACAGTTTTTAAGTTGCTCCAGTGACTGTGTATTAAATGTCATTCAACAATCAATTTTGATTTTCTTTGCTTAGCAATGATCAAGCAGTTTCTATCAGATGTGTGCTGGGGCGATCTAGATTACCTAATTATCGACACACCTCCAGGTATAAACATTAAATTTATTGAGAATGATATATTAATCAGTAAATGACACAGGCATACTCGGAAAAAAATCTGAGTGTTCCTATCAGGAGTCGAACCTAAGACCTTCCGATTACTAGTTCGGATGCTCTGCTACTGAGCTACAGGAGACTCATGGGAGCTAAGGCCATAAAACTAGGTTCATGGGACAAACATCCTGCATACTGCTAGGTTGTTCCGAGTATGCCTGTGTCATTTACTGATTAATACATCATTCTCATTATTTTATTCACCAGGCTTAATATATTCCATCACATTATTTCCATTAAATTTATTTTTACTGTCATTCTTAACATAATACAGCCTATGATTTCAGCCACCCTAAGTTTGCAACCAAGCTGCTTTTCTTCAAGGATGCATCACCATTATCTTTCTAACCTCAACCTTCTTGGAATTGAAAAGAACAGAATTGCGCATTTTTGGAAAAAATGCAACCAAACAGTCCTGTATTCCTCACTGAAGAATGGTCACAGTTAAGGTTATACTTGTCAAAGGGGTTTTGAAGTTTGTGCTGCTATTTAAATTTCACGATATACTTTGTTGGTTTAACATTTTAAAATCACTGCCTTGTGATTACAGGGCTGGTAGTATGTGTCTGTATTGTTTATTAGCGTTTAAAGTACTAGCCGGTTTATTAAGGTATAAAGAACCAGATAACAGACTTCAAATATAGATTAAATCATGTTTGTGTTGTTGTTTAATCCAGGGACATCTGATGAGCACATAACAGTGGTGGAAAATCTCAGAAATTACAACCCAGATGGAGCAATTCTTGTAACTACTCCACAGGTGTGAATATTATTAGTACATCAAACTGAATAATATGTCCTTTATTAAACCTCCAGGGAGGCTTAATGGGTCATGTAAAAGGGAGAGGTTTTATGAGAACAGTCATGGCTTAATAGATTTTTCAAAGTGACCCAGGTTCCACGTAAATAAGGAGGTTGGGTGGGGCCCCCAGGCTGCTGCTCTAGATCTGATACTGCACTTGCATGCTTTGGTGGTTATTCCTCTAATAATAGTAAACTAAGGGAAGTGTGCAAGGCAAAATAAATAAAGGCATTAGCTGTCAGAATAGCATATCTAAGTACAGTGGAACCCCAATTTTACGATCATCGTTCTAACCATATTCCCAATTTAAAGTCCTGGCAAAATTATGTATAAATCTGGAGTTTGTTTACAACAATATCCTGACTAAACGATATGATTTTGCTGTCCCCTTGCCATATTGTAAAATCGAGGTTCCACTGTATTGCAAATATTGCAAAATTGTAATAGACAATGGATGCTCTGGAATAATATTATTTTGTCAGGTGAGTCTATTTAAACAATAGAAAAATGGGCGAAGTTTACTTGGGTCACAGACACAGTTCTTCTGACTACTATCTTGTGGCACTGATTTGAGCTCAGTGCTTACAAGTATTTTTGCTGTTAAATGTGCAGGACTTATTCAGAGGTCCTTGATGAGGGAGGCACTGTTTTGCGTAAATATGACAAGTCTGTTTCGAGACAATCCAGTGGATTTTGAATGCGAAACGATGCAAAACGATGCTTCTAATTTAGACTTCTTTGAACAGTTTGGCTTGTACTTATTGACTCTGTATGTTCTGAGATTGTAATGAATAAATGTTGTTAATTAATATCCTGCAGGGTGTAGCTGTGTCTGATGTGAGAAGAGAGCTCTCTTTCTGCCAAAAAACTAAAATTCCAATCTTGGGTGTGGTGGAAAACATGAGTGGATTTGTTTGCCCTCATTGCAGTGTAAGTTCGTATGATGGGTGTGTTATGAACTCAAAAATAAATTATTCTGCACTATTCTCATCTATGTACATAAATGCAAATCTCACAGTTGCCATTTGTTGTCAATACAATTCTAAATCTCTATTATTTCACAATGTTTCAAACCACAGCAGTTGTCTGATGTCTTTGTAGCACCGGCATCAGCTGACACCAGAGTTGCACAAATAGTTATTGTTTATTGTGTATTTTTGGTAGGAATGTACAAATGTGTTTTCAAAAGGAGGTGGAGAAGCCTTAGCAAAGAATTGTGGTGTTGCATTTTTAGGTAATTCTGATTTCATATTATTTTGTCCAATTTTTTTTATGTTTGTTGTAATTAACAAAATTAATGCCATCCTCCCATCCCAACTTCACTTCAAAACCAAGAGAGGGGAGGGGTGGCGGAGGGGCAGGAGGTCTGAACTCCTTACTTCCTGCATCATTTTTTCCTATAATTTTTTTTTGCCAATTTTGCTGAATAGCTGCATCATGCAAATAGCATTTTCCCAATCCCATCCCCTTTCCTCCATTTCCCACCCACTTCTCTCCTAGTTCCCACCTCTTTTTTCCCAGTTCCTACTCCTCCTCTCTAAGTTCCCACCCCCTTCTCTCCCAGATCCCACCCCTTCTCTCCCAGTTCCCACCCCCTTCTCTCCCAGTTATTACCCCATTATCTCCCAGTTCCCACCCCTTGTCTCCCAGTTCCCATCCCCTTCTCCCCTGATTCCCACCCCCTCATCTCCCAGTTCCCATCCCCTTCTTTCCCAGTTCCCAACCTTTCTCTCCCAGTTCCAACCCCCTTTTCTTTAGTTCCCGCCCCCTTCTCCCCCAGTTCTGACCCCTTCTCTCCCATTTCCCATCCCTCCTCTCCAAGTTTCCACTTGTCATGTCTCCTAGTTCTCACCCCCCACCCCCATTCCCGGAGTCTCCTGGTTACTCCCTACTCTCCTTCTTCCAACCCTTTCTTTTCCATTATTTCTTTTTTTTTTTTTTTTTTTTTTACATACACACAGCTTTATTTTTCATTGGATGTTGTTCTATATTTTGCCTTCTTTTTTTCAGGCTCTATTCCACTGGATCCAAGTTTAGCACAGTCTTTAGAAGAGGGCCAAGCCTTTACAGACTTGTTTCCTAATTCACCAACTCTCAATGCAGTCAATGAAATCACATCCAAATTGTTGGCCATGGAAAGTGATGCGGACCAGTAAATGCCAGACTCTAAGGTTAGAATCATCTTGTACAACATAATAAACAACACCACGGTAAAGTACTGCTCAGTAGCTTTCCTTTGAATGGTCACACTTTAGGATTTCATTCACAGACTCAAACGTCAGAACTACCTTGTGCAGTATAATAAACAGCACCACAGGAAAGTGCTGCTCAGAAGCTTTCATTTGAATGGTCACACTTTAGGATTTCATCCACCAACTCAAAAGTTAGAACCACTTTGTACAGCATAATAAACAGCACCTCAGGAAATTATCTGCTGATTGAAAGGTTATGCACTTGTCATCGGCTATCTGTGGTGGTAAGGGGAGGGCACCCTATGCATGATCGACGTCGCTCAAAATTCATCATCAGGTTGGATAAATTGCCAACAAAACATTAATCCTCATATTATTTGTCATTACAGTGTCAACGACGGAAGGGAAGAGTGCAAATCAACCAACAAGAGGATGGAGGAGGCTAGCAGTGAAAAACTTTCTCCTGCAAACAGCATTTTTGCTGTCCTTTTGCTGTTCAGTGGACGAAAACCCGCTAGTTATGCCATTCTGTCGAATGCAAACGGACTAAAATAAAACACTGTCCACGATACCTGTTTCAATTCTTAGAAAAATGTCATACAACATTCATTTTTTGCATGGCAGAAAATCATAAATGCCTTAACAGCCTTGTTGGTTAGTTTTGGAAGTCAGCAATTTTGCCTGTCAGTATTGGGAATATTGTACGCACTGTTACTATAACGTACTGTCAATGTTTGACCACCAGTACGAACGTAATAAAATCGTATCGCATACACGTTCAGTTTTGACGGCACATACGGCATTAAATTCACGTTCAAAATTAAAGAAATCTACAAAGATATTTTGGGAATTTTACCAGATATGAAGAAAAAAATCGGGATGTATGAAACTTTTGATGAGAATTTCTGGAAACATATTTAGACCATATTTTAGAGATGGTCGTTAACGAAGGGTTCCAACTATAGGGCTTCAACTGGGAAAAAATTGGTGTTGGATAGGTGGTCGCTTATGGGAGGTGGTCGCTTACGAGAGGTGGTCGCACATGGAGGTTCGACTGTATTATTTTGTATCTACAGCCTAGGTTACTTTGATTTCACGTGATTCGTTGCAAAAAGTAAACAGATATGACACATGAAGCCAATCAAAAACCTGTTCTGTGTGTGTGTGGTCTGCATGTGTGTGTGCAATTCCGGTATTTTGCTTATCTAGTGATTGTGAACATATAACATGATTAAATTTCCAGCTTCGGTACTTTTCTGTTCTTAAAAAAATGGGTGCAATGCAAATTCCAAATTATATCTTTGACCTATTAGCTCTAAGAGAAAATAGTCACCACAGATTTGGGTAATTGTCGAGAGTCGAGAGTAACTCGGACGATATACTTAATTAATTCAAGTTAGGTAAAACTAAACAATCGTATTACAGTGCAATTAACAACTGTAGCCGTACCCACGCCCTTACCGTAAAGGTACGGCTACACATATTTAAAAGGCTATGCAATTAAAAAAGATATCGTTCAAGATTTCGTTTTTAAATAAAAATAAATAACAAACAAAAAGGTTTCCTTTTCAGGCAAATAATCTAAAAAAAGAGCAAGGCTGATTTCACGGTCAGGGAAATCAGCCTTGCTCTTTTTTTAGATTATTTGCTTTACAATTTTTTTGCTGATTAGTTCCTTCACTACAGGATCCGGTACTTTTATTTTGTCACGGTGGTCCTTGCAAACACAGTTTATCACTGGTTTTTCCTTTTCAGGAACGTCTTGGTAGATCACCGGGAGCTCATATCCAACGTCGCCATTCAATGTCAGAGCCTGGCAATGAATTTCAATAGCCTCTCTAATTCTTATTTTGAAGGTGTCGTTCTCCCTTACAACAATTGACGAGGAAGAAAGATCGAGCACTCTTAGCTGTCTTAGGTGGTCGCCCACTGCAGTCGTTGACGATCTTGTACTGTTGACATGTTCCAAACGGTCTTGCCGTCTCCCCGATATTCATGAACCTCTTCACAATCCCCGCACTGGATTTTATAGACCACTCCACATTTCTTTTTCATGGGTGTGGGATCCTGAAATCTATTGCTAGGCCCCGACATTGAATCGCGACGTGACGAAACGTCCTACACCACTTGACAAAGATTCCGAGAGGGAATCGAAAGCTTGTATTTCAACATAAATTTTCGATCCTGAAAAGGAAACCTTTTTGTTTGATATAATATGACAGGATCAAGGAACAATTTTTTTTCTGTAACAAAAATAAATAAATTCTTTGAAACCAGAACCTTGCATTTCTTGTAGGTATTCGCCATTTTTGGCTAGAGTTGTTTAACAGTACGAAGGAATATCACGTCACGCTCCACCAGCGCGTGCTATAAACTGACATGTATGTACATGCATATCATCGCGGCTTTCATTTTGCACGTGGTCTTTGCGTGAACACTCAGGTCACGCAACGCAAAGTGTATAAAAAGCGCGCGCAAAGGCAGTCAAAGGGTTTATTGTGTCAGCTCTGGCTTTGAGTTCGACGCGCGTGAAAAGAGCTTCAAAGCAAGAACTACAAAAGATTGGTGAGTATGAAATTAATCTTTGAAGAAAAGCTTTATGTCAACATTTTGCGATAGCTATTATAAAGCCGTTGTGGGAATGCTTGGCAAAGCCTTGCTGAGATCGACTAGTAGGCGGTCTGCGGGTGGTTTGTTTTTTTGTCGCCCTGATGCCGCTGCGGATCAGAGCCTGTCTTCATAACTTTCACGGGTAGAAAAGGGTTAGCTATGTTAGCGAATATTAAAGTTACCAACAAACGAACTATTTACAAAATGCAGTTGTACGATAAGAATTAAAAATAAGAAACGTGTTTATGTCGCGTGACGTTCCTTAAGCGTGACGAAATAATGAACAACGAGCGCACGCAACATTTCGTGTTGCATGTGGCCTAAAGGAACTTTAAGCAGCGACGACCGCAACGCCAACGAAAGCGTCGCTTGAAAATATAACTTCATTTCATTTATACTACCAGGGCCCCCAGGGATACTAGCCTCGTAGCTGAATGGGCTACCCTGGTTAATTTAAATAAAGTTATTTACTCACTTACTTCGCGATTATTTCAACTCGTTAACTTCTTCAGAAACGACGAACTACCCAGGAATCATATTGGTAGGAGTGGCGTTTAAGTATGAATGAAAAATTCACCATGGTGTCTTTGCATTCTCCACAAAATCTGGTCATGTCACGTTGTTGTTTTGCAGAGGTCGGCAAAGAAATGATTCAAAGTTCACATTTTGTAAAACGCGTGTATCGAGCGATTGTTTTTGCTCATTGAACCTATTTTGTTACGGCGTTGTCGTCGCCGTCGCCGTCGTCGTTTCAATTCCGTCATATATCGGAATATTCCGGTGGGGACTGGAATTCAAAGATGAAAAGTTTTGGTGGAGAAGCCAAAGTGTAACTCCGTTGGCTCACTCGTACCCCATAGGATATTCAAACTTTACTCCGCCAGATGTCATTTACTTGTAAAGCGTATTGTGTCGAATATGTACAGACCTTTAGACCGCAAGACAAACAAACTTCAAGACAGCTCTCTGACTTGAATGTTACTTTTTTATGATTATTATTATTTCATTAATTTTAAAAGAAAGGCTTCCCTGTTTCTTGCGTGACTAGATAGGTTGCTCATTTGCATTTATGAGGAAGTGAATTGTTTTGATGATATGACGAGTACAAAGTCCAAAGTCTAAGGCAGGACCGTGATAAAATAATTAAGTGATACTTTTGTCGCGGTTTTTGATTTAGAGGAATTTTAAAACACGCAACGGCCTTTGTAACAGGCGCCCCATCGAGAGTTCAAACGGGGAGAAACTGAAATTGTTTTTACCAACACGATTGCCGTGTTTTACACACGAAAAAGCGACTCTTTGATGAGGCATTTACTCAGGGGGAGGTGATTTTTCATTCGTAGCATGAAGCGAGGAGAGCGCGCGCCCGCTTCCCCTATATATTTCTGGTTTTCTAGCGCCCAATCCCCACTCCGTATTCCGTAACGTTTGAACGAACTCATTTCTCGGTTAAGTCATGCCATATTCCTTCCCCTTTTAAGTTTTCTACTCCACAATTCAAATAGCGGCTTTGTAAACTATCTAGTTGATTGGATAAGCGCGTTATGGTGCTGAAAACAAGTTTAAATTAGTTGCTTGGAAACGAGCTGAACACTAACATGCACGTATCCACGTAGTGGTTTCAGTCACCCAATTACACATTTAGGTTGGTGGAATACTAAAGAGTTTAAAATTAAAGCTTTCCGCACACCAGCCGATTTCTCGTCGAAGAGGTGCAACTTTTTTGTCTGCGCCAAAATCGGATCAGAGAAAAGTATTTCGGCTATCAGCTAGCCGCACTTACAACCGTAAACCACTGTTTGAGGGTCAGCGTTTTTCACTCGTGGTCAACATCGTTTGGCACATTATTATCACTCTTAAGGTTATGTAGGAGGATAAAACATCATTGCAACAAGTGAAATGTACTAAAACAAAGTACAGAAATCAATCTCAGTAAAGAGATGGCTCTTGGCTAGCAAATGTCATTTCGCATGTCGCCAAACTCGAGCCAGACGAGGAATCTTATTCAATTGATCAAATTCGTATTCTTGAACTGCATCTAGCTTGAAATGAAGGCTCTTGCGGAGGAATGTAAGTAAAATAAAATATTTGCAAGTGGAAAGATTCCTCCGCTTAAGCATCGTTTGCAAGGATAGATACAGAGGATAGGCATAACGGATAGGACAAAAAATAACGGCACTTAACGATACAGTGGAACCTCTCCTTACGGACACCTCTCTATCACTTGTTCCCTGAGAGACCGAAATCCATATAAAGCCTACCTCTCTAAAACGGACACCTCTATAATGTGGACACTAATCCTGACCCCTTGGTGTCCGTAATAAAGAGGTTCGACTGTATTAAAAATGCCCGTTTGGCCCTCTGTGATGAACCTAGCGTTGATGATTGACATGTCTTTAACGTCTTGTTATTACAGAGTAAAATGGAAGAGTTTAGGACGGCCGAGGAATTCATCGATTACGTTAAGAAAAGAAACCCCCACGAAGATGAATTTCACCAAGCAGTAGAAGAAGTTGTTCACTCCGTGTGGGAATTTCTTCAGGAAAATCCTGCGTACAACCAACAGAGTATCCTGAAAAGACTGGTGGAACCAGAGAGGGTGGTCATCTTCAGAGTTCCTTGGAGAGATGATAAAGGCAACATTCATGTCAACCGCGGATTCCGTGTTCAGTTCAGCTCAGCTATTGGTCCTTACAAAGGCGGTCTGCGTTTCCATCCCACAGTGAATCTTGGAATTTTAAAATTCTTAGGATTCGAGCAAATTCTCAAGAACAGCCTCACGACCCTTCCCATGGGGGGTGGAAAAGGTGGCTCTGACTTTGATCCCAAGGGAAAAACCGACAGCGAGGTGATGAGTTTCTGTCAATCATTCATGACCGAGCTCCAGAGGCACATTGGTCCGGACACGGATGTTCCCGCTGGGGACATTGGAGTAGGGGGCCGGGAGATAGGGTACCTCTTTGGACAGTACAAACGGATCCGAAACGAGTTCACTGGTGTGCTGACTGGGAAAGCAATCGAGTGGGGAGGAAGTTTGCTTCGACCAGAAGCCACTGGATACGGCTTGATGTACTTTGTTCAATACATGCTGATATCCAAAGATGACAGCATCAAGGGAAAGCTCGTCGCCATTTCTGGGTCTGGAAACGTTGCCCAATACGCATGCGAGAAAGCCACTCAACTCGGCGCCAAGGTCATCACGCTGTCAGATTCAAATGGAACCATTCACGATCCAGATGGCATCACAGAGGAGAAACTTGCGTTTGTGTTGGAGCTGAAGAATGTCAAACGTGGACGCATCCGCGAGTATGCTGAGAAATACGGCGGCGTCACTTACTTGGAAGGACAGAACCCGTGGTCCATAAAGTGTGACATAGCTCTTCCATGCGCGACGCAGAATGAAGTCAGCAAAGAAGACGCTGAGAAGCTGGTGAAGAACGGATGCTCTGTGGTAGCAGAGGGTGCGAACATGCCGACCCAGCCAGAAGCGGTACGAATCTTTCAGAAGAACAAGGTGTTGTTCGCTCCAGGGAAGGCAACGAATGCAGGGGGAGTGGCGGTGTCCGGATTGGAGATGAGCCAAAACAGTCTGCGATCGGCTTGGACAAGGGAAGAGGTGGACGCCAAACTGCAGCACATTATGAAGGAGATTGACCAACAGTGTGTCAAATACGGCAAGCACCCTGACGGCTCCGTTGATTACGTCAAAGGAGCGAATATCGGCGGATTCGTAAAAGTAGCTAACGCGATGATGGATCAAGGACTGGTTTAATAGCCAAATCGTAAAACAAATCTAAAGTTAAACCCTGTTCTCATGTGGTTCAGTTTTCTTCCTTTTGGATAAACTCTAGCAAGTTTACTTTTGTAAGAACGTTCTTTATTTGCCATTATATTCGATTTACCTCAACGGCTAGTTCTGTAGACTGAATCTCATTGTAGTCTAGTTTTCCGCTTTTGTTGGTGAAAGGCATACAAAGCCAAGTGATGTACGGTAGGCCTACGTAGCATGGGTCAGTTTGTGAGTAGAGTCAGGAATCCATGAAGATGTGACGAATACACTTGTGCAGTGTGTGAACGCAATGCGAGTGATAAATATGGCCTTATTTAGACCAGAGTTGATTATATGTTGTATTGTGATTGTTTTTCCTTTTCTCTGTAACCTGTAGGTTATTTCTGGAAGAATTATCACAGCCAAGAAACCGACATCTTTGACGTCCTCTCAACTATTTGAAAGTGAGTTCGAGGGGAAACAAACCTTTGTCAGGGTTAATGTTTAAATATTTCACCTCGGGTTTCGAGCACTGAGCTTGCCTATGTTCCACGAATTCTATGTTCCACGTTTAAAATAGATGTCGCACTTTTACCTACGGGTGGAGTCGAAAAGAAAGGCAAGTCGACCCAATATGTCGCCAAATACAAAACTGTTGAACGTAATTTCTGCAATTTCTGATTTTGGGTACCTTTATATACGACAGACCTTTTTGTCGTTTTCATATGACTTCATGCTTGACAGAATTATTTGTGTTTTAGTAAGAATTTAGGGTGGGGGACGCTTTGTGATGTCTATCATACAATTTATGCATCTCATTAGCGTGCATATCTCATATCACATATCTCATTCCTCCATGGTTAACACGTTATAATTGAGAAGGAAATGTGACGGAACATAACCGTCCGTAAGCTCCTCCAACAATTTTTTCAGTAGCTCTGATACCCGATGTCCGATACTGCTCCTCGCCCAATTAGATCCCATTCTTTGCTTGCTTCTCAGTCTGAACAAAATCATCTTTAGAAGATACGAGTTTATGAATTCATGATATGACCTTAAACTGCTAAGAAATTGAAGTTCTTTGCACGCAGAGTATGCAAAGTCAGGAAAAAGTCTGTGGGTCGGGGTTGTGTACAAGTGACTTGTATATTGTGTAACAGGCGTGTACTGGGGTGTTCATTGCGCTAAATAATCATTTCTCGGCCAAGGTAGTTGATCAACTAACCCGCATAAACACATGGCAGAGACGGACTAATTAACAGGGCTAACACGAGTACAATAAGTTGAAAAAAGAAAAAGACTGAACTTGCTCAAATAAACGAACATTCGACTGAAATTGCATATCCGGAGAACCAAACAGAAAACATTCAATCTTTTTCTTGTCCGAAGCCAGAAACCATTTCTCTCCCAGTAAGTGGGCAGCAGTGGTAAATGAAGCAATACGATGAGCAGCATACATTGGACAGTACAAAAAATAGTGCTTAACATCTTCCACAGGTGCGTTGCAGTGAGGGCACACCCTAGACCCCCCCCCCCCCCCCGTTTTATTTACATGTAGAAGGCATGAGCTGAAATCAACCTCCTTCAAAAAAGGCAACTTCTTGTGACGTTCTTCTTGCATTAGTTCTTTAGTTTTACCGCCACTTTTAAGTGTACCAATGCCTAAGGGTGTGATTTCAAAATCCCCATTTCGATGTTCTAGCAGTTCATCTGCGTGTGATGTAATCACCTGTTTTGTTTATCAACAGAGTTGATAAACAAAGGTAAATTGGTCACTGTAAAGAGATTCGAGTGCTGACGTTTCGAGCTTTAGCCCTTCGTCAGAGCGAATTCCTGGAAAGGTCAGCACTCGAATCTCTTTAAGAAGGACAATTAGAAAATGACGAACTCAAATCACGCACATCTGTTTCGTTTACTTAGCACTCATGGCCAGTTAATAAAGAACAAATGTTATCATGATCACTAACCTTTCGAAGGAAGAACAAATTAAAATTACATATGCTTTCACCTTCGCCTTCATAGGCCTTAGGTTATAATTACGCTGTTATGATAAGGAGCCACTGATTTCAAAGATGACGTTGCAGGTTTTCATCCCGTCTGGAGACTGGTGCCGAGGTTTAAACTCTTCTCATTGTAAATGATAGACAATAAACCATTTCCGAGTTTCTCTGAACCTCAGTATGAAAGCGAGGCTAAGTGCAAAGTTTTTGTTATAAAAATTAGTTTTCATTCATATGCAAGCAAAACTAATTTTTGTATGAAAAGTTTTGCACTAAGCCTCGCTTTCATAGTGAGGTTCACAGCAACTCGGAAATGGCCTATTGTCAGGCTGTAAAAGGACTCCCTTAGAGAGATACCAAGAATCTTAAGAGACTTGACTTGACTTAACCTGTACTGTTAGCGTACACTACGAGTATAAAGATATAAAAAGTGAGCGAACAGGAGAGCGCCCGCGTGCTGTCCTGATTAGACTAGGCGTGGCCGCACAGCATTGCATTACTTTTTAAATTTAAAAAACAATGCTAATTATGATTATTATTATTATCATCATCATCATTATTATTATTACATAATAATAATAATAATAATAATAACTGTTCATTCACAATTTTAAGAAAAAGTGGAAAGAAGAAAAAAGAGGTTACCCTTTCTAGTTTATCTCCTTGAAAAAACAAAAAACGCTCAGTAACTGAGATAGACCCATAGATTGCTTATGCTCGAAAATAAGGCTTTGACTACCTTTAATCTGTGCCAACAGTGAGACAAAGCTGCGCAAAACAGGCATCGCAACATATAAGGTGTACGTTACACTGTGTTATCGCCTTTGACAGTTCTTTAGCGCGCGTCAAATGTATCATATCTTCGAAAAAGATCGAAGGTACCTTTACACAACGAAAGCAACATTTTATAGCAGCTCTGCCCTACTTTTGATATCACTAAAAGGGCGCTTTGTAATCACCTTAACATCAAAGGCGGCCTTTGAAACCTTTGACGCTACGCCAAAGGTTTGGAAAAGACAACCTTTGCCATCTTTAAGACGATCGGTGAGGGCGATTTTTTTCGCGCACTGTACAAGCAATCTCCCATGGTGGTTAGATTGAAACGAGGTAGGGAATGCAGGTGCTTTTGCAAAGATTCCTCCGAATCTTTAACATTTGCGCTTAAAAAATCGAAACAAAAAGATGATTGAACCACTCCCAACCTTATAAGAGTTTGATTACAGGTTACAGTATGGCCATTGACCTGATGTTTAGACTTCTAAGATGGCGCTCTCTCACTAGGACTCAAGAGTTACGTTGAAGAACGACCAGAAAAATGATCTTGAAAACATAGCATCCCTTGATAGTTTTGTTTTGTTTTGATTTTGATTTTATTTTTATAACTTAAATCAGTTACTGTCCAGTAGATACAAAAAGTCGTCCTTGCTATTTCTGCATTTTTGCACCTATTTTTCCCAAATGATTCCGACCAGGATAATTTGCACAAAATCTAACGAGTAATAACAGCTGTGGAAATCCGGTATAACTATGAAAAATATATCCGGTACCCTGCTAAGACATACCAACCAAGGCAACGGAAATAACTACTGCTTGGAACATACTCGTGTACTACCTTTTAATATTCAGGAAGCGTCGCCGAAAACTGAATTTCGTGATTTTGCCAGGAGCATTATGGGAGGGGAGATGGGGGGGGGGGGGGGTGGGGGGAGTGGAGGAGTTATCCATTTTCGTGAATTTCAGTAGAATTAGCTGAAAATTTCTTCTGAGAGGTCAATAATAAGCAAGTTTTTTCTGGTTCGTCTTCAGGTGTTCAGGACTTAAAATATGCGCAAAACTGTCTGTATTGTAAGATACCGTAAAGGAAATACAAATGGGAAACGCAATATATGAAGGGCGGCAAATGTCAATGAACTATCAGATCTAACACAAAAACAAAACAGTGTGTACGAAATGGAAATTAAAAATGAAAAGAGAGCCGGTCTACAAATGACAAGAATAACTAAGGAAATTAAATTGAAAAGGCCAATAAAAGCAGATAAACAGAAAAAATATTGATTTTGCGGAGGGAAACTAAAATATTTGGCATTACAAAAATAAAGCTTTCACTAAGAAAATAATTCCCATGGTTAATTAAGTAATGGGTCGCGAAAATTGATTGGTACTGACTCGTTCCAATGGCTCTTCTCCATGGAGCGCATACGACTGTGTGTCCTATCAAACTTTGTGCCTCTGTTTTCCCGCTCTTTTCACCGGAAATGCGTTGGCGCTTGGATGAAGCAGGAAAAGGACGTAAGGTCATTCCTTGGTGGTCATTACACAAATACTGGTATCACTGGTTCATGTGTTATAGAACTAATTCGAATTTCTGGACCGCAGGCTTCTTTTTTCAGTTGTTCGCAATTTATCTAGTCCATCTGCATGCATGGCAGGCGATATATAAGGGGGAGGCGGGGAAGGGTGAATCGGATTTGTTCTTTTCAAGTTCGCTTTCTAGCGACTATCCAAACTAGTTCCCAGTTCTTTTTCCTTGTAAATTGGTGAAAGCTCTGGGAACGAGGCTAGTGCCTCCCGGGCAGGCTACGATTTCTCGAATATCACAAACATTTTATCCAGAAAATGTTTTGTGCAGATAATAAGTCATAATTCTAAACCTTAACCCCGAGAAACAAACATCGGATGTTGCCGAGGTGGGTGGGTGGGTGGGTGTGTACTTGCTGGCCACTGACTGTTCAGGATCATTATGATATCACCTGATGTGATCTGACAATAGTATGATCAATGGACGGTCAATGAAGGCTGAATGAACAAGCCTACGCCTCTTTGACTATGCTTCCGTTACATCTACTCCGGTATCACGCTATTTTTAGGCTTTATTTTCCATTGAGATCTTTATCTGAAGTATTCAATCATTCACGTTTTGCCTTCGCGCCTGTTCAAGCTGATCTTCTCTTTCATTTGGTAGGCGTCTTGTGTAACCCTTGCTTTTTCAGACCAAGGTTAGACTGTAGTCGAACGACAAGCATGCAATCGTGCACTGCCGAGAACGCAAAAGCCCGGGCGTATAGGCTGGAAGTCTTAAGTATTCTTTCTCAGTTTTTTCGCAATATGTCCAATCCACCGTGTCTAATCAGTTTTGATCTCCTTATCACTGAACG
This sequence comes from Pavona decussata, assembly GCF_977016875.1. NCBI lineage: Eukaryota > Metazoa > Cnidaria > Anthozoa > Scleractinia > Agariciidae > Pavona > Pavona decussata. The sequence goes on from NW_028145638.1 coordinate 3,157,992, forward strand.
CCAAGCAAGCATCGAGTGGATGGTTTAATGTTCATACACGATCAATAAAATTCACTTTCATTCACCCTTTAGAGAATGGCGAAATTTTATCATGTTCTCTTTATATTTTCCAGCATTGCCCAAAATACCTCCATAATGAGTTGTATATCTGTTTCGAGCGACTTTATCAATATTAAAACTTTGATAAAATTTTGATCATGAATTCAAGTCATACAACCCCAACTTTAAAGTCTTTGGAGTGTAGTATATAGGGATATATGGAAATCGCAAATGACTTTCAGAGCTCAGGACTTCTTCTTTTAACGAGCTCTTCCCATGCGTCTATTGAGTGGTTGGTTGAAATTTTCAGCGATCCGAATTTGACCACGACATGTAAAATATGGTTCACTCTTGAATTGTGCAAGGATCATTTGTACAAACAGTAGCAAAGTGTAGCCGGATTTTTGTGTAGATCAGGATCAGCAATTTTGAATAAAACGTAAAATCAAATGCAAGGCTGATCGGACAGCTAAAATAATTTTATTGCCCAATATTTCGATGGGTCAATCGGCTTAAGTGATTATAGGCCAAGTGGCGTCATTTTGTGACCGGGGGGGTACTCCCCTATATAAGGTATATAGGTATGTGCCGCCCCAAAGGGTATGGTTTTTGAGCCGTTTTGGTCTGAAAACGGGTATAGATTTTGACAATTACGGTCTTAAATCGGGTCGGGTTTTTGGGGCAGGGAACATTTACGAAAGCTTACAAACATATTTTTCTTCTCAGTACGTAACTGGAACGTCGACTAACTGATAGCGAGAAAAAGAAATGTATAAACTATGTCATTCCAGCTTACGTTACTCCTTGCGTCAACTTCCGTTCAGCACTGATGCATAATTATCAGGTCTGAAAACGGGTATGAATTTTAGAGGTCAGGTCTGAAAACGGGTGTGGAAAATGGCATGTTTAGGTCTGAAATAGGGTCGGGATTTGAAGACTCGGGCGGCACACCCCCACCAAGAATTCCGAGGAGTACCCCCCCCCCCCCCGGGTTTTGTGATCGGTACCGTTTTTATTAGCTATAGTATTTCTGGGTCTAGTCTTTTGACGCACACTGGACTGGAAGGTGAAAATAAAGATGAATCAGCCAGATCGTGGCAGTTACGCATTTGCATTTTTCTGAGCTTTAATATTTTAGGTACCTCTTAACTTTGCGATGAGTTAAATTATACTTATCATGTTGTTAAAATTTAGTGTTAGATTTTCCTTTTTGTCCACCCAAATTCTTTAAACAGCCACCGAAGGAAGACACTGTTTTCCGAAAATAAGTAGCTCTATTCCCCTTTTTATTTATTTATTTTTTTTTTTTTTTTAATTTTTTTTAAGGCCAGAGGTTAATTGCGACACTTTCAATTCATTCGGAAATCGGTCTCTGAGCGGTATCACATATCGGAAAATTAAACACCCGTCCGACAGAATTAATATCTTCCTCGGGTGAGTATTCAGGCAATATCCGAACAGTTAAATAAAATTCTAGTCGGGACGAGTTCCTGTCGGAAAAGATTTTGTGGGTGTAGTATTTTCTCGTGATTATGTTAGTTACGGCTAAAACCTCATTGTCTATTATGTAGTGGCTCAGAACGATTAGTTAGCTTTCTATGCAGATTATGGTGCAGGTGTAAATTAAAATAGAATGAACTTTATTGCGTCCGACGATCTATTTCTCTATTTCTCCATTTGTTCTTGGACATAAATTTTTGATCCTAAAAACGAAACCTGTTTTGTTGATATTTCGCTATTGTTTTATTCTGTACTTTGAAGTTACTCTAAAGTAAACATAAACATTTTTTTTAGTCTTCAAACATTTGTAGTGGTTCTCTCTATCACTGAATGATCAGCGTGAAAGTGAGTTCAACAGCTTTGCGCCATCATTTCGAGATTATTTTGATGAAAATAGTCTGAACTAAGTGAAACACCCTGTAATGAAAACTCAACAGTGATTTTCTCAGGCTCTTCATTTCAGCTTCCTCGTCTATGGCCCCATGTTGAGTGGGTGGTTCAAATTGTTGGACCGCGCTTGTCTCGACGCGACGTCGGTTACGTTTGTAAGCAAGCCGTTGTCATTGGATCGGTTTGCTATTGTTATTGTTTTCATTTTATACGGGTTGGGTTTGACGGACACTGGAGGGAGCTTATATCTAAATAAGGGGATTGTTATGGTGACGAAACCAACCATCCCATGTCACGAGTTGTAACATGCTGGGATCACATCCGATCCATTGATGTTCGATTCCAACCTCGTTCCCAGGGTGACACCCTCGGAACGAGGTTGGCTCGTGTCCGGGGAGAAGCGCGGGTTCATTTCCCAGAACAGCGGCTTGTAATCTATCCTATGTAATCTACCCTTTCTCTGTCTGAAAGCGCTGTAATTGGAACGTTATATATCCGCGCGGTCAAAAACCGAAAAAAGGCACAAAACTCCGGCTTGCTACGTAGGCTACACTGTACTTGTAATCGAGCCTAACATCCGTTTGGCTTCAGCGGGAAGGCTTGAGTGGGAGACATACTGAAAGCCAGATGTTGTCGTCGAACAAGTTCCTGTTGAAAAACGTTGACTCTTTTTTTTTTCTATATAAGAACCTTTTTTATAAGAAAGTTGAGGCTGAGATTAACTAAAATAAGAACATTACCCAGGCTGAAAGTTAGTGGAGAACATTTTTATTTTGACCAAATGTTTTTAAAACGAACAGCGTAAATGCGGATAAAATAATACAGGTAAAAATTCAGTCTTAACAGTCCAACTTGACACATTACAGAACATATTGCTCTCAGATGCGAGATGTTACATCTTAAGAACTTTTTCCCGGCAGGCTCAAAATTCCCGAAAAGAAAATGAAGAGCGTTCAGCCTCCTGAAACCCCACAATTAGACGTTCTTATTAAAAAAAAAAATGTATTTGAGCTCCATACCAGTGCTTGCCGCTGTTTAAGTGAAACCGGTCTAAAAAAAAGTGAGTCAAATTTCTGCAAGGCTGATCGGACTGCGTAGAAAACTTAACACGACTGCGACATGATAGAGGCTACACCGTGCTGACGAGAGCCAACCAGCTCGAAACAGCTGTCATTCTGTTGACTCTCGGTTTGGTCCCTATCATGTCGCTGTCGGGTTAAGTTTTCTACGCAGTCCGATCAGCCTTGCCGATTAGATCTTTTACAGATCCTGCGTATACCTGCAGCATTTTCGTTGTGCGGTTCCTTGCTTATTGTTTGCTTAAAAAAAATTGTCTGTTTTTAACCGCCTTTTCCCTCACGGAAGCGTGTTTGCGCCCATGCGAAAACAGTTTATCGTTCTGTTTCTCCTGCTCGCTCTCCTTTGCCTCCGTCTTATTACGAAAACTCCATTCTGCCCATTCAGTAACATTTTTAAAAGACATAATGAACGGCAGACAACAGAATTAAACTGATGCAATTGGTTCTTCAGTGAAAATGTCAACCATCCTTAGTATTTATTTCATGCTTAGGGAAAAGAAACTTGCCAGGCAGTTCAACTTACTACGAGTCTACTACGAGCGACGATTTATATTACAATCCATCAGTGGACTCACATGGTTTTGTTGGTTCTAGCCGGTGGGGGAAATAAGCTGGTTAATCGAAACATGGCATCTTTGCCGGTTTGTTTGTTTCGTCCGAGTTACCGAATTCCTGCCGAAAAAAAATAAGGTTTTGGCCAAGTAAATTTAAAAACGAAACCGAAAAGCCGGCGAACCATGCGGCTGTATTTCCGGTTCTGAGGGCGAAAGGACTAGGGAGGTCTGTCTCTACATTTTGTTGGTCAAACCTCTTTTCAGGAACGAATGAATCGCTTCTTTAAACTTAACAATTATTAATACAACAGACAGCAAAATTCTAAAGTTGGCCGCAACATAGAAAAGGGAAATCTGTCAGAGCTTGTTTGAGACAACACAATTCTGAGAGTGACTCTCGCTAAGATGCTTTACTTTTTCACTAGATAAACGTACGATTAATGACTAGACTCTACTAACTTCAAATTAAACAAGGAGAACAAGATGCTCTCTTGCTTTCAGTCTGTGTGTTATGAATTGAGTATTGTTACAAACAACAACAAGGTTTTTATTTTACAACTTAAGAAATAGGCGGCAAAAAGAGACTCCGACATACCAACCCTTCTTCCGTCTTTGCCATCGTGATCAGATCATAATTTGTTTATTTTCAGTTTAAGCTTATTTGTTGTTTGGCCAGGTCGAATTTTAGAGGAGTTTCCAATTAACCCATTAGATACCTATCTGTATTCAGGTCCAATTCACACAGACGTGTTTTCAAACCTTTTGGTTTTCACAAGTTTTTGTTTTCAAACGATTCCACTTTGAGAGACCGTTTCCAAAAGATTGCCTTGAGAGACCGTTGTGTTTTCGAAGCGTATTTGTGTCTATAGTAACATAACAGGGAAGAAAGTTCGTGTTTTCAAACGGAAGCTCAGTTTATTTTCACACTTCCTGGTGCGGGAAAGTCCGCTTGGCGTGCGTCAGCGTTGAACCCGGAAAAATAATTAGCTACAATTAATCGCATCACGAGTCAGATGACGCCCCGTCCCAATCTTTTAAGCTGATTTTCAAGCCTCGTTAAATTTTCACTAGCCTACGAAAGCATATGAAACAGCTAAAAAGGCACGGGATACCGTCGAGGGATACATCAGTTGACGACTATACAAGCCAAATAAATTTTAATCACATTTTGTTGGGTACGCTTGTTACGGGAAGTTTTCCTGGCGATCTGATTTCACCACTTCGCGACAGTCTGAAATTTTCGCGGGTTTGAAGAATTTGTTGACATTATTCTAATAAATTCAAAACAACTGAAAAAGTGAACTCATTTCTCTCTCTCCCTCTTTTTCCTGTGACATCGAATTTTTGCGCTTCTAACAAAATCATGAAAAGCGCGAGGATTTCCTGTAAAGGCCAACTAACATACGGACGACATTTGGGTACAACTCCAGTGTTGCACAACAAAAAGTATCACCTCCTCCGCCCGCAACAAACTTTCAAGCTGCAAAAAGTAGACGTCGTTTCTACTTTTTGCAACGTAAAAGTTTGCTGTGCGCGCATTTGCCGATGATATAATGCGGGCAACAAACGGCTGCACCCTCCGAAGTAACTTTGTTCCGCGTCAAGTTGTAAGAAAATGTTTTGCCACGTATCTTTGATTTTTGGGGAGAAAAACTTCACTTTGACGCCATGTTTAACAATTAATAGATGAAATCAGTTTTATATTGATTGTTTTAAATCAAAAAAATGTTCGGTGTTGTTGTTTGAGCAGTTTTCGGTATAGCTTACCGATCATTCAGTAAAATGCTTAACGTATAATATAACAGGTTTTAGCAACTTTAAACTAAAGAAAACTGTGCTAATAATATTGTCTCCCTTCTTGTATTTGTAGTACAGCCTGTATGGAAAGGCTGGACATCGGTACCTGCGGCATTTTTACCTGGGTGCGAAGTGATTAAATCTGTTAAAGTACAAAGTTTAGAGATTATTTATGTAATAACAACTGTATCCATTCTTGGATGACGGCAAAAATTAAGCTTTTTTGATGTGTTTTAAGGAGTTTTAAGGATAATTTTACCCCAATTTAGTTTCTGTAGAACGAAGATTTCGAAACCACTGGTTTCCAACGACTTCTGTCAGAGAGTATACCATGCACTGATCAAATACGGTAACTACGCGTTTTCTTGAGATGGGAACTGCTGTACAATAATGTACCGTACCTCTATCGCCGGTACAGTGACGCTGTAAAGTGAAATTTATACGCGGCCCAGTCTTTGACTACTGGCGGCTAAATTGTCGGCCTGTTTGACGGAGTTGAACCCCTTACGGAAAATCTTCTCCTGCTCTGGAACTCAAATTAGTTAAACGACGACTCAGTTTATTCCATACTGATGGTACATTACTCAACACTGATTTAATATCGCGAAACAATCAGTTTGAGAGTCGACTAAAGTTTATAAAGATTTGTTGACGCCCCGATTAATTTCTTCAGGATGTTTTCTTCTGCATGAGCCTGTTGAACGTTCACTTATTCAGGGCCGGTTCAGAAAGACATTATCCGCCGCACTAGAGAAAATAGGATTAAATTGTGAAGAAACACAAGCGCCTTCTTTAGCGAAAGATCACCTCAAACTTTCGCAGCATTGAAAAACGAATCCCTTTTGTTAGTTTTCGGAGGGGCAAATATATGTCGTTGAAAGCCAGCCGAAAAAAGGCGGGCAGCTGACATTTTCGGAAAGACAACAACACAAGGTCATATCACTATGTGGGAATACAGGAAGTGAAATACATTTGCTTTGCTTTGATGTTGTCAATGACACGTGTGTGACCCAAATTTACTTAATGGTATAATCATAACACCTGAGTTTATCCTGTTCAACAACATCTGTAAAATGTGCTGAATGACCTTTTGCAACATTATCATAGCATGATACAATGTATAGTAACATTTGTTGCACTGGAAACAGTCGCAACTATTTTGATCAATACACGCTGATCACGATTAAAGCAATTCTAAATTCAATCACGATCTGATGTAAAACAGTTAACACTGATAGTTTGTTCAAGGGGCGCCGCCCCTTTGGCAACGTACAATTAAGGCGAACGTGAATGTATCTTACAAACAAATTTTAGATTAAGTCACTTAGTGTTTTGAATTGTCATGTTTTAATGGTAACAGTTTTTCGTTTGGTTGGTCTGTTTAATCGTTCCCTACAGAAATCTCAGCCGTAAAGTCAGACTTACTTCAATCTTTCAGCAAGAACAAAAACTCATTTTCTCAAAGCAAACATTTCGCTCTCTGTGATTCCTTGTACGGTCACCTTTGGCTAAATCAGTTGATGTCGTTTTACTGAGCAAAAAGCAAAGAAATCCAATTTATTGATGACTTGTTCACTCAGACAAAAAGCCAGAAAAAAATTCTTGAAAGAAAACATGCCAAAAAAATGGCTGAATCAGCAGAAAAGTGCTGGAAATAGATCTTATTAAATACAAAAAGGATTTTCATTTCTGCCTCTGATCTTTTATGGAAATAAAACTGACCCTTGTAGAACAAATTATAGGAGATGAGGTTTTTGACATAACTAATGGAAGTAATAATCGTCTGAAATACATTTTTCCCAACAGGAATTCTTCAACTCATGATTCCAGGAAAAAGTTTCATGAGCTGCGAGTTCCTGTTTCGCCGAAGAAGTGTTTTATTATTTTTTTACGGAGAACAACAGAAAAATAAAGAACGAATTAGGAAAACGAAGAAGATAAAACATTCTGCAGATATTTTTGTTTTGTTTTTGTGAATGTTGGTTGGCAATCTTTCTTCAGTGAGTATCTAAGCGTAAGCAATCATCGGATATGACGAAAAAACTGAAAAGTATAACGTTCGAGCCGTCCCCGTGATCGATAACATACACTGAAATTACTGAAGTCTCTTCTAGAAAGTTCTAAAGACCTTCATTTGTTGATACTGGTTCAAACAACCTCTCTCAGTGTAATTCAACTAAAAGCAAATGAGCAGAAAGACTTAAGAAAAAGTAGAGGATAATGGAAAACTTTGATAAGTGCTATTGGCGTTTTAAACAACTCAACTTTTCGAAATTTTTCGGACAGAACAAACCGTCCGAAAATTAGGTTGTCCAACATTTTATCCATGCAGAGTACTTTTTTTTCAGTTTTTTTAATCAACCATTAAACATCACATCAAAGTATAGAGAACTATTATTGTTGTCCAAAAGAATATAACTGCTATTTTCTCTTATGCCACCTCAAAACTCTACTGAAAACAGCTTTGTTGTTAGAATAGCTAATGAACTGTTCATTCGATTCGGTTTGTCAGTTAGCATACTGCATCAGTGAATGAGATGCCCGAACTTCAGTTAATTTTTTTTCTTTGTTGTAATGCTGTAATGCTGTATGCAAGCAAAATTCTTAATTGTCAGTGGATGAAATGAAATTTTAACGATCCAACTTATCGTTCATTTACTAGAAGTCTACTTTTTTTTTTTTTTACTATTTTTACCATTTTTTACTCTACTATTTTTAACCAGAGAACGTTTTTAAAAATTTTTAATCATTATGAATCCTGGTTACGGCTCTTCAATTTTTTTTAGAACTCTACTGTGTGGCTATCACCCCGAGAAGAACTTCAGTGATCAAGAGAATCGCTTAAAATAATAAGAACAGCAAGTCCGAACCGGTATGCCAAAAACGTAATTTTTTTTTCGAATTCAAAGAATTGAGGAATATCAACCGCACGCGCTGCACCATCCGTTACTGTCAACCGCGCGAGCAATATGGACGATATTCAACACAGAGTTGAACTGGAAGCTAGGATATTAGGGCCTGTTTGCATGAGTGATCTCGTCCCGGGAGGAGTTTTATGCCCAGATTAGTTTCATCTCGATGTCTGGTTATTTGTTTTTAACATGATGTTTATATATGATACCGATGTGGAACGTGTTCGTCCTCGGATAATAGTGATTTTAACCTGTGTTCAGCACGGATCGTAAAAAGGATTACGATACCTTTCTGCGTCCCGGGATGAACATTCGACGAAAACATTGTGATATTATCAATGCAATGACTATATACAGCAGGAAACAACACTTTACACCAAAAGACCACCGACCAAACAGTATTTAACAGTATCCTTTAATTTCGACGAATTTAATCTCGGGCGAGATGAAGTTCGTCTCGGTGAAACCACTCATGTTATATGTCAACAAACATGTATTTTCAGGGACTCAGCTCATACCACTATATACGAAACTCATTCCGTGTAAACTCAGCCTTAGATACAGTCTATCTACTCGGTTATAAAGGGGTACCCAGGCGTCCTGAAGGATTGAACAGGCGATAAATTCAATTTCGCCAGAAAGGCCGATTTAAACAATGAACTTCCTCAAAACTGAGTCCGTCTTTCAAAGTACTCAAAATAATATTATTTCCTAGCACTCAATTATTAGAAAAGTATCGATGATGATTATCGCGAACTGTGTGCCACCGAACCGAACCGTCCACACATAATCCAACAAACTTTTATCAGGGGTAACTCAGTGTTAAATTTTTATGCGACCCGGAGTGTCAATGCATTGTTTTTCGTTACCTGAAAAGGGCGCCTTGAAAACGATAGAAAGGGCAGAAGTTTGAGGGAGTTGTCTTAAATAGCGATAATAAAGTTCCGTAAATTCAGGAATCTTTCACGCAGACGTCTATACTGGAACACGGGGGAAACCTCTATTAAAAATGTTTAATCTTAACGAAACTATATCTTCCCTATTTTAAAAAGACAAGAGTTAAACTTGGCTTTTAACGTAATTTAAAGGTGCTCTTTCCAGAACTATCAACTGTCATAACTTTACCAGGCTTACATCAAAATTTTAGATTAGTGTGATAACGAAGAATGCCCTCGATTGCCGCAATTTTCAACCATCAAGTGTAGGGTATATTACCAGCCTACTCCCTACTCAGTTGGTGTTTTGTTATGCTAGCGTTCAAATATTACAATAGAGCACCTTTAATGAACATTACGTACAAGGCCCTGCCAAGTCAATGCATACCTTTTCATCGCCTGAAGTGTAGGAACATTGTCAGTCACCCGTCTCAACCAGTTGTCTTACGCCATTTTGTTTCCAATCTATGCCAGTGAATCAGTTCGCGGTTTTCATTTTCGCGATGCGCTACAATGGCCGTTAAAAATAGCGAAATTAAATTCGCGCGGAAAGTGAAGGTATTATGGTACATGTTTTGTGATTAAAAAGTCCCGGCGTTTATATATAAAGGCCAGCTACATGGGAGGGTTACTGCAGAACCCGGCGGCGAGTATGACGGCCATGTACCGCTTTTTTTGCCGTTACCGTTTTGTATTCCGTTTGGAAAAGCAAAATTAAACTAAAAAACGACTCTTAGTGACAACATTAACATTGGAATATTTTGAAATATCATTGCTCGTTCGTCTCTTGACAAAGAACTTTTATAAATCAGTGCTTTGCAAACTCCAGTCAGAAAGAAAATGCGGGTGAGAGTCGGCAGAAAAAGGGGAGCCTGATTTTCTGACAAATTTGACGTTGTACTATTAGTGAAGTCAACGAAAATGCAAAACAACTTATTTTAATGCTCACAATTGGGAAATCTTTTGCGGCCTTTGCAACAATTTTGTGTTTAAAAAGATCTAAAAAGGCGGTTACAGAACAAAGTAAATTGAATTGCATGCGGTGGGGGTAGAAAAATTGCCGGTTATTCACCGCCCGGCAGATAATCAAGAAAGCGTGATGTGTGTTTTCTGTTTTCTATCTTTGATTCTGTTCTCTCTCTTTTTTTTTGTTCTTTCTATTTTTCTATTCAAATTGCAAAACGGAACTTTTTTTCTCACCGTTTGCCCTTCCGTTTACACGTAAACAGTTAGCAAAAAAAGATCATTGAAACGCACCGTAAACGGAGATGTGGTGGAGCACGATTATGTAAGCGAGCTTGTGAAAACTTTTCATTTTACCTTCTCACGTACGATAACTGAATCTCCGTTTCAAAAATATCCAGTTTTTTGCAGTGGTTTTTGAAAAACTCCGTTTAAGGTACGTTTTTGACCATTTTCAATTTGCTACGTGTGGAGTGAAATTTTAGGAAGCACGTTGCCCGAAGAAGAAAACAATAAAACTCTACTAGCACTCACATAGAATATCTTGAAAAACTATGTGAAAGTGTTATGAAAAAATAGCGTTTAAAACCATGGTTACTATTTGAAAATGCCCTTAATCCACCTCTTCATGATCCATGCGATAATCTCCCAGTTTTACCGTTTTAGACGTCATCAAATTTTTTGGCGCGGAATAAACGCGGTTAGCATGGTGTGACAGAAATAAACTTGTGGAAGTTGAATATTGCTTCTTGGTTATAAATAGAACCGAAAAAGTAAAATTCGAACTATTTTGGTAACACCATGGGTCGTTTTTCCTATAAAACAACGTGCGCCGGGAAACAAGTGCTTTTATCTTTCAACTGAACGGACTCGATCAGTTGCGCGCAAGAAGTTGCGTGACTTGTCGCTTTTGAATCCTGACGTATCGAATTGCAGAGTAGCCATTGACCCGTTGACGTTTTCAGTTCAACGAACCTGAAACTGTCTGTGATCCGATTGCAATGACGCGCATTTTCCTTTCATGAATAAATGAGATAGGCTCTGGTGGATTCCATCTGATAAAACCGTTCACCGTTTCACAGCAAGACTTCGGGGAGCGTTATAACAGCCATGGCAGTCGAGAAAGGACAAAAAGGTAAGCTAAAATGTTTTATTGACCTTTTATTTTTTAACCCAGCAACACTGATGAGTGTCATATGCCGTGCTTCGTTCATCGTTTACATAAAACTTATTCATGCATCGAAATTCGAATTGACGAAGTCACGTTACATGTGTATGACTTCTTTCAGTATTATTCAACTATAAACCAATGAGTAATTTCGCACTTTGTTATGTAAATAAAATAAGAGCATTATACTTCGGTCAACTCCTTCAGAGGTTTATTCCCTCGGAAGTCACATGCAAAACAATTAAATCGGGGTTAAGGTGTGACCAACTAGACAAATAAATTCGTTCTCGATGTTATGACCAAATATAGATTTGCCCTTGGGTATATAAAAGGGGCTGATTTTCGTGAAGGACGCAAAATGCTATAAAGCAGATCGCGGCTGTTTCGTTTCTGAAGAGAGGCTTTGTCTCGGCAAGGCAAAGAAAGCGAAATACAAATTGCTGACAAGAAAGCTTGGAAGGAAATGATGGATTTCCTTCTACATCTCCTGACAGGAACACATTCCCATATAGGAAACGGTAAAAATTATCTCCATTTTGTTTGAAGTGATTTACATTTTCTCAATGATTTTGTCTGTAAAATTATCGAGAGTTAATGATTACTTTTATTTCTGGAATATCAAAAAATCGCACGTGCCGTAAGTTGCCACGCTGTAAACAATGTTGACCAATCAGGGCTTAGAATTCTGACCGTGGAGTCAGACTTTTTTGACACGAAAAAGGAAATATAACAGGCTTTTCGAGACATCTGGCTCTCAGCTTATTTTAACGTCCGTGCAGTTCTTTCCTCTGTTTCCTTACTTTTTTGGAGCAGCAAAAAATGTATTTTAGATTTTACACTTTGCACAGCTCCCGTCTTTGTTGACATTTCGAACTCAACTCCGATAATTTTGTCTCTGACGTCACTTGACATCCGGGTACTTTTGTCATGCCGTGCCCCTCAGAGGGGTTTTGTATGAGGAAACTCGAGAAATAGTGGAAGACACTCGAATTAATTCGAGTTTTATACAAAAACTTGCTTCTTCAACATGTCTTGGAATATTCAGAGACCTGAAGCCGTCCGAGGAATGGCAGCCTCGGAGCATCAACCGAGTATGAGCCACGAGCAACTCGTGAGCAATAGAGATGGTGAGACATATTGCTACAGCCTAGCTAGGAGTTATTATTTTGGTTTTCGGCGACCTTTCCTTTGTCTACGAGTTAGTTAGAGGAATTGAAGGAAATTTCTGATGATTTATCCTTATGGTTTCGTCTTCATTTCGCTGTTTGAAGTACTGAATGCGTAAAAATTTCGTTGCAGCTTTGGAGAGAAAGCTCTCCCAACGAGGACCTAGAAAAGAACTCGTGAGCAGAGGAATTATGCCAGGTTTGTTCGGTCGCTTGTCATCTATCCTTTTTTGAGGACTATTATAAATATCTTTGTTTATTTGTCGTTTTAGCGGTCAGTGCAGCACCAGCAATTCTTTCTCAGAGGACGAAACTCGAAAGAGCACAGGTAAGTTCTTACGTACGTGGTGCATGTTGAACATTTTGTACTTTGTGTTGGAACTACTGCAGACTATTGGCGCGAAATCAATTGTCTGTCGCCATTTATTCTGGATGTTTTGGTTTTCAGACTGGTGATTATCTACAAAAGAAAATACGAGCGAGACCAACTCGTTGTCAACTTGTTCAAAGGGCTATTTTAAAAGGTAAATTTTAAATAAGCTTATGTGAAAGTTAATACATTTCATTGTCCGACTTGTCAAACCCCCCCAGCTGTAGGATGAGCATTGTGGCATGATGCGGCAATTTCAATATGTTATGACTGCAGTTTTATACAGAAGATAAATCTGACTTTCAGTCGATTTTAATCAAGTGAAATTTCGATTCATGATTATGAAATTTACCTTAGTCTCTTCGACTTGTCAGCAATATTAAACGTTCGGATTGTTTTGAACAAATATTTGTTTTTGTATCGGGATTCTTCCATTTATTTTTCCTCCAAATGAATGTGCCCAGTCATTGAACAGGATCTAAAATGATTTCTTCGATGTGTATAAACTGTGTCAATCAAGTGCTGTCTTTTGTGTAGTGCGAAATTTGATTTTGTGTCTCGGTTTTAAATTTCGATCAAATGCAAGTGTTGGTTGCAAGTTTCACTTTCCGTGATATCATCATTAACGATTGAATGAAAACATCATGATCACGGCCCTTCATGATTCCTTTTCTTACATCTGTTCACTCTAGTTTCTCTGAAAAAAAATTGAATTCAGACACGACTTTGTTGTTTTTGTACTTTTAGCTTCTATTTTTTTTTGTGGACGTGCTTCGTAGTCGGTATTGGTCATCAACACCGTATCCATTTCATGCAATGGAATTTTGACTTTATGTCGAAAATTTTAATTCAAAACAACATCTTTAAGCTACAGCAACAAATACCTCAGATGCAGCCTGCGTAGTTAGGTGTGACCAGAATTTTGTGCAATTCTCAATATGATATTTAATCAATGTTATCCCCAGTTAATTCCAGAGAATTTAATATTTGATTAATTGATCTGACCACAATTAAGAGCGTGGGATGTCTGTCTCTTGCATGGATTCATCTTTCGACTGCAAACAGTGTACATATGGCTAATTTGGTTGATTTGTGGAATCTTAAGACGGCCATTGTAAATATCCATTTGTTCGACAAAACAAAGCGAAAACATTTATCGTTATCTGTTGATTTTGCTGTTAATGACAGCTTCAACTTTTAATGCATATCATGTCTGGTGACATTGATATCAGGTGTGTTCTTTAGACTTGTTATCACTGGTATTTTTTATTTTCATGATTGTTCGGTGGATACAGGTTCAATTCATCCGGTGACTTTTTGATTGGTGGAACATTTGGTTAATGAAAAACACCACCGTTCCTGGCAATTTTTGTTGACAAATAAATCAATACAACTTATTTGTCAAAAGATCAAACATTCATGAGATTATGTAACTAACATCTAATGGACCACCTTGTTTTAAACACAGAATATTATTAGATTGAAGCAGAGCTCAAGTTCTAACTCAGTGTAAGAACTATTGCACATGAGAATTATGTATTATTTAGTGAGTGACAACCAGGCATACTAGGAACAAAGGAAATCTGAGTGCTTCTATCAGGAGTCGAACCTAAGACCTTCTGATTACTAGTTTGGATGCTCTACCACCAAGTGAAAAGAGACTTGTGGGAGCTAAGGCCATTAAACTAGGTTCATGGGACAAAAGTCCTGCATACTTCTAGGATTTGAATGTCAATGTGTGGCATATGCACAATGGAATTGTGTATACGTTCTACACATCTTGGGATGGGAAAGAAACATGGATTTCTTGCAGTAAGGACGGTGCCAACTATAAAAACTAAGATTATTTTTTGCACAGTTTTTGACTATGTTCGAAAAGCAGATGTAAGTGCGCAAAAATACCTCTATTAGGAGGCATTGTCACTCAGGCAGAGCTGTACAGACACTGTAGCAACAAGACCAAATGCTAGGATGAGTAGTTGCAAATCCGTCTTAGTTTTTTGATTAGGAACTTTTAACTTACTGCCCAGGGGCCAGTCATTCCCAGTACAAGAAATAATTCGGGGCATATCTAATCAATCTGTTTGATACTCAGTAAAAATCAGTTTTAATCAATATATTCACTTATCAAGTAATATTAGAAATCAATAAAAATCGATTGATCGACTTCTAGTGATTATCAGTTTTGATCAGTTTTTGTAATAATTATTATAGGGTTTGGCTGATCCTCATCAGTATGAATCTCAATCAATTTGCTGAACAAATTTGACACTGTCAATACTTTAGACATCATTTCTAGGATTCTTGCCCATAAGTACAACTAGTACAGTTTCCTTTGTAAATTAATAGTTTTGTACATCGCTGTCTTGAGCCTGAACTTGTCAGGTTTTCTAGTCATCTGTGGTACTTGATAACTCATGTGACTTGGAAATTATAAGAATCTGCCCTGTGTGTAGAGGTTACCCGTTAATCGTGGAGGAAAAAGTAGGAAATAGCAAGCATTGCAGACTGCACTTATGTGGCCTTCACACATTCTCAGCTTGCAAGTGGCAAAGCATTTCATTTCTTTCCAGAACTAATTCTGAGTGCTCCTATCAGGAGTCGAACCTAAGACCTTCCGATTACTAGTTTGGATGCTCTACCACTGAGCTACAGGAGACTCGTGGGAGCTAAGGCCATTAAACTAGGTTCATGGGACAAACATCCTGCATACTGCTAGGATTGGAATGTCAATTTGTGGCATATACGCATTGGAAACAATGGATGGAATACGTTAAGCCTGGCGAATAAATGAGAATGATGTATCAATCAGTAAATGACACAGGCATACAGTCTCGGAAACGAAAATAGGATAGGAGCACTCAGATTTTTTTTCTGAGTATGCCTGTGTCATTTACTGATTAATACATCATTCTCAAAATTGATTTTGTGATTATCAATTTTTATGAATTAAGTTCACTAATCAATCTTCAAATATTGAGTTGATAAGGGGGTTTGTTTATAAAGAAACTGTGGTGTTGTGTTGGTGGGGAGTGGAAATAAATGGTTGGCTTTATCAATAGAGTTTAAAAAGGTAATTTGGCCATGGTAAAGATATTCAAGTGCTGACGTTTCATGCTTTAGCCTTTCGTCAGAGCGAATCCAGAGAGTCAGAGAGGGGCTGTTGCTCAAATTGTCAGCACTCGAATCTCTTTATGGTGGCCAAATTACCTTTAGTTATCAACTCTGTTGATAAAACCACGGAAACATACAAATATCTAGTATTATCAAGTGTTGTGTAATGTTTAAAACGCGACCAACAGTGTTTTATCTGGATTTAAAACCACGAGGCACAGCCAAGTACTTTTAGACCTGATAAAACGTGTGCTGCGAATTTTTTGGAGGGCTTCAAAAACATTCCTGGAAAAGCGCGTGTTAATAAAGTTCATAACAATGATGCTTTTGTGAACATTGGAATTTAGCATACGAGAAAAACATTAAACACCGCATACTAATAAGGAGGAGGTTTAATCGGGTTTTAAAACCACTGCATGCGATGTTTTATCAACCATTCGATAGGTCAATGGGCCTATTATTATTAATGAGTTTTTGAAGAATAATATTAATCAAGTAGCTTTCAAATGATCAATTTCTATTGATTAGATATGCCCTTTAACAGCTATATTTTGCTTTTCATAGAAACGCCTGGTGCTGTGGATCCATCGCTGATTGACAAACAGATGAGACTGAAAAGAAAAAAACTAGAAGATAACCTCAATGACAAATTGTCGTTTAGACCTGGGCCACTTGAACTTGTAAAGCAGAATATTTTGGAAGCTGGCACTGAAATGAGCCATGCAGTACAAGAGGGAGCTGTACCTTTTACAGACACCACAGCAGATTATCTAGATTCCTTTTCGCCAGAAAGCATTGACTCACCAGAGCCTTCTCCTGAGCCAAGTCAAATTGGATCACCTCCAAGTGTTGCATCCTCACCAGGATCAACATGCATAACATCCACAGTGCAGGCTCTTGCATCACTGCAGGCGCAAACTCGCAAGCATTCTCAGGAACAGCAGGAGCAGCAACAGCAACAGCACCAGCTGTTTTTACAACAACAGAATGGCCAACAGCAACCTCTTCCTTCACAGTTGCCGGTTTCATCCGTTGGAACGAGAAAAGAGGCCAGGTCTCGTAAGAAGACAGCTAAACCAAAGGTTAAGAAGTACAAGTATCATGAGTATAGGCCACCCAACGGCCAGGTGCAGAAGTCTGAGTTACCATCTGATTCACCTTATGGGCTGCTACTACAGCAGCAACAACTTTACCTTCAGCTGCAGGTGTTGTTCCAGAACTATCCCCAGCACTGTATGCTGCCGGCTATTCCGGAGAATGTTAAACTTGGTGCAAATGGGACCAAGAACAGTAATAAGGAATCAGACTCGGAGAAGAGTGTGAAAATTGAAGACATGAGGGTTGTTGATATGAGAAGAGCTCTGAAAGAACGTGGGCTTCCAGTGTTTGGTTCTAAAACTGATTTAATTAAGAGACTAAAGGATTGTGGAGGCCTTCCTTCTACTGAGTCGAGCACCAGTAGCGCAGCAAACTCTGTTGTGGCCTCTACACAGGGACAGATAACAACATCAGCACCAAGTTTTTCCCAACCTCCATCTCTTTCACCAAATACAGTCCATTCTTCATTACAACGATCAAATTCAGTACCTTCACAGAATATAAATTTGAACACTGTGCAACAGCTGCAGATGCAGATATTGGCAAATAACCAGAGTCTACAACAGCTCAGTGTTCCACCTGAGGTCCAGCAGCAACTGCAGCAGCTGCAATATCTGAATCTACAGCTGCAGCTTCAACATTTGAACATCCAGCAACAACAGAATATACAACCAAAGCCTAAGGAGATACCAGTTACTAGTCAAACCACTACAGTGAAAAAAGAGACTCTAACTGACAAGAACTGTTCCTTTCAAGGCAGATCAGTTGATCAGTGCCAAACCGCAGATAAGAAGCCAGGTTCATTTGGTTTGCAGCAGCAAAGTCCGTGCATGCAGATGTTGCCAGGCAACCTCAATCTGCAGCAGCCAATGCAATCACAGGTGCAAGTGCAGCTACAACAAGTAGACAGTACTGATCAGGCTTTGGCGCATTTGCATGAACAGGCTCAGTCACTGGACAGTATAGACTCTAACCCAGGCAGTGTCGACAGTCAGATTCTGTCATGGGATCAACAGCACCCGTTGTTTGATGGAGAGAGTGAGTCATATCCATCACCAGGTTCACAGCGCTCAGACTTGTCAAGTTTATCCCCATTGCAAGTTGACCAACTTTCTCACAGCATGGATGCAATACCGAACACTAATCTCTTTCAAGGAAATACCAAGCCAGATAATCCTCATATGCAGAGGTCTTACTCTGAGAGGTCTCCAGAAGCCCCAGATGATTACTTCTTGCTACTTCCCCAAACAAAACCCAGGTCACTGTCTGAGCCGCAGTTCCCTGTTTCAACGCATAAGCGTTCCTCTTCATTTCCATCAATCCCTTTTGCCACTCCCCCACCCAGCTATGAGGCCCATATGGCTTTCCACTCACAAAAGCAGCAACATCAGCAGCATCGGAACATTGGACTGGGGGGACCTATAGTTGGTGGTTTCCCTGTGACAAATGACGTCAGTCCCAAGCCTGATGATTTGGATTTGCCACTGGATTCTGTTATCCAAGACAAGGAACTGAGTCAAGAATTACAAAAGGTTTGCTTATCTGTCTGCTAAATACTTAACTTGAACTGTGAAATTCCTACTTGTGAAATGGCATAAACACTTCTGAAATAAGCACAAAAAGTACTTTCGTACTTGTTTTGACCACATAAATTTCTTATGTTTTTGGTTGTGCATACTGTACTTGTGAAAACCAGGCTTTAGATTTGACAATTCTGTTGACACGTAATTGTCTTTCACTAGGAAAGATAAGGATAAATAAGTGACATATAAAATTCTGTGATTCCGTTTTCCTTCAGTGACTTTCATTATCTTAACCAAGGCTTAGCTTAACACATTCACATCTAGTTGGTGTAAATTGGATATAAGATGTCACCATAACAAGATGCAAAATTAAGGCTTGAAATACACCAGTCTTACCAACCTTGCAGGCAAAAGTCCTAACCACTGCACCACTGCCTGTTAGCAAGTTTATGCTCCTAATAATTATTATATTCCAAAGTATTCCATGATTAAATAAAATCTGTTTCCCAACTTTTTAGTATTATTGTTTGATTTGAATGTTTTTTTTCTGTAGGCCATGATGAAGAATTTTGGTTCCCTTAATCATGATGACATACTTGAACTTCTTGGAGGTAAGCGCACATTTCTTTTCTGGTTACACTAATAATAATATTTGGATTTCAACCTTTTGTCATGTTTGCATTCAAGCTAATGCACCTTTCTGTGGTGCCATTCATTACACTGACAAGGTGGTCCTACCTACAGTCAACTCCCTTTATAATTATTGCGGACACCCTTGGGACCTTGAGTTAGTGTCCTTAACCCTTTAACCCCTAACATCAAAACACAAATTCTCCTATGTTGTCTCATAATTTTCTTATAAAAGTACTGGAGAGAAGATATTAAAATATCAAGAAAATTTACCTTGGGTGATCATATCCTTTATTCTCATGACCTCAGTAGTTGAGTAAGCATTGATATTACAAGGAGAAATTTGATGCTGATCACTTTTAGGGCTTTAAGGGTTAATAGCGAGAGTCCTTCATGGCGGGAATTTATTTCAGTCAGACGTCTGTGATTTAGTTTTACCAGGGATTAAGTTGGTGTCCGTATCATCAGGGTGTCCGTAATAGTGAGTTGTCCGCAAGGCAAGGGTTGACTGTACTGGATTTGTAGATGAAATTCAAAAGCGTGATTGTAATAATGAAAGCTGGCTTATGGCTCTACCTTATGGAGGTACTCACACCTTTTTCCTATTATTTCTTTTTCAGAGCCTCGTGGTCAGTTACCAACAACTAGCATAACAACTTCATTTGCTGGAATAATGTCACCCTCCCAATCCTCACCAGGAACCCGCTTGACTCCAACAATGAGCAAGTCACCGAGCTATGGAACATACCTTGGCCAACGCATTATGCCAAGCCACAACTCTCCCGGAAGGATGTCAAAAAGTTGCGAGGATGTGAGTCACTTGCCTGTCGGCAACAGGGTGGATAACAATGCAATGCCTGAAATTGATCATTATCTCATGAGCCCGTTGTCCCCTATGAAAATTGACTCCTGTGATGTGGATGATCATTCAAGCTTACTGTGTCACTCTTCTAATTCCATACCTATTCCGTCATCAAATGGCATTGTTGGAAGGACTGATAATCTGGGATGGCTTGACTTGAGTGTGTCACCAAGTTCACACAATATGTCACATAGTAATGTTGAAATGCATAACAACAACCACAAAGGGACGCCACCCCAGAATTTGTACGACCCTGCTTCAACTTTCAAAGATGAACATTTTCCATTGTCGTTATTTGACTTAGAAACGCCTACTGCGCTTCATCCACCCAGTGACTTTGGAGAAACAATGGATTACTGTGTTTAGGTTGTAGTATTTGATTGGCACTGACTTATGTACAGTTAGTAGTTATTAATAATAGATATTTTATTAATAATTATTAATTAGTTAATAATTAATTAATTTGATAATGACTTAGTTACAAACCAATGTTTGCAAGTTTCAGTCATGTCAATATTGTACAGAAAAAAAAGTAACAAGACAAAATACTTTAGAGCCCTCTAAGGGCCTCAGCTATTAAACTAAACAAATTTAGCATTTACAATAATATTGTGACTGACTTCTTTTTCATGATACTCTAACAAAAACGTACATTCTAAGGACTGTAGTCACCCTAAACTTGGTACATAAGTACTAGCAGTCAACATCCTTCCATTTTCTTGCTAAAATTATTAGTCTACATTTCATGTTGCCGTTGGAATTGAAGGATTACGACAAAAGTAATTTAGTTTTACATGTTGTTGTTTTTTTTATTTCCAGGTTTTGTAATTTTGTAAGTTGTCATTTTGTACGTAAATTTTGTTCTAAACAAATTTACTCTCCTTCGCTTTCATTTACCATCTCAGCGACTAAATCTATTGCAGGGCTAGTTCTGTTCATTCATGCTATTTATGTTAGATGACCTGTGTTGAAATTAGCAGTGGCTTTGCCATTGTCTTGTGTGTAGGGGTAATAATTAGAGGTCTTAGAGGTCATTTTGACTATAATGAAATACCACAGCAATGCTATTGTAATGTTAGTGATACCATTTTGATACCGAGTAGCCATAGTGCTGGAATTTTTTGTTTTACTTAATGTCCGAAGGTGTACTGTTCTATAGATCAACTACCTGCCACCTTTTTGAATGTAGAAAAGGATCTGGCAACAGGACTAGCTACTATTAACAAACAAACACAGCGGCAAACTGTTATTAAACTTTTGCTGCTCATGGTGTCAAATAATGAACAACACTGATGATGAGCAGTGGATAGGGGCTTATTTTTCAATCTAGGAAAAATAACTGCTAGCTATAGAAAATTTGATAACTATTGAACCTACAGATAGTTGACAAAACTGTTGCAGTAGTTATCCACATTTGAATTTGTGATCGATGCATTGCTACTGGAACCCTCAATATTATTGTGATAGGTTGACATTGTAAATTTGTTACACTCCAGCATTTTGTGACGACCTTTTTGTTGTTTTGTGGAATAAAATGTTAATTTAAGATTTAATCTTTGTGCCCTACCACTAATACCTGGTATCTGTATGTCAGTTATGAAAATCACAACCTTAAATTGTAATACTCTTAACACCTAACATAAATGCATAATGCCCTAAAGTTGTTTAGCTTCAAGATTACACTGCAAAACTAATATTGTTCTTTGTCAAAAATGAATGACATTTTACAAAAGGGCTAAACTATTGCATTAGATAAGAACCTATTATGTTTCAAAAGTTATAGTACGGCTGCAGTCACTCACGTTCTTAGTTTAGGGACCAGAATTAGTAACACCAATTTGAAACTCTGTTATTTTGGAAACAAAATTTTAAATAAGCGTCTGTTCCACTTATCTCTCCTCCCCTTTCACTTATGTTGCAAAATGGCCACCACTTTAAATTTTTTTTTTAGTCAGCCAGACCAACCTCATTTTGAGAGTAAAAACTCTTTAATTGCCTCATCAACAACAAATGCCAGAGCTGGTTGAAATTTATGCGAGAGTTTTAACAGGCATTTTTCACAAGCTTTATTGGATTTCTTGTCTTTAGTTGCCAAGTCAGATTATTTAACTCATTTCTTTTGCACAATGTGAGTTGTCAGAATCTCTGCTTTTTAACAAGCTTTATGGTAAACATTTTCTGTGTTTGTGTCTTGATAGAACTGTAAGATCTATTTTAAAATAGTATTAACCACCATTCATTCTTGCACACAATTCACACATGGCTTGTTTTCTAGTAACTAGATACTACACTTACCTTAGAGCACTTTCCATTTGTCAAAACTGGCTGGCCAAACCGGTCAATTTGCAGATGAAATTCTCCAATTTGAAGGCTTGGTTATATGCCAGCTCTTCAGATTTCTTCCAAAATGGCAATTACATTTCTCAGATTATGTAATTTGGAAGAAGTTGTAGATCCCGACCCTTTGGTCCTTTATAAATTGCAAAGTGAACCAAACCTTTATTTCACATTTTTCCTCAAACACACAGAGGTTTTCTCCTGCAGATTAACCAAGTTAGAAGTATGTTGCCAATCAAATCTGTTGTCTGTCGAGCTCAGTAGTCACTAGCTTGCCAGCATCAGCAACCACTTCCAGTGTTCTGACTCTTAGTGGTAGACTGCAAGCAGTCTCTCTTTTGCTCTAAAATCCAGGTGAAGTACGCAAAAAACTGAGCGAAAATGATATTCGAGGGGCGAGCGGCAAAGCCTTGAGCTGTGAGTAGCACCAGAACCGGAAGGCTACTCATGGCTCATGGTTTCACTGCTTCTGCATGAGACTTGCATATCATGCTCGTTCAGGTCCTCACTCAGTTTTTTGCATTCCTACCTGCAGATTTTTTATCAAGAGAGACAGCTTGCAGTTTACTTGTTGGTAACAAAAACAAGATCAATCTAAAAAACTGGGGGTGGTAGCAGACAACTAGCTGACTTGAGCATCAAATGATTTTGTTTGGGCGTCCAGGCTGCTGATTTTTGTGTTCCTTGAATTTTTCTCAAGCAACAGTCTGTAGTAAAAGTAGTAGCCAGGTTTTCCTTTTTTTGCAAGTTCTGACATGTTTGGAAAATCAAAGTTTGATGAGTACAGTTATAAGATTAACCTGTGTGTCAAACTTAGTAATGATCTAATTGTGTTGTCCAGTTGAAATCTTAAAACAGCCTTACAATTCTCTTTTGTTGTACCCATTTCCCATTTTTGATAAAAAAGGTAACATTCAATGTTAATATTTTGTTGCATAAACAAACTTTTACTGTTCAACATGTATGCAGTTGGAATGTTATTAGAAAATGTAGCTTCTTTTGTCAGGTGTCACAGTAATAATTAAAGAGAAAGTCTCAGTGTAGTTCACTTGAGCAGTAACAAGTAAACTGAAGTTTCTCTGTCAGTAACTGAATTTGTTGTATGATGGCATTGAAACTAAGATTGGTGTGTTGAGACTGCTACTTGATAACATCCGTGTTCATGACAAAATTCTTTTCTTAATGTACTTATCCAGCCAACACAGTCACCTCACATTGCTATCAGCTACTTGAGGTGTTATCCTGAATGACCAAAGAGGCCCCATTAGGAGGGGGTGGGGGAGGTGCGGGGGGGGGGGGGGGGTTGGTGGGAGAGTGGCTTTAAGCCTCTTAACTTGCCCCTTAACCACTCCCTGCTCAAAGAATATGCTCTATTAATTCTTGTCATGGCCTCACTGACATTCAAGAAAAGTTACAACTGTTCTCAACCGATACCATTTGAAACCCTTTCATGGAGACAATGTAAATGAATCCAGGCTTTGCCTCAACAATGAGAAGGTTTTCATTGACTTACTGACCCTATGATCTAGTTTTCTGTTTACAGCATCCTTAACTGAAGTTCAGTTTGACCCTTTAAGCCCTAACAGTGATCAGCATCAAATTTCTCCTTGTAATATCAAATGCATGTTCAACCCCTGAGGTCATGAGAATTAAGGATATGATCACCCAAGGTGAATTTTCTTGGTATTTTAATAACTTCTCCCCAGTACTTTTATAAGAAAACTATGAGGAAAAGATAGGAGAATTTGTTCTTTGATATTAGGGGTTTAAAGGTTTAATTGATTATTATTTGGCAAATTTGAACCAAGAATTACCATATGCCATTAACTAAAAATAGCATTTTGAAAAATCCCCCATTGGTTTGGTAAGTTGTCATTCTGAGAGAACCAGTAGGAGCAAGGAGAAAAGTGGAAATAGGGGGAAAAATCGCCAGTTTCCACTTTATCTTCACCCTGGCTATCTGTCTCACCGAGGGTGGGTGAGTTATTAAAGAGGATTTAAGAAATGGACCCCCTGCTCCATACTAAAAGACAGTGAATCAACAGTCCTTTCATGCTGGGATTAGCCATCCAGAAATATCTTTTTGTTTACCCCCATGTTGGATCATGAAAGTGATATTGGGAGCTGCTAATGAATGAATGGTAACCCATGTTTCATACTGACCAGAGGATTTCAGACAAAAAAAGAAAAGTTTTGTAAATCGTTATGTTTTTGGTCCGGTTCAGATGCTGTACTTCACATGAGCCGAATTGAATTCAACAATTTAAGTTCATGTGAAGTGCAGCGTCTGAATCAATTCAGAACAGCCAATCTAATTACGGATTGGCTCAGCTGTTTTTCCCACCTGGCTCAGCCAGGAATAACGGCTGTGGACCGGCTTTGATTCAGACGCCATATTTCACAAGAGCCGAATCAAATGCATAAATTATTACAAAGCTGCAATTTTCTTCAGTCGTAATATGCTTCAGTGTATTAATTTCGGCTGGATTAAGTTCGGCGTCTGAATCAATTCAGCCGGGATTAATAATTTGGGTCGGTCTAAATAATTAGAATCCAATTCGGCTCATGTGAAGTACAGCGTCTGAACTGGGCCTTAAACTTTTTTAATTCCAAGAAAGACTTGAATATAAACTAAGGAAATGCCAGAATTTTGAATTCAACATTGGCTATTTATTAACCAACTCGAACCATTTACTGTTTTTCAATAACACACAAGAGTATGAATATGCCATGAAATTGGTACGGTAGAAAACTGATTTGGAGGTAAAATTAATAGCTAACTAACTCGTGTGCCCTCATTCCATTTCAGTTTTTCACCATAGTTTTCTTTGCTTTTTACCAGAAAAGGTTTGGATTACAAACCTTTTATAAGAAGGGTTGGTGTGTAGTATCTCTGTTTATTTTACTCAGTTTGTCTTTTGATTTGTACAACACAACTCGTTAAAACATACAGTGACACTTGTGCTGACAGAAACAGCTATTATTTGAAATCAGATCGTTGTATAATGCAATTCCAGTGATTTGATTGGCTTAGTGGCCGTGGTATATGAGCCATTATACCATACCCAAGAAGTAGAAACAATTAAATTGTCTTCTGGTAGTTCTTGCAAAATAAATTCAGCAAGATCTAGCAATATTTCTTAATAAAAGCAATTATTCCACTCACACTTGTTGGATTCGAAATGAATATAGCCAACTCAGTGCTACATTCCTTGTTGGCTATCTATCATTTCATATTCAATGTGCTTGTGGACTAATTGTTAATTATTAAAACGTGATCAGTAGATAATGCAATTCCAGGGATTTGATTGGCTTACTGGCCTTGGTATATCAGACATTATACCATGCTGGAGAAATAGCGACCATTAAATTGTTTTCTATTGTTCTTGCATTTAGCGAAATCAGCAAGATCTAGCAATATTTCTTGGTTGTTTTTAATAAGCCAATATTAGATGATTATAGCCAACTCGGCGCTATGTGTCTTGTTGGCTTTCTATCATCTCATATCCATTGCATGCTCATGGAATAATTGTTAAATGTATTCATGGTATGGGTATCCGGTCACCTCGCCACCAGGGAGTCTCGCCACCAACCAACTCGCCGCCACGAAACCACCTCGCCACCAACCAACTCAATTAAGAAGGCTTGAGTTTATTTTTTGGATTTTGGCCTAATTGGAGTTAATTAGCTTCCATTTTGTCCATAAATCTTGTGTTATTTGAGCAGAACACATTGCAAAAGTTCGTCGATTTTCTCAGAGTGAAGCTTTTCGAGTCCGAGCTTGAAAGTTGGCATGGTGAATGTTTAATAACTATATGTTAAGGCTGTAAAGTAAAATTATCAAAAACTGAGGTACCAGGAACACTTTTGTGCTGTTAAATATTACCTATATTTCGCCGCTATTTTTAGTGCTCTTCAACGTTTGTGTTAGGTTTGACTTCAACTGAAGTTATTTTAGCAGTGCTTCGTTTGTGCACCTTATTTTGAACCTTCAGTTGGCCGAAAAACTGCACTTTGACCGCATTTTCAAATTTTTGCCAATCTCTAAAAATTAAAACGTCGCTGGAAGTTTTAAATATGATTTTTGAAAACAGTTCACCTAAGGGTATTTTTGGACCGAATATGAGCGATTCGCCAAATTGGTCATTGACAGCGAATTCTCGATCCTTACAGGCAGCCGCTCTTAAGTGGTTCGTTGGTGGCGAGTTGGCTGGTGGCGAGGTGGCGAGTTGGTTGGTGGCGAGACTCCCTGGTGGCGAGGTGACCATAATTCATGGTATGTGTAGTGCCCCTCAAAAATATGGCCACCCACAAAACACCATGTCTGTTTTCATAGCTAAACACTATGCAGTAAAATGTTGAAAGTGTAACACATATACACTATATGATGGCAAAGTATATAATAATTTCAGGCCAGGAAGAATAAGAAGTACGTCTGAATCTCACAACAGCAAAAAAAAAAGAAAAGAAAAAAAAAAAAACTGGATGAAGTTTGAGACTCTTCACAATATCACCAAAATTGACCATTTCAAGCCCCCCCCCCACCCGTCCCTTCAAAAAAACCCCACACTACTCTCCATCATTTTCAACTGGAGCACCATCCCCTCCCTCTACCCAAGAAGTCACTTATAGGCAAATTTTACTGGCTGTAGACGATGGCTCCCTAAAACTAGCAGTTTCAATAGCACAAACTTGGCAACCATGAGGCACTTATGTCCAAAGGAAACCTCTTCCAATTCATGATTATTTAAAAATTTATGACAACCCATCAACACCTTTGCACCCCTGATGGGAACAAATTACCAAGAACAATATGATAATAAAAATAAATTTTATTTGTGAAAGCCTAGGTGATGGTGATATGTAAATCAGCTTAAAATTCTTTGAAGTCCACCCATGGCAATCAAACTAAATTAAACACCTGTTTTTTTAGTTCTAATAACCAAGAGAAAATTCAATAACAAAAATTTAACATGCTGTGAGAAATAATGGCAACGCTTTTTTGAGTTTAGTAAGTATTGGCAATCCAAAATGATTTCTGTAAGTCCAAAAATTGATGACAAAAATTTTTTTTAGGTGTATATGGGTACATACATGTACTAAGGTTATGGAAGACCCGCCAAAGGTACAGCTGGGTGAACACTAATCTGAATATTTAATCAGCTCTTGTTCCCAAGTTGTCTGAATCAGTCACTGTTGGCAAACAACAGCAGTAAACATATTATTGTACTGCACACCACACTGAAGAGCTATACTGACAGAGCAGTCCATAAAATCTATGGTTTGGCAATTTGCTTACCTTTTTTGACATGTTTGGGGTTCACCCATCTAGTATCACTAGCATTTGAATCACTGTCAAGACTGGAGTTGTTGCCATGAGATTTTTTGTTTTTGTGCTTTGTCTAGAGTAAAAACCTACCATTACAGACATTTTATTTGTTTTTTTGACAATACAAAGTGGAAAGCAGCAGATAAATCTTTAAGGCAACACTTTCTGAAGGAACTGAATAATTTCCACATCCAAAAACTCCAGTAAATCTGAGCCAAACCAATAGCAAGCTACTGATCAAACTGTACAAGGTTGTCGAGATAGCCCTTGTAAATTAAAGATCCTAAAACATTCTAAAGGGCGAAGTACAGCTTGCTAAAATTTCATCACTGGACACCCTTGATATCATAATTATAATGTCACATGTAGTTGTGACATGTAAACAGGGCCTTATACAACACCAGCCATCTTGAAAAAGATCTGTTTTCTTTTTATGTACCATTGTACAGAAGTTACCGTGGGTTATCTAAACTCCGTTAATGTTTGGAACAGTGGGAGTCTACTGTTAACCATTGTGAGTACATTAGAAGTTTTGTGACATATGTAAATTACAAAAATCCTGAGGAAAATGAAATTAGGAGATAAACTTTTCACATTTTCGTGAATTCATGAACATGCTGCAGACAGTTATGTCTGGTTGACGTAAATGTATCAGACGCTAATAAGAAACAAAATAACAATTTCAATTTTAATTTCCAATATAAAAGTGCTTCCCTGATGGGTAAGTTAATTTACCATTGAAGTTCAATTTTTTTTAAGTTCTTTTCACCTGAACTTGGTATATTTAAATTCTCTACTTCAGCCGTGTTTTTGTTGCTGGACAAGACAGTCTCTCCTAGTAGGTGATTTTCTTTCCAAATTCCTATCACCTGTCATCTGATGACACCGCAGAAAAATTGTAAGGAGAAATAGTGTTTTAATCACTTACAATTTATTACGAACACGCCATTGTCATTTTAAATGTCCTGTAATTATTACTGGCGAGAGGGCAGCTGTTTCATACAAAAATTTCTATCTCTTATATCTTTTCCTCATTTTACATTTTTTGGGAAAGTGAAATGATATCTCGCGACTGCGAAACGGTTAAAAAGCATCTAGTTGAAATGACACAAAATAATTCCTAATTACTTTAAAAAATAATAAATTATTTTTTTAAGCTATCGTCCCAAAACCTTTCCAATGGTTTTGCAAACTTACCCATTAGAACCAGCTTGGTACGTCTTAGATTAGACGGCGTTTAATCAATAAAAAGAGTCGTTTGGGGACGAAAATGAAATTGTGACGACTGAAATCGAGTCCCTCGAAGCTGCGTCCAAAATAAACCTCAAGACAAATGTCAACAAAGTTTCCGCGTTCACCGATCGTGAAGGTGTGGATCACTTGAGTTGTTTATTGCGTTTATTGCTGTCGAACGCAAGTAATAAACTTCATGACGTTTTGGCCAAATAAATTCTCGCGGTTCTAGCATCACGGCAAAACAACACATTAACTGCCTCTGGAACAAAAACAGCTTTTCTTCAATTCTTCTATATGTGGTGGTGATCTTTTTCGTCATGTCGTGCAGGAAAGAAGATCTTGATCACGAACGAGCTATCACACTACACAGGATTACAAATGATCGACGAAATTAGAGACTACAAGGAAAATCTAGAAAGAGTATGAACTCTCCTCTTTGATGATCCCGTTTTCCTGTTTTTCTTCATGTAATGCAGAGTCAGTTTTTGCCTTCTGTTTAGCCATCTCTCTTTCCGATTCTACAAAATCGTCAAAGAGACTAGGCCAAGCTTCGGAGTCGTCGTAGTTCTCGAAATCAGGCTCGATAGCCTCGGTGAAATTTAAAAACATGTACCATGTGTCTCGTGAAATCCCCCGTAGTTGTCTGTTTTCCAAATAAGCAAACCACCGATCTAGGACAGCTGGTACGTTCTTTGAGAAAACTAGTTTCCATAGAGGAAGCGCGATGTTCTTCGGCAAGGCACGCTGGCCTTCTTCGACGTCAAGTCCAAACTTGAACGTGAAGCGATACAAATCCTTGAATTTCTCGAGATCGTTCGTTACTTCTGCTTCCAATTCAGGGAATCTATTTTGCAGGCTTCTTATGGAGTCTACTTTGAGGGCTTTGAAGCCATCGACAAACTCTGTTCTTGTAAATCGACACATTTGTGAGGCATTGAACTTCCAGGCCAGAACAAGTACGATAAATTCTGTCGGGTCTACCCCCAAGTCTTGACAAAACTTCTCCATACCATCGGCAAGAATGGCATCTTCAGTATCGTCTTTATATTTAGCAAATAAAGCGTTGATCTTTGTAACATCAACCTCTTGCTTTGAATAAGACAACGTTCTCATAACATCGTGTGAACTGTTTTTCCCAGCCACGACGCCTTTGTCAGCCGCCTTAATCTTGTACGGTTCGTTCATTATGCTGTCGTGTGGTGGATACGAGTGATTAAACGGGCTGCTAGTAACAGTGTTTGTGGTTTGCTGCGAAGGCTTTCGATGAGCTGTATCACTAGTTGAGTCGGCCACACAAACTGAACAACACTTACCCATAACCTCAGTCCGCTATTTTGGTGTTGTGACGCTCGAAGATCGACTACTTATGGAAAATGTTTGCATGGACAAGCACTGATGATGATGTCGGTTTCTCGTCGTGAAAGCAAATGACAACTTTTTTCTTGCGCTAGACACCACGTGACCGGATGTTGCTCGTGCACACTAACTTCCGGTTTAGAGACACGCTATGAAATTGGTCTCATCCTGCCCAATTACAGGTAATGTGTTTAGTTTTACTAACCTGGGGTGAATATGAATGCAGTAAGCCAAATTGGGCTGAAAAAGCCGAGGAAATCAATTTAAACTGGAGGTCATTACACAAAAAAACATGTAAAAAATAATGATATCAAATTAAAAGATGATTTCGGTTTCAGAGCTATCTTTGTACCAGAAAGTCGTTGCGCTCGAACATTTGGCCAACGCACAGCAAGTTTCTCTTGCCGTTCCGGTCACGGCTGGGATATCACCGGCCTCACATGATGCCACGTACACTGTTTAATTTTATATATCCCGCACTAGAAAATAAGCCGATCGGCATGCCATATGGCACGAAACCAGGAACTTAACAAAACAACAACTGAACAAGAAAATGCACATACCTTAAATCCTCGAATAAACGCCCCGCTCAATTAACACCCCCACCCCTCGCCTCCACGCCTCCTCCACCCCTCCTCCTCCCTCTGTTTCTGTTTGTAAGAGTACTGAAGTGTGAAACTCGTCATTTTGTACAATCGTCATGATCAGTATTAAAAAAAAAAAGAGTTGTCTTGGCTATGCTACTTGTTTTACAGCACCAAACTTGTTTCTTTTATTCCAAGTCACATATTACAATTTCCAGGGCCATGTATTTGCATTATTAAAGTGTGCCGCTATTAGAACTCAGTATGAACAGTTTTCAAGTTAGTGCGCATGTTACCGTGTTTTGCTGTTTGCACGCAAATGTTTCAGTATAATGTTGCAAAAATAAATAACAATCTGGTCACGATTTGGCAAAAACGAAAGTGACTCTTGCCTTATATTATTTTCATTTTTCAGTTTACTGGCAAAATTTCCTTGTTGGCACAAATTAAAATTGATTCAGTTCATTGTGGAGGTAAAGTTCTGAAAGTTCGCCAACTGAGTGACACTTAGCTGGTGATTAAGTTAAACTGAAGTATTCAAAAGAATTCGAAACCTTTCTTCAGCGGATTTCCTTAATCACTGTATGAACGTAGCCTACTAAAGAGTGAGTCAATTGAGATCCAAGGCTTAATTTTGGTAAAAAGTAATTCAATCATTTCAGTGATGTAAGATTCCGCTGAATGATGAAAAAAAGATTTATATCATCCTCCAGTGGGATCTGCGGCAAAATTTTGACTGGAAGCTGGAATATGAGCAAAATTTAGGCTGGGAAATGGGATAGTTGTTCTCGGACAAACACCAGCGGGAAAATGTGCTTATCTGCTTATGTTTCGGAATTTCGTCGGTGGTTTGTAAAGTAAAACCAAACGTAAAGTAAAATTAAATTATTTAAAGTTGTGAATATGTACCCTTCTTTGTGAGCAAAATGCTGATTTATTGAAAAAAAAAAAAAAAAAAAAAAAACCAGCCTCGTCAGGCTTTTCTGCGGTAGGCCACCCCTCCCATGCCTGTCTTCTAGGAGGGAGAAGGACTGAAACTAGCCCCAGTACTATTGGAAGTTGTCCGCGAAGACCGCCATCTTTGTTTATCAAGGAATGACGGAAGTACTGTGGGGTTGCTGTACTGTGGCAATCTGGAGTTATGCTGATAAAAACTTAGTTATTTATGGCAGCGAAACGCACCTCAACGCTTGTAAGTATTCAGCTGAGATACTGGTGATGCTCGTTTGTTGCTTTTCTATGCTTAGCGTGCATGAATTTCGAAAACTTACGGGGCGTAGATGTACCGATGAATTCGAAATTACCGATGTGTTCGAAGTACCGATGAATGAACCGATGAACGTACCGATGAATTAGAAATTCAACTTCCACCCACCCCGGGGATTTGAAGTTTTGGATATTGGCTTGTTTTTAAATTCTTGCCTCCCAAGGCCAAAAAAGCCGTTCACCCATAAGTGCTGAGCTCCAAGGCATTTTCTCCACTCAGGACAAAGTTTCAGTTTCATTCAATCACCGATCATGCTGCAAACAGTGACATATTGATAACACCTTCAGAAACCATTTTCAAGCCGTTTTGAGTGAGTCATTCACGTGCAGGTTCCTTGGTTACCTTGTGTGCCAGCGGAATGTCAGACAACTCGCCCCCCAGACAACTAGCCCCAGATTACTCGCCCCCTGATATATAGACAACTAGCCCCCAATAATGAATATGTAGACGATTAGCCCCCAATGAAAACTTATATTTTTTTGAGCTGAGAAAGTAATAATTTCGTGAAAGAAGAATGCTCTGCTGTAAGAGCATACGAGACCAAAGCGTATCGATCGCATCGTTCGTGTAACACATGAACGTGGACATTTTTTAATCCAAAAATCGAGCTCAAAAATTTAAATCACCTGCAATGAAACAGCTCTTACCGTTTTTGTTTTATAATTAGAAGCACTCTGCGATAGAACAAGATCCAAAACAAACACAAATATGTAAAACTAACCGCCATCTTGTTTTAAGCGCGTTCAAGAATTTGCCAGGTCGCTAAGCATATTATGATGTAAACAATGACTTTCCCTTTTTGACGCCGAATTCCAGTAAATTACTGTGCGGTAGGAATTTTTTATGTAATAATAGATGTGTTGGTCATTGACTTTTGTAGGGTTGGTGGCTCCTAAAGGAGCCGTTGGTTTTTTTTTGGTTCCTAAAAGAACCGTTGGTTTGTTGTGTGTCATCACTGCATCACTAAGTGGGAGCAGGCATCCAGCAGCTGTTTGGAGTTCTTGCGGCCTTCCTCGAAGTCATTCCATAGACCAAACAGCTTCTTCTGCATGTTTCGGTAAGTTGTTCGCTGGTGTCTCCGAAGCCTCCTGTCTGACACGAGTCGGATTTGAAGAGACACAAGTGACGCTTCCTTCTGGAGTAGTTGGATAAGCACGTACAGGGGCAGTTGAGATCTACCTTTGGCGCGTCTGTTTAAGCCGTTGTGCCATCCTTCTAGATCTTGTGGCCGCAACTGTTGACGCACGCGGTTAGCAGTTCGGTGGAGACTGTCGAGACGGGGTAGGCTGGGGCAAGGAGCGTCTGGTAACTCGTGGAGCAGAACATTGTTGACAACCTCTGATGCCGGTTTGAAGAGGTCTTTCGAGGCTTCCTGTTTGACAAGGGACTTGATTTTAGTAGCTATGAGCGCTCCGACTGGTGCGGCGTGGTTGTGGTCGTTCTTCCCCACTTCGAAATGGTTTGATGATCGCTGTATTACGGTAGCCTTGCAGCGGTTGCCCTGAAAAACAGTAAGAGTAAATCAGTAAATCAACCTAACTTAACCTAATCAATAAAACCTAATAGATAACTATTCGTCAGAGCGAACCTGATTGAGGTTAGTTAACCATAGTTTAAATTGTTTCCTTCATAAAAGCCGCTTTCGGATTTTACAGAAATAACAGCATAAGTTAAAGTTTACTTGGATCCTATGTCAAAGTCAGTGGATATTCTGGTTGGTGTGGATGGATATTTAGTTGTATTTAAAATTAATCAATTTCTTACCATAGGTCGAACGGTGCATTGCCAGTCTGTTGCGTTTACACGTTGTCTCTTAACGTTGTAGCTGTAACCCCAGCTGTCGATCAGTTTTTGTTTTCCTCTCTCGCTGGCACCCTCCACGATTTGAAACGTCAGGGGCAGGTTGACTGGCTCCACTGGTTGAGGCGTGGGCTCTTCGATCGTGGACTCCTCAATGGACGGCTGAGCTGGGAGATCATATACTGTAGACTCGAACGAGTCGGCGGCTGATGAGGAAACAGGAGGGTTGAATTCTTCAGACTCAAGGATGTCCGCTGATGTCTCTGAGTAAGCGGCTGATTGGGACACAGGTGGGTTAAACTCTTCAGACTCGAGGATGTCTGTTGTGGTCTCTGTTACCGTGGTGCTCTCTGCGATGGGGTGCTCTAGACGACAGGACTGGCAAAACCACACGATATCTTTACCCGCCTGGACAGCAGCGCGATATTCTGGTTGAGAAATACCTGTGTGAAAAAAAAACAACAACAACAAATGTAAGAATACGGACTGATTTTATCTAAAGAAAATATGTGACATTCTCACGGCTTGTGTTTGTTGGAATTTTGTTGTTTAAGTGAATGCGATGTTCAGCTATAATAAAAACAAGTTTTAATGTCACTTACCAGTGTAACAAGTTCTTTGGTTCCATCTCAGACAACCATCGCACTGAACCCCTTGTTGTCTCTCTCTCACAGGTTCTTTACACAGGATACAATTGTCACTTATAGAAGCCATTCTGGTCGTTCGCGTATTGAAAACGTATTCGTTTGGTTATGAGATGTTTCTCGTATGGTGATCAATGATCGGATGAGCGTTTTAGTAGCTTTTCTGTTCTTATACACACGATGGGTTGTTTAATTAATTCGTTAGGATCACATTAAATTCATCTTAACTGTGATTTGTTGTTTTCATTCATTCATTTAATCATTTGTCGTTAAAAGGTTAACAATAGCATACATGCGTGTTTTCTGAGAGGTAAGGTAAGTTTTGCTTTGTCTAATTAAATATTAATGACTCGCTCACTTTGGAACACTTTTTTAACATCGTTATTATCAATATTGTCATAAACAAACGTTTTTTTTTTTATGTAAGTTAAAGTTAAGCTAGTTAATAAAGTACTGCATTTAGCGTTCCCATGTCAGCGGCGTTCCCGCAATTGATAACCCGCGATTGATACGCTCGATCATGTGTGCTTGAAATTTTAGTTTACAAAATGTTCATGTGTTACGCCGATTGATACGCTCGATCATGTGTGCTTGAAATTTTAGTTTACAAAATGTTCATGTGTTACGCGATTGATACGCGCGATCATGTGTGCTTGAAATTGTAGTTTACAAAATGCTCATGTGTTACGCGATTGATGCGCTCGATCATGTGTGCTTGAAATTTTAGGTTACAAAATGTTCATGTGTTACGCGATTGATACGCTCAATCATGTGTTCGTAAGTTTTGGTTTCATATTTACTTATATTTAGCTTTCTTCTTTAACGAAATTTATTTCTTACTATTATCATCTTTATACTGGGGGCTAGTTGTCTAAAGATCGGGGGGCTAGTAGTCTGGGGCTAGTTGTCTGGGGGGCGAGTAGTCCGGATACCATGCCAGCGCGCGTGTAAGAAACCTCTGCAAACATCTGTCCGATTCTTTGTTCTGCCGCAAACCTGGACGTGAAAATTAAAAGTCCTGTTTTTTAAGCACTAGTAATCCCAGGTGCAAGTTAGGCCCTGAGGAACACTTTCTGTTGACACATGTATGGCAGATATAGATTTGGGGCTGGTTCACACTGGTGATGGAATTAGAAAGTATAAGAGACCTTCCGTTCCAGTGTGAATCAAAAAACGAAGACAGAATCTTTATCGTAAGCTTGACAGAATCAGAATTACAAGGGTCTGAGAGTTTCCTTTTTCTTTTTATTCTGTCACATATGATCAAGTGTGAACTGGTTGATTGGAATCAGAAGCGCAAGTAGAAGAATAAACCAATCAAATAGCTCATTCCCAATCCCTTTATGCAAGATTTATGATGGAAAACATGGTGGCCTTCTGCCATTTTGAATAAAAGCGCTGCTTCCATTTCTGCTTCCATTGTTTTAAGTCATGCTAGGTCAGAAGATTCTTCTGATTCCAACTCCAGTTCCGATTCCGCTTCCATTACTTCTGTTGTTAGAGTGAACCAGGCCTTACATGTATGGTTTACCTCTTAGTCTCAGAGCCCCACTGAGAACTGGACAGATGATCTTCCAGTCTGCAAGCTGTCTGGTGTGGGTTTCTTAACCAATCAGAGATACAGAGAAGATGGCGGAAGGAGGGAGGAACATGAGTTTGAGGACAGAAGCTTTCATTTTAATGTAGATGACACATATCTGTATGGTGTGTTCGATGGCCATGATGGGACTAGGGCTTCAGATTTTACTGTTCAGCGCCTTCCTGCAGAACTCTTACTTGGTCAGCTCACAGGTTTGTGTCTCAACTTTTGAAAGTCTAATACGATGCTGTTCAGTGCTTGACCTTAACTTTTTTGCTAAATAGTCCTTGGGCTAGTGTGGTATAAAATTTACTAGCCAAAAGTCATTACCTGGAAGCCAAGCCCTGAATCATGTTTGAATAATAATGATGTTTATTTGTCAAAAATGTGATAAAACCCACTTTCAAAACTTTCTTTTTTCTTGCTTCCTCTTTTGTTAATAGAATCTTTTTATCTTTCTCCTTTACTTATCTTTCTAAGACATATTCTTAAGGGACCAGCCCAGTGGCTAGTAAACCTCAAATTTTAGTAACCCAAAGCCAATATTTACTAGTCATGGTCCAGTGGACTACTGCTAAGGTCGAGCACTGCTGTTACAACTTTCAAACCAGTGCAGGGTCCTAAAATTACACTAAGCAACTTACAAACTCTATAGAATAACAGGTAAAAGACAAGCTGTATTAACAAGCAAAGAATCTCAATGCTTAAAGATAGTTGAATGACTGGTTCTAAGACCAAATTGAAAATACATTAAATATAATAAATTAATAGAAAAAATATGTATAACCGTAGTCACTGGATATTTATTGGGGACAGAGAGGCAGACATAGGAAGCGAATGTGGATAAATGAGCACAACTGTGCTTATGTTATTAAATATATACTGGAACGCCCTTGATAATGAGACATACCAGGTAACAGCCTGAATAAAATTTTGCATAACCTTTATAAATTTTTCATTTAGTTAGTTTCATGTCACAATGGTGTTTTTCATTTGAGGGAGGGCTTTTTGTAATGATAATTATTGAGAAAATGCAAGTAGTCCAGTGGGGAGCTTTTAAAATAGAGCTTTTATGCAAAGCATTGGCTGTTTGGTTTCCTGGGCCAGATTCACAAAGTTCTTCTTAGTTAAGGTATTTCCCATGTATTGTTTCTTAAAGTGCGCCTAACCCCAAAAAATTTTAAATAAATCTTTGCACCTGTTCATAATGCATTGAGCCTTTTTGCGCCTTTTTTCAACCAAATCTTGACTTTTTATAGGCTGTAAAAGTTACGAAATCTAGTCATCATCTGTCCCATGACCGAGCTAGTAAGGGGCATGGGTCTATTCCTTACATGACGTCACAAACAGAAGGAAGGAAGGAATAGACCCATCCCCCTTACTAGCTCGGTCACGGGACAGATGATGGCTAGATTTCGTAACTTTTGCAGCCTATGAAAGGTCAAGATTTGGTTGAAAAAGGCGCCAAATAGCGCAATATGTTTCGAACAGGTGCAAAGATTTATTTAAGAGAAAAACAATTTGGGGGTTAGGTGCACTTTAACAATATCAAGACTGTTGTTGGACTAACAATAGGCTATTGTCAAGAAACAGTACTTGGGATACATCTTAACTTATGAGGGCCTCATAAACCCAGCCTTTGATTAGTAATTAAGAGTTATTTCAAATCTATTTATTGTACAGAACTTTTGTCTTTTCTTAATGGATAATCAGATGTCAAAAGACTAAAAACAGTGACTTTAATTTAGCCATATATCTTCTTTTGTTCATCAGCTAGTATGAATGATGAACAGATCAAGGCAGCTATCAAACAGGCTTTCATTGGTGTTGAGAAAGGATTTTTCCAGTCTTTTGATGACGCCTTGGCTGAGAAAACAGAACTCCAGCTACAGATGCCAGAGGTACAACTTACTATCTGTGGTAGTTGTCCTTCACTTAAATGAATAATTGGTTTTATCAATAATTAAATGCCATTTTGCTTGATTTGAAGATATTTTTCTTTAAGTCATGTGACTCATGAAAGCCCTTTCATACCACAGTTCCTTCTGATTATAAGGTCTTGCATGTTATTGGTTATAACCCACATTCCAGAAATATTTTCAAAATTTGCATAATGCTTGTGTTTTATCAGGATTTAAAACCATGAGGCGCAGCTGAGTGTTTTTAGACCCGATAAAACACGTGCTGCAAGTTTTTTGAACGGCTTCAAGAACATTCCTGGAAAAGCGTGTGTCAAGAGAGTTCATAACAATGACCTTTGGTGAACGTTGGAAATTAGCATACGAGAAAAACATTTAACACCAGATACTAATAGGGAGGAGGTTTTATCGGGTTTTAAAACCACTGCACGTGATGTTTTATCGACCATTTGATAGGTCGATGGGCTTATGAATTATTAATGAGTTTTTGAAGGTCTTGTTACATGCTTGATAAAAACCTATGATTATGGGCAAGATTTCCATTTTTCATTTGCAATAAAAACCTACATGTCTGATTATGGGCAAAATTTCCAAAATGAAATGCAAAACAGCAAATAAAACATTGGAGCAACATTTCCTGAAGGAATTCAAGGCCACAAGCAAAAACTCAGATGAATCTGAGCTAAAACAACAAAAAGCGAATATCTGAAAAGTCATTTGGGTCGGTTATGCTCTCAGCTCTTCAAATATCCTGAGTCTTTTATCGGGATTTTAGACCAGATAAAACACATGCTGCAGGTTTTTTGAATGGCTTCAAAAACATTCCTGGAAATGTGTGTATCAAGAGAGCTCATAACAATTATGCCTTTAGGAATGTTAGAAATAATATTAGCATACGAAAAAAATGTTAAACACCGCATACTAATAAGAGGGAGCTTTTGTTGGGTTTCAAAACCTGACTGCACATGATGTTTTATCAACCATTTGATAGGTCAATGGCTTATGAATTATTAATGAGTTTTTGAAGTCTACTAGATAACCTCTTAACCAGGTTTCAAACAACTGGGGACAGTTTGCAAATATTTTCAGGGTCTGAGCTCTTATGAGGCATACCAGAAGTTTCCAGAACAAGTTAACAGGATACAGGCCTTGCAGGATGAGATCAGTGGAGGAACAACAGCTGTGGTAGCTCTCATCTTCCAGAAGAAGCTCTTTGTAGCCAATGTGGGTGACTCCAGAGCACTCTTGTGTAAAGAGACACCAGAGGGTAACGTCTCTGTAGAACAGGTAATAATTATTCAACAATGACAGTGATGATGATAATCATAGAGCAGTTTTTAGTTGAGTGTTGAAAGTAATTCTCACATGGTAGTGAACCTATGTGCCAAATAAAACTTATTAAGAGTAGTTTGAATTTTGGTTACTAAAAATCTTCATTAGAATAATTAAAACTAATGTTGTCCAACATTTCAATGTTACTTCCACATTATCAAGGCAAAGTGACTGTTTGTTCATGGCTTTTGTGCTTATGTAAATAGCTTTGCATGGATGAGCACAAAAGAAACAAAATGTCTATGATATTGTTTATTGTTTTCCTCTTATGTATTCAAACCACAAAGAAACAGTCACTTTGCCTTGATGATGAAATATGATGGAAGTAACATTGAAGCATCATTGTTTTAGTTTGAATTTTACAAACAAATTTCCACTTACTTTTAGCATACATGTAGTTTTTGACCCGGCTCTTTGACTGGACTACTGGCAAATGGTTAATGAAACCCAACCTTATACCTGTAATGCTGGTGGGGTAGGGACCTTGCAATTAATGTTACTAGTTGTTTCTTGCTGCAGAAACATTCAAATTGCAGGCCTCTAGACCCTCTCTGTAGATCCGTGGTTTGGGCATCTGACTGGTGTTCAAAGAAGATCGTGGTTTCGACTTCCTATACTGAGATTGTTTTTTTCTTTTTCTCCTGCTCATATGTTGCTTACTGTATCTTTCATATTTGATTAACAAACATGAAATAACAATACAAAAATTATTTAAGGTTACCGTACATACCTTCAGAGGTGTCACGTGTCCAAGCGATGTAGCGCGTCCAGTTTAAACTGTAGATACCTAAACCCCTATATCAAATTAATGCTTATAGAGCTAATTGTAGCTATCAAACTAAACCAAGAATTTTAAAATAGAATGAATTGTCGAATTTTTTACGACCTCTAAATGCGAGCATCCCAATCACGTTTTGAAAGCTACAAGTCAAAGCAAATTTTGTTTTTCACTAATTTAATTTGCTCCTCAGTTTCTGGACCCAAAGCGCTAAAAAAAATGTGTCTGCATTTTCCCATATTCAATCGCAGTGAAAAGTTACAGAACATTTTGGAAATAGGATGAAAAAAAATGTGGAGTGATCGTCCTTAAATCGCTCTCAGAGAAAAAATATTTCGAAAGAAAAAATTCGCAGACACGTTTTTGTTGTATATAAACTAGCTACTGTCCAAATTTGAAGGCAAATGAACAAATTCCCTTTGAGTTTTAGCTCTTTAAAGTGTCTCCTCCAAGTGAAAAAATTCATTCGAGAAAACAGTGCTAAAAATTCGGCAATTCATTTTCAAAGTTCTTGGTATAGTTTGATAGCCAGCTCTATAAGCTTTAATTTGGTATAAGGGTTCATGTATCTACCTTTTAAACCGGACGTGCTACATCGCTTGGATGCGAGACACCTCTAAAGGTATACGGTAAACTTAAACCGGTAACATATTTGGTTCTTTATCTTAATGTTGGTCCTGTTTCTAATAAAGTGGCTGTTGTGCATGCAACACTGCTTCTAGTAAATAATACAGAACTGCGCAAATTATACAAGAAAATGTTATTTTCCCATTTATGGCTGTATTTCAGCATTTTGAGTTAATTTCCCATGCAAAGTCTATAAATCGTCATCAGGTTCATGGCTTGGCTGCCTCTGATAAGGCACTGACATTCCTGTGGAAAAAATAGAGCCTTTTTGTTGAGAGGAAGGGGTGAGGGGCAAGGAAACCTTATCCCACGTTAGGGACCATAACCCCAAACTATTCAATGAGCTCAATTGCGTGGGGGAAAGGCTAAAAGGTTAGAGGGGTGTAGACTGGGGCAACAATGTGACCACTTCAAAAGCCTGTGCAGCTTTGTTGCTTGGATTGTAAAAGACCCATGCTCAAGGACTCAAGATTGTGACAAATAATATATATCCTGGTTTCCTTTCAATTTTAGCTGAGTGTTGATCATGTCACAAATAATGATGAAGAGCTGAAAAGACTTGCAAACCTTGGCCTTGACATTCAACAAATTCAACGAAACCATAGGATTGGGAACCAGGAGAACACAAGGAGCATTGGGGACTATGGTGTAAAGGGTGGCTACAAGGACTTTGATATTCTGAGGTACAGAAACGTTCCCTTAAAATTCAGTCGTCTACGTAATACGTAATATATCAAACACAAGGCACTGTGTTTCATCACTAATATCATGGGTGACAAATTACTCCTTAATATTGGCATGAAATTTCAGCATTAATTTATAATTTCACATGTGAAATTACAAAATTGCTATGGCAACATCCAGTGTTCCAGATAACTTTTAAAATCAGAGAGTCAATGAAGAATTTTGAGGGGTCAATAGCTCTGGTTCTCTCTAAATCTTCTCAAGTTTACCATTCATTTTGCCAGGTCAGGAAGCCAGGCTTCTCGGGTTTTTGACCTGAGACCCCTCTCTTATCTGGAATACTGAACGTCTCAGTGCCAAGATGGCATCCAGGTTTAAAGATGTTACAAATGAAAGAAGTTACGGCATTAAAAGACGCTGCAGAAAACCTAAATATGAGAAAGAGCACAATTAACTGGGTGACGGTTTTTGAGAACTGGTGGGATGAAAATGGCCTTGACAAAAACCCTGAGATGGTTCGTCCTGAGCAGTTGGATAAAGTATTCGAGGGGTTTTTGCCTGCGTGTGTAAACAAGACGGAACCGACCACGATTGTGAGCATAATTTGTCACCTGTGATTTTAAAACGTAATCAAATGGTCTACTCGTGAAATTAGGAAATAATTTCACTTGCTTTTTGTCAAAATTCAATTACATAATTATACGTATCAAAGACCGAGAAGAGAGTTGAAAATATGATGCGTAGCGGAGAGTATTTTTGACAAACTACGAGGTTTTTGATATTGTGACAAAACACTGTGATGAGTGTTTGATATAACTTCTCAAATAAACTGGGGAAATTAAGGATGCAAAAATGAGGAGTCTTTTTATCAGGTATCCAAACACGTCACGGTGCATGATTTCCTTTGTCTTTGGCTTTTGAATTATTAATGAGTTTGAGAAGTGTATATATATCAAACACGAGGAAGAGTGTCTTATCCAATTTCCAAACATCAAGAAGTGGTTGAAAATATGAGCACAGCCAAGTTATTTTAACCAGCTTTGAGGTGTTTGGAAATTGCATGAAACACTCTTTCGAGTGTTTGATGTAACTTCTTTAACCATTAATAATTCTTGGAGAAATTCAAAACTAAAATTTAGTCAAATGTACAGTATAGTTTACGTTTCATCACATATTTGAATGTCACACTTTAGGATTTATCCACAGACTGGAGAGTTCAAATCTTATTACATGTACAGCATGATAAACATGGCATCACAGACAATTAGCTTTCATGAAATATCAAATGCTCCAACATTTAGAACTTCATCCACACAGTTAGAACCATTTTTTACAGCATGCAGTGTTACTTTTTAACAATAAACAGCACAAACACTTGAACTAATGCAGACCACCCTTGCTCATCCCTCTCAAATTATACTGGTAGCTAGTGATTTTGCCACCTACAGACAATGATTTCCCTATTACTCGGAGGCAGGGATGGCACATTGGTGAGAGCGCTCGCCTCCCACTAATGTGGACCTGGTTTGATTCCCAGACTCAACGTCATATGCGGGTTGAGTCTGTTGTTGGTTCCTGTCCTTGCTCCAACAGATTTTTTCGCAGCTACTCCGGTTTTCCCCTCTCATCACAAACCAACATTTCCAAATTCCAATTCGATCTGGAGAGTGTCCCCTTTACTGTCAAAT
This sequence comes from Pavona decussata, assembly GCF_977016875.1. Classification (NCBI taxonomy): domain Eukaryota; kingdom Metazoa; phylum Cnidaria; class Anthozoa; order Scleractinia; family Agariciidae; genus Pavona; species Pavona decussata. Next base: position 3,201,252 of record NW_028145638.1, read on the forward strand.
GCATTTGATAATCTCATCATGGAATTATGCACTATATAACAAACTACAAACTTATTTTTATTTATTTTACTTCTCTAGTTATGTTGACTATTATTTTTAGGGGGGCTGAGCATCTATGGAGGAATTGTCTTAGTAGTTTTTCAGTAAACATGTGTGGAGGGCTGTGTGAGCCATATGATGATGTTTCATGACTCATTAAAAACATCATTGCAATCAAGCAGTTGATAATAATTAACTTTGAAGAGAAACAGAATTTACATTAAAAATAAATAAATAAATAAATTTACATGTGTACTCCAGTTTGCTGATATTGAGAACTTTTCAATCATAATATGCCATCATGTTTATTCCATTGTGCATATGCATACCACTCATTGACATACCAATCCTAGCAGTATGCAGGATGTTTGTCCCATGAACCTAGTTTAATGGCCTTAGCTCCCACGAGTCTCCTGTAGCTCAGTGGTAGAGCATCCGAACTAGTAATCAGAAGGTCTTAGGTTCAACTCCCGATAGGAGCACTCGGATTTCCTTTTTCCGAGTATGCCTGTGTCACTCACTGAAATAATACATCATTCTCATAATTTATTTTGTTGGTGTCATTTCTAAAGTGTTGCAACAGAGGAACCAGTGATAGCTGAACCTCACATTTGTGGCGGCATCCCAATAGATGAGACATTCTTTGCTCTAGTCTTAATGTCTGATGGAGTGTACAGATCAATTGAAGATGCTGCTGACATTGAAACTAATTCCAACCATGACGTTGTTTGCCTGGTGATGGAAGAGCTTCAATTCCAGAATAATCTGACTGGGGTGGCCCAGGCTGTCGTGGACAGAATAGGAAGGATACATCATGATACATACATGAACCAACCGTGCAAGTGCCAGAAGAGAGATGACATGACGATACTCATTAGAATTTTCAAGGAGGAGATCGCTAACAGTTTGAAGAGCCCAAGAGCCACTGGAAGGCAGACAATGGCAGGTACAGAACTCTTCAGGAAGAAGTTAAAAACTTTTTTTTCCAAGGTCAGGGAAATGATTATCAGTATAAATTTTATCTCAAAGTTAGTGAATTTTTCTTTTGGCTAACAACTAGGTTCGCAAAAGAGTTTCCTTATTGGCAATGATGAAATGGCATTTCGTTGTCAATAAGGAGACGTTTTGCTGAGTTTTCATTGACACAAACCAATTTTCACTGTTCTTCCGAGACGAAATAATGCTTTTAGGAATAAAGCCAGCACTGGAGCTACAATGCTGGTTTTATTGTCAAAGCATTTGTCTTGAATAATAAGGTACTGGCACAACTTTATTGAATATTTATACATTAATCATGAACTTGGCCATTTCAACTCAGTCCAAAATTACACTGGACCCCCGCTTTCCGGACGCCCACTTAATACACACACATCATTGTTACGGACGCCCGACGTTTTGGTCCTGCACTCCCCCCCCACAAACCCCCCCCCCCCCCCATACATTTTCCTTAAAATTAACCCGCTTAAGAAGGACACTGATAAAATGGATACTTATTCTGGTCCCAACGATCTCTGTAATAAGCAAAGTTTGTCTAAATATGCGCGGGAATATAAGTACCCTCCAAAACATCTCCTCTGGTGCACTGAGTTTGGAATAAACACCCCAGGCGTTTATATTGGTAAATATGGTAACACAGTTCTAGCTTTGATGTCCGAGATGAAATCCCATAGTTTGACCTTTCAAAGAAAGCGTATTGAGCAATACTTTCCTGTGGTGCTGTTTGTTATGCTGTAAAAGGTTGATCTTTCTTTTTGAGTCGGTGGATGAAATCCTAAATTGTGACCATTCAAATTAAAGTTATTGAATATAAGATACTTCTGCTTTTGAGTCAATGAAATCCTAAAGTGTGACAATTTGAATGGACGCAATTGAACAGTATTTTCTATGGTGCTGTTTGTTTTTCTACACAAGTAACACAAAATACTTCTATCTTTTGAGCATGGACGAAATCCTTCAGTTATAAACCATTTCGTATTTTCCCGGAAATGTTGTTAGTTGGAATATCTTAGGTTGAGTTGAAAGAGTATTGAAATTATTGTAAATACATTAAAGCGCCATAATTTAAATTTTTACCTTTCTCTTTTAGGTATGCCGCCGGTGAGTCCCGGCGTTCTTCCTGTATCTGTCCCTTACAACCCAGCAAATGCAGTTTCCGGTGGTGCACCTTCCCTATTCATACCACAGGGATTCCAACCCAAACCACAGGCCGGCAACTCACCAAGCCCAACCACCTCCACCCCCACAAACGCACCGGCGCCGCAATTTGTTGTCACGAGTTCAAGGTCTGACACTCAGAGCTCTGCCTCCTCTGCGAGCGAGTCTCCTTCCACAATGAATCCAGCTGAGCCTGGAGCCGTGGCTAGAGAACAGGGCGGGGGCTTAAGCGCCGAGGAAACGCAAGAAAATGAAGGCGAAAGCAAGAAGGATGGTGAAGATGTTAGAGTAGAGCCTTACGTCGATTTCTCGGACTTTTATCGCCAGGTAGCAGAGTATGGAGAAGACTATGTTTATGGATGGGATAAGAACGAAACTGAAGCAGCAGCTTAGCACAGTTGCAGGCAAATTTTAACTGAAAAATTTCTTCGTTGTTTATATGCTCGTGAGAAATAAGCTACGGTGTGGTTATTGCGCGTACCACACGCCTAAGACGCCTTGGGAGTGCTTGCATGCCAGCAAGCTCTCCAATGCTTCTTATTTTTTTTGCCTGGTCCCTGTTAGGCTTTTTCCCGGGCCCTCACCATCGATTCGTTTCGTTGACGTGACCAAAGCGAACGGTCGGCCACTCTTTCGCTCGGACCACGTGACCCGAAATTAAAAACAAAGAGAGGCCTTTCCTAAGCAACTTATCAGTCTAGGTTGGCACATTTCGCTCAACTTTGTAGAACACCTGGACCTGTTTTTGTGTCAATACTTGTTTTTCTTCCTCCTGCATGATGATTCGTACAAAATTTAAAAGTAAGTTAACTTGTTGGAGACCGGGGTTCGATTCCTCGCCGGTGAACCATATTTTCACCATAGTTGCCTTCAATTGACTATGTTTTCACATAGTACGTAACATCTTGCTTTTACACGTTGACCTACTTTGTACCTTTGATATAACAGATCATTACAGTGATCCTGTGTGAAAATATGGCTGATTCACTTAGTATGAAGATTCCCTGGTTTTCGTTTCAAAATTTAAAAGGGTTTTGTATATTTTTTTTTCACACTAACAATATAAATGGAACATTAGAGGCTTTAGGTGCAGCCATGTTGTGAGCTTGGTTCACCTACCAACAAAGTGTCCACGGAAGAACACTGACGCCCAAATCGTCAGAAAATCAAGATTACTGTAGGTCATATAGTAGATGGTCAGAGTGGGAATGAAAGAAAAAGCGCATTAACTTTAATATTCAAAGAGCTTGTTTCTCACTGCTTTGAACTGTAGCTCAGTGGCGTGCAACGAAAGTCTCCACCGTAACATCGGCCGCGCAAATGATACACTTCACTTGGGGAATTTTGTCCAACGCGGACTCCCCAGCCTAACCGGCAGTTTGACAGTAAGTTTCTTTGTCTTGTAAGGTTTTCGTTTTGCCTAACTGACAAGTTTTAGTGACCCGTTTGTACTTGGCATTTTGTCTAATGTGGTCTCCCCAGCCAATACTGGCATTTCGACGCTAAGTTTGTTTGCTTTGTAAGTTTATTTGCTTGACTGACATATGATCTGTTTGTACTTGAGGTATTTTGGTCCAAAGCGGACTCTTCAACTCAACTGGCAGCTTGCTTGTGAGAGAAAGTTTGCTTAGCTTTTAGCCTAAGTGGCGACATAAGATGGTTATACTCTCAGTCCTTCATTTGACCAGGAACTGGCAAAAGGATCGGCCGATACCAGTTTATTCAAATCAATCCGATACAACTACGATATGTACCGATAACGGACATTTTTTCGATTCAATATTGATTTCTATATCGATATAATGACGTGGCAGTTCATAACTTGTTTTGGTGAAAAATATTTGGTACCAATATCGGCCCATCCTAGCTTATAAAAATACTTGGAATCTGCTTGTTGCAATGTTCCCAACGTTTCTTAATTCTTTCTGTTGAAATGTCCGCTCGGAAGGCCTAAATAGTCTCATAGTCTCATGAAAAACTAGCGTTTAATTTCTTTGGTGAAATGTTACATTAGACTTTCAAAAACATGAGAAAATTAGTTGATAATTCCCTTTCTTTTGGAAAAATTCAAGTGCATTAAAACTTTTTCAATAAAAATGACGCGCCCAAAGTTTTTCCTTAGGGAGGGGTAATGACGTAAGAATTACGTCATTGTTTATGAACAGCCACCATCTTGGATTAGCTGCATTTCTCGACTTCTTAAAAACTTATGATCAGGAGAGCATTAAAATTGACTCAAACGTTATCAAAACCAACCAAGAAACGGTAAAATGACACAAAACATTGCAACGAAAAACTTAAAAAAAGTGACACTTTCGAGAAACATGGCATGCCTCTCGATACGCTTTTGTCGTGGAAACATTAAATTCCGGGAACAATGACATCCCCTATTAACTTGTTGCCACAGAAATTTTGGGAAGAATAGAAATATCCCATCTTTCGACAAACATGTCATGCCTCTCAATATGCGTTTGTCGTGGAAACGTTAAATTCCGTGAACAATGACATCCCCTATTGTTGCCACAGAAATTTTTGGAAGAATGAAAATATCCCAGGTGATTAGGATAAAGTAACTACAATGGTGTACAAAATGGCTGGGGGCAATTGTTTCAATGTACGCCGTTTCGCTTCTAATTACACTCCCCCACCCCTTCTCCCCAAAACAATGTTGAAGTCCACAAAGCAGTTTGGGTACACGGGTTAACACATTGCAAGAAGGTTGGGGACATGGGAGGGGGGACGGGACGTTTTCATTGGTGCGTAAAAGTTTCCGGTTGCGTAAGAAAATAACGTGAATGATTACTTGTTGCAATACTTTTGTCGTGGATTGTAGCAGTAAGGTGTGAGTGCTTTGCACTGACGTTTTCCCCTTTGTGAGATGCTAAGCTCCACGAATTTTGTTAGTTTTCATGAAGTTCGTTGGTAATCTCGTACCCCGATCTCAGTCGTCGGTTCGGGAATGTCGAAATGTGAGATCTCCCCTCCGCCTGACCGTGGGAGATCTGGGTACGAGATTAGTTCGTTGGTTCCGCGAGCGAATGACGTACTCCAAGTCGAAGACAGGCTGCAGGGCAAATTATTTATAGTTTTATGTTGATGTTCACGTCAGAACGAACTTAACACCATCAGTCCTTTATCTCTTCGTAGAGAAAAGGGTGATCAATTCATTCCCTCCTTCCAAGTTGCTTTCTTTAGGTGTGGTCTATGTGCGCGATAAGGTTCCGCGAGAAAAAGTGAGAGAAAAAGGGGGGACTGGGACCTCCCTAATCTCGTACCCAGATCTCCGACATTCCCGAACCGACGACTGAGATCGGGGTACGAGATTAGGACCTCCCCTCTCCCTAGTCTGCCCTTTTCTCGCTCCCCCTCCCCCTCCCCGACTATATAAGGAGGCTAGATCGGTCACAGTAAACGATAACCTTAGATTGTCAACCCAGGCAATTGTCTCAGCCCTTCTACGTGACCATTAACTAGAAAGGAATGCTTGACTTTGTATCATAATTTAAACAGGAAATTGGACATTGATCACTTTCATTCTGATCACAAAGAGATAATTCTCATTCTCTCTTGTGATCACTCCTTCATGTTCTGGCGCCGAAATGCTTGCTCTTACAAACTGAAAAATTTTTACTGTTCAACGAAGCCAAATTTCACGGTGAACTCGTATAATTATTAATTTTTTTTCGACGCCATTTTGACGGGTAGGCAAACACGTCTGAAATAACAGTGTTTGTATGGGAATCCGATGTCAAATAATTTTCATAAAACATCGCTTCTGAAAAATTCATGAGTTGGAAACTTTTAGCACTAGGAAAAGGATTTTAAGAAAAAAAATTGGAGGGATGTAGCTGTGCCAGAAAGCGTTCAGTCGTGTTTTGAACTTTCCAAGCATTTCCCTGTATTTTTTTCCCGCGAACTATTTTTAGTAGCAGTTCGCGGCTGGTTCGCTATACAGACAAATGTATGGAAAGATAAAAACACGACTAGACGCTTTCTGGCACAGCTACATCCCTCCAATTTTTTTTCTTAAAATCCTTTGCATAGTGTTAAAAGTTTCCAACTCATGAATTTTTCAGAAGCGATGTTTCATGAAAATTATTTGCCATAGGATTTCCATACAAACACTGTTATTTCAGACTTGTTTGCCTACTCGTCAAAATGGCGTCGGAAACCGTGATAAGGCCTATTGGTCCCTATTAGCCTTAACTACTTGCAGGTAGAGCTGTGATTTACCTAAGCGATTCTCTCTAGAAATGTGTTTACTTGTCATTTAATTTAATTAATAGCTTAAGCTTGAAAGGTGAATAAAACATTTTCATTTTCATCAGAAATGAAACCGATCAATTGATTTTGGCTGTTTCAGCCTCGAATATCTTTTCATCATAGCAGAAAAATTGACTCGGTATTTGTTTAGTTTTTAAGGCAGAAATTGATACGTGGCAAGTAAGCAAGCGTGGGCAAAAAAAATTTCTAGACGGCTAATAAGAGGATAATCCTTAAGAACCGGCCCAAACAACACGAAATCTGGAGTTCACTTTACAGTCATACAACTTTACAAAACAAAACAAATATTAAACATCCTTACATGGATCATAACGATTTCCTTTTAGTTGTTTGTCTGAATTTGGAAACGCGGTTGTTAATGACGAAAGCAATTTACACTTTATTTGCGGACACGAGCGAATACCGGACAGATTTATTTATTATTTTGTTGACCTCGTACTTGTGATCACATCACGATTGCCTTAAATGGTAATTGCCCACACTTCTGGTTTCTTGAAATGCAGGAAAACTTGTGCGTTACGAGAAACCTATGAGGTCATAGCCAGGCTGAAATTTCTCATAAATATTGAACGAAAAATTTCTTTCTTGATTTAAATATTTGCTCTAAAAACGGAAGGAAACGGTCTGGAATATTTAAAATTCCAATTTTAAAGATAACACAATTCGGACAATTCTGGGGCTGAACTTATTTGTTTATACTTCTCAAAGTGATGGTTTGGGGTTGGTTGTTTTGTTTACTACGACAGAAATACGATTCAGGCTATTTCTTTTTCTTTGAAGACCGATACGAAAGCCTTTCTAATATTCAAATTCAGAGGTGTGTCACCCATTGGCAAGGTTGGGTGATTTCTTTCAAGAGGCAGTGTAGCGGAACTGGATTTAACTTGACGTAACGCAATCGATTTTTTCGATCAATAAAAGTTTAGTTCAAGTCTTTGCCCATTTGAAAATACTTCCCGTTTGTTCTGTAACTCGTGTCACTCACGTTACAAAACAGAAAACAATGTTAGTAATGGTGAAACGAAACAGAAATTAGCTTTACAGAATATTTTATTTTCCTCACTGATCGAAATGTTGCATGACGATTCCGCCAATCAGGAGTCAGGTATGACGTCACGTCACGGGGGTGAGGCTATTACATCTCGTCGGAGAGAGTTCCTAGGTGGACTCTAGTGGAAATATTCTAAAATTGTGTTAGGCTTTCTTTTATTTTAGCTTGGTGGAGACCGGTTTGGAGAGCACAGTTTCGTCTCTGTCAATTAAAGAAGTTCAAAGTGTGTGGTTTGCTGAGCCTAGCTCGCAGTGAGTAGCGACCATCAAACATGGAGGAGATGAAGTATTTGGCCGTGGATCGGGCAGCCATTGCTGATCCGGCGGCTCAAGCGAAGTGGACAGCGAGGAAGTTAGTTTGGATCCCGGACGACGAACATGGTTTTGTGGCTGCCAGCGTGAAAGAGGAGAAGAAAGACCAGGCCGTGGTCGAATTAGAGGGTGGAAAACGTAAAACTGTGAACAAGGATGACATCCAAAGAATGAACCCACCCAAATTTGAGAAGGTGGAAGACATGGCCGACCTGACCTGTTTGAACGAAGCTAGTGTGCTCCACAACCTGAAGGACAGATACTTCTCTGGGCTGATCTACGTAAGCGATTTGTAACTCTTAAAAGAGCTCTTTCGTGTTTCAGTAGCATTAGTAAGTCATTCCATGACGATTTGTGTTGCATTGGAAGTTGTCACCGGAAGTATGCTGTAAAAATCATTCCAGCATACACTCACTAATCCTCAATCGTTTTGGTTGTAGTCACTAATGATGGTCTGTTTCTTTTCCGCAGACATACTCAGGCCTCTTCTGTGTTGTTGTAAATCCTTACAAACGCCTACCTATTTACACCGAAAAAGTTGTGGACATGTATCGCGGCAAGAAACGTCATGAAGTACCTCCACATATTTATGCCATAACAGACACGGCCTATCGTAGCATGCTGCAAGGTAGGTCGCTAATTAAGCTTAAATATAAGCTTTGTATCCCATGCCATCTATGCTACGATACAGAATCGAATAGACTGTTAGTAAGCGTTTTTCTCAAGCTCGTTGATATATTCCACGCAAACAGTCCTCGAAATTAAAATATTGGTTAATCATTTCAACGAAACTTATTACCATCGAGCTTACATCGCCGCCTGGGAAACCGCTTATAAAAATCTTCACAAATTTCTGTAGTACAAGGTTTCCCGGTTTATAAGCCTGGAAAACTGTGAAAATCTTTCTAAGCTGGTATTAACTTGTCATCTTCAAAGCTTGATTCGCGTTGTGTTATTGCCTGTTACGTGCCTCTTGCCGGAATTGAAACCGTATTAACACAGTGATATTCAGGAATGGAAATGCAAATTCTCTCGTTTGCAAAACACGCCTTTTGTGTCCTTTTTGCCGTGACAGCTAATAGAAAAGCTATATTATGGCATTGTTGTGTGTGTGTTGCTGTTCGAAAAACCACCCCACTTTCCGCACCTTGTCGGGCATTCCTTTCTACAAAATAAGTTTATATTACACCCCTCCTCCCCTTGTTAATAAATTTATGTTTACTTTGCTGCTAGTTGGTTTACTTGTGTTATTTACCGTGAGAAGGGGTTCTTTATACGATTTGGTTTACATGTAGGAGTTCGAAATGAACATGATACTTCCCACGAGGTCCATTTCATCAAAAGATCACTAATATTGGAGTTTCTGGTTGAGTGAGGAAACTAACTAAGAGTTTCTAATTTAAAATCTTAGAGAAAATACTTGAATCTGGTAGGTGTTGTTTATGTACAACAATTAGATCTGGGTAGAGTGCAGCATTCAGTAGGAGTTGTACCACCCAGTTGGTGGATGTTTTGAGCAACAGATTTGTGAAAAAATATTTTTGTGGAGGTCTAATGTCTAAGAGGTTTTAATTAATCAATGGCTCTCAAGATTTATGCCATTGCCTCGGGATTACTGGTTTCATTGCTCCTTTGTCCTAAAGACAGTATAAAATTCAATGTCACAATACTTTGAGTAACTTGAAAATGCCACACTTTGTGATTGTTAAGTTCCTTCTATAGTTTGTACAATTTAACAATTATTCTTCTTGACCATACACATATTGCACTTGAAATACATGTGACAAAGTTTTTCATCATCCGATTCCAAAACTACCAGTGGTGGGTATATTTTGTTCTTCTAATACAATACTGTATGTAAACAGAAACTTAAACAAAGACAATTACTTGATGGATCATCATTTTGAAATGTCAAAATGAAATTTTTCTAGGAGATCGGAAGCCAATAGTTCTCAATAATTTTTAAATGTGTTGTTTCTTGGCGGGACGAGGCGTGTTTATTACCTGTACAATAAACGTTGTGGCTTATCAGATAGGACCATACAGAATACAAGGCAAACTTTAAAACTCATAAGTTTTAATGTATGATTTCTGTTGTTTTTCATGTGAACAAGTTTGACTTCGTGTGAATTCTACAAGTGTTCGTTTGGTGAATGAAATGAGACTCTTTTTAAGATTGTTTTCATTTTTATCAGACAAATTTTTTCAAAATGCTGTAAATGGCTTTGGGTATAATTCGTTTGATTTTTTTTTGTGGAAATATATTTGTAGCCATTGTTGTTTATTTTACAAATATGCATCAGATGTTTTATTTAAAACTTTTTGATTATTTTGGTCATTGGAGGTTATCTTATTTTTGATTGGTTTATTAATTCAAAGCAGAATTTGAAATTTTAGCCCAAGTATTCCTTAAGCACAAAAGCCTAAATCTTTAAGAAACAGTACAAGAAATTAATCATAAGTGAGAAAAGTTTTGTGAACATTGCTTGCTCCTGATCACAAAGGAGAATAAAATAATAGTATTTTTACAATATGTAAGTTGACGTAATTATGAATAGGGCTTGACTTTTCAACAGCAGGACCTGTTTGGTCAAAGCATGAATACCTTTATCCAGTGAATAGGTTACTTACTGGTGCACTATTTCTCCAACCAGTGCATAAGTTGCCAACTCATTGAACAATATTGGGGCACAAAGAATATATTGACAAGATTTCTTTGCCAGGCTCTGTCTGCTATTATCCCTGGAATGTTTTGCCAAATTTTGTGAAATGTTGTCAGTAAAGTTGATATTTTTCCACAAAATCACAAACTAAAATATTGTTTCATTACTAGCAGTCCTGAAGCCAGGTCTAATATTATACTGCGCCTGTGTATAAGTTATTATACGATGTAACAAGATATATTACCGTTGTAAGAGCACTGCCATTCACTCCTTGCTGAAGTGCATCACTAGTTACCACCTTTTATTATAGAAGTTTTCTAAAAAATTTAGGGAATGTTAATTTAATATTCGTGGGTAGACTTAACAGAGACATTTTATCTGGAATTTGCTGATATATGAGAACTGAAAATGGTTCAGTAAATTGTCATACACGTATGGTAGAGCCCGGCCAGTGGAGTTCTTTCCTTCTAATCACATTTCTGACTACTAAGCTTTTCTTTAAGATCACAAATTAAAACTGAGTACATGTATCCTGTGTCACTTACTGAAAAATACATCTATCATTCATTCACCAGGCTTAAAACGTAACATAAGATATTTCTCTTTCACATATACACTTATAATCAACATACAAATCGTAGCAGTATGCACATGAACCTAGTTTAGTCTGGCCTTAGCTCCAACACGTTTCCTCTAGCAAAGTGGTACCACATCTGAACTAGTAATCAGAAGGTCATAGGCTTGACTCCTGTTGGGAGAACTGTATACCTGTGTCACCAAGTGAAAAACAAAAATACATCTATCATCAAAATATGTCGTTTGTTCGTTTGTAGTATTCTCTGGAAAACTGATTTTTTTTATGCAAACCGCACGCTATTTTGAAGTATGTTCAGCATGTAGATTAACAATTTAATTTTGACTGTAGGATGGGAGATTTCCCAATTTTTTGCCTTGCTTTCGTGAATGCTTTTTCAACAACACTGTTGACCGCTATAAGTCTGAGTTTCCTCCCGCAATTTCCTCTTTACAATGGTGACTCTCCAGAATTTCTGAATTTGGTGGGTATTTTTTAAGGGCAACCACTATAAACTACCTTTATTTGAATCAGTCACTGTATAGATGAGTTGCAAGATTTATGATTATTTATTATTGTAATTTTTAGGGTATATTTTAAAATATTATAATCATGATAATAACAAAAACAAATTGCAGGAAGGGATGAACATATATCTAAGTCTAGAATCATACAGAACAACATGAATTATCATCAATCATTGAGAAGATAGCATCCAGAAATCCTAGGCTTTTGGAAACGTATTGTATTTAAAGATATACAAGAACAGTCACGCCATGTCACGCGCATTGAAAGTGCCCACACGTCTGCTTGCAGCACTCCACCTTCTGTTAGGAGCCACTTGTAGTAGAAGTACTAGTAAAAAAGTACCTTTGAAAGATCCATCTAGTTACTACTGGTATTATTCACATTACATGGTTTTGAAGCTATAATTTGCAAAGGCACTGGTATGTTTTGTCTATTTTGAAGGATTAACACATGCAAGTTTACATTTAGTGAAGCATAAATATGATCAAATTTTCTCGAGAGTCAAATTTCCATGTAATGTTATTCCAAAAAAGTTGGGCTAGACAAGTTGCTTTAAATGAAGATTTCCGGGGAAAATATGTGCCAGTTTGTAACAAAATAACAACTAATAAGCTGCTGGATGCTAAGAAAATATTAGTCTTATTCTACAGTGAAACTTCTGTTTAGTTGTTATCAGATTCTTTCATGGTAAAAGGTTCCAAGGTCAAGATCAATAATATAAAGAATAGATAAAGGAAAAGGGACCATTCTTCTTGAATTGACAACACTCAAAACTAATTAAAAATTCTATTTTCCTTTTTGGAAACATTGATGGATGGTGTATTTAGAATTTATGTAGAAGTGCCTGTTGTTGATGTCTAGAACAATTGTCTTGATGTCTTATCAATCTCTGACTTGTTTTGTTAGTCATATATACATCAGTATGTTTATAGCTACATAATTTTTGAACTGACAAATGAAGGGCTGGGGGCGTAATTGACCTATGGTGCATTTTGGATCACTTTTTTGTTGTTTTAAGTTTGACTTACTAGAGGCTTTGCTTGTGGGGCCCCCTTGAATTCCTTCAGGAAATGTTGTTGCAATTTTGTATTCTTTGTGCTTCATTTTGTGATAAAAAGGATAATCTTCACCATAATCATAGCTTTTTATTGTAAATGAAACGCCAAGCAGTAGATAAAACATTGAAGCAACATTTCCTGAAGGAATTCAAGGTCACATGCAAAACTTCCAGGGAATTTGAACTAAAACAACTAAAAACAATCTGAATTGCACCATAGGCCCCTAGCCTCTCAAATAGAATTAGATTAAGTTAGTGGACATAGCATAGCTTATAGTTTGGACTAAAACTACAAAGCCAAACAGAAGTGTTACTAGGATTTGTTTGAAATCCTTGAAACTAGAATGATGGCATACCGTTTCTGGAGGCAAGAGCTCGTAATAAACTTTGCAGCATTTGTGGTAAAAAAAATTTAGATCTTCACATCAGCTGTTCTCTGCTGAAAGAACTTTGAGGTGCAATCAGTAATAATATTTATATAACTATTTTGTCACCTCTGTTGTCATGAGTTTAGAAATGTTTGAAGGGGTTTGTGCAAGGGAGGCATATATGACTTTTTTTTTTATCTTAAAATCAAAATTGCTCAAAATAAGCCCATGATTGACTGATTTCTTTTGTTTGTATACAAAGAAATAAGTTGAGCGTTGGTATCTCCTTTGTGCAGGTCCCTTGCTTTTTCTAGAAAAGTAATACTAAACTATTTCTAATTTAGTATTTTGCTCAAAAATTAAATATGCTGCCAAGTTTCTTGGCAACTGCATGGCAACTGGTTTCTGTGACAAAATATGGCTTTTTGGAGCAATTTGAATTTTAAGGCCAAAAAAAGTCACAAAACTCTTAACATATTTATGGAATGTTGGAAGGGTTTGTGGAGCAAAGTGGCCCACTTGTAAAACTGTATTTGTAAGAGAATAAGTTTTTTCTTTTCTTGTTGCAGATCGTGAAAACCAGTCCATTCTTTGCACGTAAGTGAAATTATTCACTAATTACAATGTTGTTACTAAACAGATCGAGTAACTCTGATTATTATATATGGATTATCAAGGTAAAAAGGCTGAAGTAGTAACATGGGGTTGTGCACAGAAGTAACTAAATCTTTTGACTGGTTAAGTAGTATAATTATGCTAGTATTTTTTGGTTTTTTGTAAATCCTTTCTATAGTCTTGCTGTCATGGGTAATTAAGAAGTCTGGGAAAGGTACCCACACGATCATCTTTACCAACTTATAATTACTTTTTTTTTTTATCTCAGGGGAGAGTCTGGTGCTGGTAAGACAGAGAACACCAAGAAGGTTATTCAGTACTTGGCATTGGTGGCTGGACACTCTCACACCAAGCAGGCACAGACGCCAAGGAAAACCTCGGTGGTTAGCGCCAAGGTTGGCATCACGGCCCATGGACAGGTGACCAGATCTTTCATTTAATTGTGATAACTGTTGTTTTCAACCACGCCCATAACTCATATACCTCTTACTAACCGAGTTTGAGGTCCGTACTCTAAGTTACAGACCAAGTTTTTGAAAGTTTCCTTTCCCGTGGCCCCAATTAACCTCAGAGATATAATAAATATCTTACTAACCTCGTTTCTTGCTCCGTACTGTAAGTTACGGCCCACGAGCTTTGCACTTGGGCCATAAATCAACGGAAAATATCGAGGGTCTGTAACTTACAATACGAACCAAGAAACAAGGTTAGTAAGATATTTATTATATCTCTGAGGTTAATTGGGGGCATAGGAAAGGAAATGTTGAAATTTAGCAGGTCATACAGTGAAATATGACCCGGAAAGTTGACCAATCACTGCAAAACTTTATTATATCACAAGCCAATAAATTAATAATAAAAAATTCTTCTGCCTGTATGTAGCTAATTAATTGAGGCGGGAGAAGAAGAAAAAAATGTAACAACACTAGCTGTAAATGAAGGGGTGCCTGGAAAAGAGTCTTAAGTGACTTCTGATAAATTGCTAGATTCTCCTTCCAAATTGCCTTGTATTTGCTTGTGAAACAAAAGGAGAATTTGACCTCACACCAAAAATCAATTAGGGCCTTACTTTGCACACCCATTGGATTGTTCCTCACTCCTTGGAATGATACAATTTAATTGAAGTTGAATTGTTTGTTTTTCTTCCTAAGATGTTGCTCTTAAGCTTTCATAAATTAAACTGCAGTACATTGGCAAACCAGAGTGAAACAAAATGTGTTGCTGTCATTCAGCTTCTTAAAAAAAAAGCAGCCTCTCTTGAAGCTCAATGATATGATTTAAGTTGTCCAAGAGGTAAATGAAAAAAACCTCTCATCAAACGGCTTATACTTTCAAAACTTGCATTCACTCTAGGCACTACTTACACTATATCTTAAAAAGTCTCATACTGAGTGAAACTTCTAGACCTTGAAAATAACAGAATTTTAAAATTTTCTGATTGATTTTAATAGCATATAATAATAAAGCTGTCTGATTTGCAAAGTATGATAGAGTGAGTAAAGTAAAGATTGCTGTCCCTTGTCTAGGTTGAGTTGGAGAGGCAACTTCTGGCTGCGAACCCCATCTTAGAAGCTTTTGGAAATGCCAAGACTGTGAAAAATGACAACTCATCACGTTTCGTAAGTTTTCAGCTTTTCTTGCTAAAAACACTTTAAATCAACCAATCGATTAATAATTAATTTAAGGGCATTGATTAAAGGGATTAATTAATTGGTTGATTGTCAATCAATCAATCACTCAATCACTCAATCAATCAATCAATCAATCAATCAATCAATCAATCAATCAATCAATCATTCAGTCAATCAATCAATCATTCAGTCAATTCGTAATGTACAAACACAAATAACAAATTATTAAAGGTCTCACAGGTAAGTGGCAAGGAAGTCTAGAAAGAAATGGGTTTTGATATTAGTATTCTTATTACAGTCGACTCCCGATAACTCGAACCTTGAAGGGAAATTGAAAAAGGTTCGAGTTATGGGGAGTTCGAGTTATCAAGGGTAAAATTATATAGAAAATGACCTGGAAGGAAAGGAAAATTGGTTCGAGTTAGCGCGAGGTTCGAGTTAGCGAGGGTTCGAGTTATCGGGAGTCGACTGTAGTTACCCCTGTGCCAAACTTTGAGTCAAGGGGTGTGGTTCTTTGTTATGAGTCTTAGGATGAGATCTGGGAGTGACAAAAATAAGTACAAAATTAATTGGGTGAGACAGGGCTGCCATAAATAATACATAGCTGGAAATCAGCTGTTATCAGGGGCAACTTCAGTGAATATAACCTCCAGCAACTCAGAGTGTGAAAATGTCAAAAAGACCGTAGATTGAACTCTTCTGAAACCTTTATTAGTTCCTCGCGAAGCGAGGGCCGAAGGCCCGAGCGTAGCGAGGTTAATAAATTTGTCGGGCCGAAGGTCGCGCTCGGGAGCTAAGCCGTGCGAATTCGAGCCGAACATATATTTATATATATGTATGTGTGTTTATATATTTCCGTGAAGGTGTCCGTGCTGTTGCCTGGCAACAGTGCGCAAACAAAGTATGAATGACGTCAGACTGTCTGGCGTCGTCTGGAAAAAATTTGCATACATCGGAAAAAATATGCGTGCATGATCAAATTTCAACTGCAATGTTCATCAATATTCACTGGATAGAGAACTATCTCTCCAGAATATTTTCCCTTTCTTTTAGAAATCTTTTTTGTGAAAGATTGCATCGAAGAAATTACACGTTTATGGCCGCGGTAAAATAATTTTCCGTGGGAAATAAATTCATCGAACATGACAGCGCTGCACGCCCGTTGTACATTACGTCGCGTCAGAAATAGATTTTCAACCGCAAACTAGCCGTGGAACTACGAAAAGACCATGCTCATCAAAATAGTTGCTATGTTCAGAAACCTTTTAATCTCCTCATTTGATGCCGTACAATACGAGTAAAAAAGGCTTTCCACCCAGCCCCAGCTTCGCGAGGTTTTGCGAGTCACGTATTGCTAGTTTATACATGTAGCTGCCTTATTATGGCACTTTTCCTGAGTAGTCACTTTAAAGGGGAAGTATCACAGGGAATTTGATTTTTTGTGGTGAGAATGGTGTGCCAACACCTTCATGTAGTTACAAATACAAATCTAGAACATCAAGAAAAAGAAATCAACTTAATTCTTGATAGGAACAACTCATGACCTGCTCTAGTGCATTTTGGAAACAAAGACATGAGAACTTGAAAACAGTTGGCCTAACTTTTTTCAAGTTGCGGTCTATTCTTACCTAGTCCATTTGGGCCAGAGATACTCATCAATAATCTAGAACAAATTTGAGCAATACTTTTAGGTTTCTGTTAATAAAAAAATGGTTTTGGGGGTTTTGATACAACACCAAATTTCTGTGATACTTCCTAAATGGTGCAAGTGGCAATGAGAACGTTTAAGGGCTGTCTGGTTAAAAATAAGTTTTAATTGTCAATGGTTAACTAGGTGAATAGCAGTCTTTGAGGAGTAATACTGAAAGGTAGTTGAAATGGTAGTGAAAATATAAAATAAAATTTAAAAATGTGCAACTGACACATTAATGTTAAAAATTATGGAAATGAACCAAATCAAGCCGCTAGAAGAATGCGGAATTTGCCATGGATGGGGATAGAAGTTATCATACACAGTGGGGGCAACTGTATTGCACCAGAATTCAAGACTTGTATTTTGAAGCCTTTGTTAGGGCTTGAAAATACAAAAATGTGGAACCCAAGCCACTGATATTTTTAATTGGCTTTGTTTACCCTAATTTTTTTTGTGACATTTTTTTCTACAGGGCAAGTTTATCAGAATCAACTTTGATGCATCAGGATTTATTTCTGGTGCCAACATTGAATCTTGTATCCTTGTGGAATGTTATTTGGGAGAGTCAGGGGAGCGTAATAGTGGAACAGTTAGGAAAATTATGCAGCGGTATATATTTGGCAGTACTTAAGAATTCTGAACAGGGGTTATATTCTTTCAAAGGATTTTTCAGAGCCTTATTTCCAAGGAAGGCTGGCTTATTATAGTTGGGGGGGAGATGGGGCTTGCATTTCAAAATTAGGTGGGTTTTGCATTAAAAACTGCTTGACCAAAGTTAATAGTCTAGGGCATATATTAGGAAGCCTTATTATCAGAATGATTTTATTGCCAGAAATTTGGGGGTTTGTATTTGTGGGGGGTGGGGGTAATAATAATTTTATTATTATAAAGAGAAAGGACTCAAGGGAAGATAGGGACGGGTGGGAACTGACAATGAAGTGTCTGGGAAGCAAGGCGTTTTTCTGTTTATGTCGCAGGATTGTGTTAATTAACAACTTCAGGTTCTTTCTTTGGGTTTTCTAAGAATAGCAGCTGTAACAAGTTTTGTCCCATATGGATTAGATTATCTTTTATTTTATTTTATTTATCTCTATAGATACTGAGTCAACCTCCCAAGCTACAATGCCAAGGTCATTTTGACTTAAATTTAATGTGAATGTTTTTTAATTTGCATCAGTTTTACTGCAAATTGTTTTTCCTATAATCAGGTAAATTGCATCTATATCATTTGAATGTCTTTGAAGATAGGCTTTTGTCCTTGACTTGTGTTACAAGACCTGTTGGAAAAATCACGTGCTGTGCGGCAGGCACCGAATGAAAGATGTTTTCACATTTTCTACCAAGTTCTGAATGGCCTAGACAAGCAGAGCAAATGTAAGTTACTCTGCCTCTGACTTAAAGGGTAAAATGTTTTCTCCACATTTTGATAATCACCAGCTACCCTCACGTCTTTGCTCAGGTAGCGTCCAGTCAAGAATCATCTGAATTACTTATTTTATGTAATGAATACAAAACACAATATACTGCCAACTAGCTAAAAGTGTGAAATAACAATAACAAAAATCCTCTTAACTCTTTAACCTCTAATATCAAAGATCAAATTCTCCTACAGTACGGGACAGAAGTTACCTAACAGAAAACGCATTGCTGGAACGCTTAGGAAATGCAAAGAGGAATGCTAAGGGAACGCAAAGGGAATGCTAACAGAATGCAAGAAATTAAGCATTCCATTTAAAGGGGAACGTGTTCTTGGGGATGCATTCTCGAGGCCCACAAAATCCAGTGGAATGCAGCAAAAGATGATGCGTAAAAATGGCTCATGATAAAAAAAAACAAAAACAAAAACAACTAAAACAAACTCCGATAAGTGATCCTTCATAAATTTTGATGCCATAATGTTTCCCGAAATTCATTTGGACAGTTTCTGTTGGCCAACAGTACTGCACATCTGGGAAAATCGCACAACTATCGTTTCTCAGGAAGTGATTTCTAGGATAACATTCAAGATTTATTTCCATAATCTGGTGCATTGTTCAATTTCATTGATGTTCGACTGGGTTTGTTGTGTTTACAGCTGAAATGTTATTCCAGGATGCAAGCTCTTACAATTATTTGAGCAATGGTTACTTGCCAGTTAGTGGCTGGGATGATGCTGCTGATCTGCAGGATTCTATGGTGAGTGGAACTGACCAGTTTCTTCCTGGCTTTTTTTTCAATCACATTGCCAGAAACTTCTTTAGGTGTTATACTAGTAATAATCGAGGATCAGGGAGTGCATTAGATTATCGCGATCCCAGGCTCTCTCTCCTTTGTCAAGTTGGTGATGATGTCATCCGCCCCTGCAAAATCTGCGGGGGATGCCAGATACCTGTCCCAAGATTCATTCATTTGTTGCCGATTGATTGTCCCATACAGTCTCGACTCCAATCTGTATTAGGAGTGTGTTCTTTCCATGTTGAACGCAAATAGACCCTCTGCAAAAACAGCTGACGTTTTAATATCCTTTTGTTTGCATTCAAATAAACCCTACTAACCTCATTCGCGGGTTCAAAAATCCAAAAGAATATTTTCAGCTTGAACAAGGCTTGTATTTAGGGCTGCTTTGAATGGAGACAAAAGAATGTGAAAATGTCTGCTGTTTTGCATAAGCTCTATGCTAGTATTAATAAGTGATAGCACAACCCTAAGTTGTGAGCCAGCACACCCTTTTTGGCTCTCAACTGATGATTTTGCTGCTCATGTAGAGTATCTGGGTAACCTTTTATGAGGGATAACAAATAACAAACTCAAGAAAAACTGAAACAGGATAAGCATGCACTTTAGCAAGTCAAATTTTTCACTTTTCAAAAACCTATTTGTTTGGCAGAACTGCATGAGGGACATGGGAATTCCAGAGGAAGATATCAATGGTGAGTTCCTACTGCTTATGATAAACACCAGGTCCCAGTTGTTCAAAGAGCAGATAACTTTATCCACTGGATAAGTAGCTGTCTAACGGAGCAAATGTACTCCAACCAATGCTTCTGGCAAGTTTTCCATGCAATCCCATACTTAAATTTGACATATGCTTTTACTCTGTTTACAAATTTTAAGATTATCTGGAAGAGACTGCACACATTTTAACTGCCGGATAGCAACCTATCCAGTGGATAAAATTATCCGCTCTTTGAATAACTGGGGCCAAAAGATAGGCAGCACTCTGCGTTTCAAGAGAAGTTCATATTTTTAGCTTTAATTCTGCTATTACAGTCAACTCTCTCCTTGCAGACACCTTGCTATTATGGACACCCCAATAATACAGACAGTAGCTAAATCCCTGGCAAAAATAAATCACAGATGTTTGACTGAAATAAATTCATGCTATTACAGACTCTTGCTATTAAGGGCACTAATTCTCGGTCCCAAGGGTGTCTACAATAAAGGGAGTTGACTGTACTGTGTTGCTGTATGGCATATCTGCAGTTCTCACAATACAGTCAAACTGGAGGCTTTGCACTATAGACTATAACTCTTCTTTGAGCCACTTGCTGACTCATTGTTGCTCAGTTGTAGATGTCTCCAATATATCCTTATTTTACTTTATAGAGCCTTGTTTTTCATCAGTTGTCTTCGTTTATGTTTCACTCCATTATAAGTACAGCTTACGTGGCAACCATATTCTGTCCCTTCCCAAACACCAAACCACGACTTGTTGTCTTCATTTTTGTAGATACTTGGCTACAAACTCTCGAATTCCATTTCTGACAATATTAGTTCCTCCTCAATACTGAATGAATTCAGGACTAAGATTAAACAGGGGCTTACTTTTTCATCAGCATAAGCAGATTGTGGTTAAAATTGTTTTGGTTGAAAAATTTTCAAACCAGATTGGTTTTTATTTCCCATTGTCTCAGATTATGGGAATGAATAAGTACTGTACAAAGGAAAATAAAAATTAAGACTAAAATTTAAATAAAGTTTACGATAATGGGATGATGACAATGATGACAATGATGATGATGATGACGGTGATGACAATGAACACAATGATATTGATGATGATGATGATGATGATAAAATATGACTGAATTTTTGGTTACTTTACTGAACATGAACTCTACTTTTTCTGATCTTGACCGTTCAAATCATAGAAACCCTTGACGTTTCAAAAAATTACTTGAAGATGTGAAACTGCTTGTTGATTTGCCGTACCTACCTACTAAGCAACACAACAGGTCTTTTTTTGGTTGTTGTTTACTGGTACACGTTGACTGTAGTTAGCTTTTAGGGGGATTTTAGTACAAAGTAAAAAACGATGTTTCATTTGACATTCATAACCATCTCTTTGAATTTTGTCCGTAGCACTCTTCCGAGTAGTCTCTGCAGTCCTTCAGTTTGGTAACATGGTTTTCAAACAGGAGAGAAGCAATGAACAAGCCATCATGCCAAGCAATGAAGGTTAGAATTTTTAAAACCAAAAGCAAATGTGTATGACTTGAATTAAACTTCTAATGAGTCGACTATTTGCCTAATACCTGGGATTTTGATCAGTACAAATTTACTTTGCTCTGTTTTTAATCAAAAGTCAGTATTTGGCTACGTTTGTACAGTAGCTGATGCAGTTTCTTTTCTTCCACAACGTTGCAAACCTCATGGCAGTTAACATGACATAGGACAGTGTATTTGCACCCAACAATCAAAACCCGGAAAGAATTAACGCCACACAAGAACATTTTGTCTATTGAAACAGAGATAGGATGGCAAGTAACAATTCTAAATTTGTCTTTAACCTGCAGTTGCACAGAAAGTTTGCCATTTGCTTGGCATTCCTGTTACTGAATTCTCCAAGGCTGTTCTAAGGCCCAGAGTGAAAGTTGGCCGAGACTATGTGCAGAAAGCCCAAACAAAAGCCCAGGTAATCATTGAAGCAAATTTTTTTCTCCAGTAAGTGTTTACATAGATAAGCATGTATGTAACAGCAGGGTTCTTGTTAAGATTTGTAAAAGGAAGTAATACATGTAAATTTGCAATAGCAGGTGGACACCATCTTGTTTATGTCTCCCAGGGAATGATGAGAGCAATATGGTCGTGGGAAGAATGAAAAACAAACATGGCAGAGCTTAAAGTCTGCGTTGTTTTTAATGAAAGAAAATGCTCAAACCAAGAGTGATTTCTCTACAGGCAATAGATTTTCTGCTGAATGCTTCAGCTGGATGTTTCTGCATTATTTGTGGAAAGGAAATTCCCAAAACAAGGACAAGTTCTTTCAAAATACAATAGGGAGCTTAAGATACGACGACGGCGGGTGTCTGCGACGGCAGCTATGACCGTGGAAAACTGGGGAGAGGCCGTCGTCGTAAAGCGTGAAAAGTAAACCTTAAGAAACCGACCGGAGGACGGCTGCGAGTTGAAGAAGGGTTCAATAATTTTTATTGTAGTTATAGCTTCGTTTAGGTCGGCTCGTGGCCCTCTCCTTAAAAGCTTCGACGACGGAGAAATTTCAGAGGGCGGATTTCTTCACTTGTACGATTAAAATAAGTCGAAAAATCCAGATTTTTCGTTTTTCTTCTACCCATTCCATAAAGATTCTGCCATTTAAAATTACACATTTTCAATGCAGGTAACAAGACAATGTGTAAATATGCGTACAGACAATTCTAAACCAGATTTAAAACAAACTTGTAAATATAACAATTCGTTTAAAGAGGCGAGTCCGAGAATAGAAATCATCGCACCATTCCAGAGCCATAATCACGTCGTGCCACGACATGATTATGACTTTGGAATATAGTTGAAATATTGTATCTTCTTCATTAAATGTTGCATAGACCAAACTTGGTTCTGCGATGATTTCTATTCTCGGACTCGCCTTTTTCCTTGTTAATACAAAACTGTCGGATGGATCTGGATCAAAACAAGCTCGATTTTGTGTTGTCAACAAACTGAGCCGAGATTAATGTTGAATGTTGACTCGTTATTTCGATGAAGGACGACTCGTCTAATTTAGCTACAACACAACAGAATTCAAACAGGGTATTTAATGATTGACTTTAATACATATTCCTAACAGTACATCAAGAAAAAAAGAGAACTTACTGGTTTGCAATTGGTGGCTTCGTGACAGAGCCACAGCGGCTATCCATGTGGTCATCGACAGCCCACCAACATCGACAAAATGAAACGGAGATTAATCCTTTAAAATCTTTTTCTCTTCATGAAATACTCAAATAAAACGATCCACTAAGATTGAAAAATCTTTAACTATCGAAAGTATCAAAGAATTTCGCCGAATAAGACCTAAAATGGGATTATTTTACTCACGTTTTAGACGCGACGGCAAACTCGGCATTTTGACGTCGTAAACAACCCCGCTACGGCGGGAAACTTTTCACGACAGCTGTCCGGAAGTTATTTGGCAACTTTTTTTACTTCCGCCCGCCGTCATAGACACCCGCCGTCGTCGGATCTTAACCTCGGTAATGACTTTTGAAAGCGGTTTCAATAATTTCGGAAAGATTTTTTTTAAGGACAGCCAGTAACATCTACCTGAATAGATGGTAAAGAGAAGCGGTTACCGGCTCCTAACAAGAACCCTGAACCAAAGCTCTCATTTTGAGCTAGATGAATGTATTTTGCCATGTTAACGCTGGCTTATTGCTTTGTTTTCTTCTTTCTTGTAGGCGGAGTTTGCCATTGAAGCTGTGTCAAAATCTCTCTATGAGAGAATGTTCAAGTGGATTGTGATGAGAATCAACAAATCCCTTGACAGGACGAAACGGGAAGGAGCGTCATTCATTGGCATTCTGGATATTGCAGGATTTGAGATCTTTCAGGTGGATTTATGGTTGTTTATTATTGCAAGAAATGTAGCCAAGATAGTTTTAGCTTAAAATGGAGAAAATTAAGGTTGTACAAGCATACAGGTGATGAGAAGAGAGAAATTCATCAAGTATGAAATTGTCGTGATGAACCACCAAATTCTAGTGATTTTTCCTTTCAAAATCACTGCAGTTTCAGGCAGGCAGGTGTTGTCTTCATGTAACTAAATCTGTGGCAAAGAGTAAACTAAGGTGATTTCTTGTGATATTTTTCAGATGAACTCCTTTGAGCAGCTCTGCATCAATTACACCAATGAAAAATTGCAACAGCTCTTCAATCACACCATGTTCATTTTGGAACAGGTATTGTACCATTACATTCTCATTCTTATAGCACAGTCATCTTTCTTAAGGATGGTGCGTCCTTTTGCTACTGCACATTTGTTCTGCACACCTCAGGATGGTCCGAGAAAGTCGGATTTCTTAATGGCAGTGCTGGGTAAAACAAAGATATTTTGAGCGGTTTAAAACTACGCAGGATAAGTAGATCTTGGCAACGATTATTGGAATCCAAAAAGAAAATTCGGGGTAACCATGCATTCAATTTGGGAAAAAAAAAACCCTTACATTGTTTTGTATTTTGGTGCTTTTTAGAGTTGTTGTTGCTTAATTATCTGTGAAAAATGTGTGGTTATGCCCAATTTTCATTCTGGATTCCAATAGCCCTTAGTAAGATCGTCTTTTCCCACACAGTCATTAATTGCGGAAAAATACTTTGGTATTAGTAGGCACCGTCCTTAAAATATATTTTTGTATCAGTAGGCCGCACAAAATTAGGGGACCATGCTATTAACAATCCTCACACATTTAAGGTTATGTGATCTCATATTTTTATTGAATCCTTGTTTTTTGTAGGAAGAATACAGGAAGGAAGGAATCGATTGGAAGTTCATTGACTTTGGTTTGGATTTGCAACCTTGTATTGATTTGCTAGAAAAGGTTAGCATCTTTTGTTTACATTTACTATTAAATACTTTTTGTGCTCACACCATTACTACCAACAGATGACTTTTTTTCAAACAAGCAGCTGGTTAATTCTACCATCTGCCGGCTGTTAGAGACAACCCTGTGTTTTGCAATGCTTTTGCGATCACCTTTGTTGTTGTAAAGTTGCTGAAGGTCCTGTATTTATGATGGGCAAATTTCTGATTAGATGTACCTCAGTGTTGCAGATAACTTTCAAAGTCAAGGAGTCTATGAACAATTTTCAGGAGTCAATAGATCAAGCTCTTTCCAAATTGTCTCATACAGGTTTCTCAGATTTTTTAACCTGAGTATCAGGCCTTCCTAAGAGGGGCAGGGGTGAGAGAGAGGGAAGGGGGGATTCTTCCCTTTTCCCCTTCCTCTCTTCCCCCCTCCCTCCTCCCTCCCCTCTGAAAAGCCTGATACTCAGGCTACAGGTTTTCGAACTGAGACCCCTCTCTTATCTGGAACGCTGGTACTGCTTACAACTGAACTAACAGCGTGTTGTGATGGTTTTGCATTTTAGCCTATGGGCTTGTTTGCTCTGTTGGATGAAGAATGCTGGTTCCCTAAAGCTACAGACAAATCTTTTGTGGACAAAGTCATCAAGGAACACACCAAACATCAGAAGTTCAAGATCCCAGAGTTCCGCTCAGAAGCAAACTTTTCTGTCATTCACTATGCTGGAAGGGTAAGCTGTGTTGATTTTGAACATGCAAATCCAGTTGAAGGACTTGGTTGAAAACTACAATCTATGCTTAGAGATGTTTAAAATTGAAATGTGTTTGAAACACTCTTCTTTCAAGAGTTTTTGTTTGTGTTTGAAATCCCACCTTGTGTTAGCCAAGTAAATCCTTTTATGGCCTGTGTGGCAGAAACAGTGGTAGTACCAATTGCCATAAAAAACTTCATACCACATCTTTAAAGCTGCTAAAATCAGTCGCTAAACATTCATGCTATTAAAATGTAGTAAGATTCCAATTGCAATTTTTTGTCAGTAAAAACCTTTTTGCTACTTTTATTTGTCTTATTGTGTTTGACTTCCTTCTGTTATTTTAGGTTGACTACAACTGTGGACAGTGGCTGACAAAAAATATGGACCCACTCAATGACAACATCATAGCCTTGTTGCAGAATTCATCTGATAATTTTGTTGGTCTCCTGTGGAAAGATTTAGGTATGTGCACATTAAACATAGCTGGTGGGCCACAAGGTTTTGGTTTCTATTATGTTAAATAAGAGAGTTTAAACATTTTGTGTCATTACTTTCACGCTGATGGAATCCAAAATAATATTGTAATCATTTTAATTGAAAGTTGCTAGCAGTGCTTTCCTCCAATGGCAGACATAGTGAAGTGCCAGTGAAGTTACAACGTTATCTTTTCCTTTTTCCTGAGTATGCCTACATCATTCACTGAAAAATACATCATCCTCAACATGCCAGCTCTCTTGGATTCTGTGGGAGTCTCTCAGATATGGAACAGATCAACCTCATCCTCTGGGTCTTTGTGGTATTCAGAATGTTGATGCAGAGGAGTCCCTGGAACATGCTGTAATAATACTCCTCGATTTTTGCCTTCGCTACATTTTTTCCATGAAAAATTGTGGAAACAGCTTTATTGATCCTGTAAAAAGTGTAGCCAAAATAAAAAAAAACCCAAGATACTCCATGATTTTTGGAGGATTTTTGCGGTGTGTTCAAGGATCTCATACCGCCATTTTGAATATCGAGAAGACCTTGGGGACAAGGTTAGGAACAACTGATTGAACGATTCTTCAAATTGTTAGATTTGTACTTTTGGTGTTCTTTTGGGGAAGAGGGTCAGTGATATTGTTACTAAACTGTATGATTTCTTTTCCAACAGAAAATGTTGTCAGCATGAATGCAGCACAAAGTGAGACTCCATTTGGAAGCAAAGTGCGCAAGGGAATGTTCCGCACAGTGAGCCAGTTGTACAAGGTGAGTGAAGAATTAAAATGTCTGACTGTTCTGTTTGGTTTTCTTTGAATGAGCTGTTTTCCTTCCCTTTGTAGTTTCAAACTGTTTCTTCTTTCTCCAGGAACAACTTGCCAAACTCATGGTCGTGCTGCACAACACTAACCCCAACTTTGTGAGATGCATTATTCCAAACCACGAGAAGCGAGTAAGTACTTAATTTTTAGAATGTTAATTTGAAAGTTTTCAGATGAACCCTTTGCTCAGGAGACCGGGCAACCACTGCCTTCTTTTTTTACATTAAATGCATTATAGAGTACTAAAGTGTGACATCACAAATATTTGAATTTTTGAAATTATGGGATTTATTAAGATGTTTGCAAAGGTGAATGAAAAATGGCTATCTGCCAAAAATCAGCATCTTATTGCAATTTGATTTGGGACTGTTATGTTCCAGTGACTATACAAATCCTTCTAATTTTGTCTCTGCTCTAAGTGTTTAGAACAGACAAAATTACAAGGATTTGTATGGGGTCGTTGGAGCACAATAATACTAATATCTCACCCCCAAATTGCAACAAGATGCATATTTTTGGCAAGTAGGCATTTTCATTTTCATCATGCTCTTTCAAAATATCTCAACAAATCCCATAATTTCGGAATTTAGTTTTTGTGGTGTCATCACTTTAGTAAATTGTTCTTACTCTACTGTAGGGCGGCTGTGGAGCAGGCAACCACAAGCTTCATCCAGCTGTAACAATGTTGGGTTTTGTTTTGCGGGAATTGTTGCCAGACTTTAAAATGACCATGCACATACAGATGTATGGCTCATCATTCACCAAGCTACTCATACACTTGTTCAATTATCATAAAATATCTTGAATATTTTTGTTCTTCAAAGGCTGGCAAGATCAATGCTCATCTTGTGTTGGACCAGCTGAGGTGCAATGGTGTATTGGAGGGGATCCGAATCTGCCGACAGGGTTTCCCCAACAGGATGCTCTTCCAGGAATTCAAGCAGAGGTACTTAACCCTCCTCACTTTCATCAAACCCTTGAGTTCTGTAAGCTGGCAGTACCACTGTTTTTTCTTAAGGACGGTGCCTACTTTTGTTACTGTGCATACGTCTGCACATCTCAAGATACTCAGGTTTCCTGTGGGTGGTGCCTACTTATACAGGGATATTTTTACGCGGTTTAAAACTATGCTGAGAAAGCAGAACTTAGCAAGTGCTCTTTGTATTTAAAAAGACAATAAAGGGTTACCATGCATTTTTCAGAGATAATAAAGCTTCAATTTGATAAAAGATGCCATACATTGCTTTGTATTTTAGCACCTTTGAGAATTATTGTTGCTTAATTATGTCTAAAAAATGCGTGGTTACCCCCAATTTTCTTTTGGATTCCAGTAACCCTTGCTAAGATCTGCTTTTCCTGCATAGTAATAAACTGCGCAAAAATACCTCTTTATTAGTAGGCACCATCCTTAATATAGTTGCATGTTTTTGGCAACTTTTCTTGCAAGAGCTTAAAATAGTGTTGCCAATTGCATGACAAGTTGCAAGTTAAATTTGCTGCTGCATTGCCAGATTTTGGTTCTTCTTCTTCAATGTTATGTTTTCTTCAAGGTATGAGCTGCTGACGCCCAATGTCATTCCCAAGGGTTTCATGGATGGAAGAAAAGCTTGCCAGAAAATGGTATGTTTTGTGAATAGAGTTTCACCAATGGCATTTGCATTCCTGGTTTCTCCTTCCCATTTGGCCACTTTCTGTTTTATTGGTTTTCTTGATGCTGAAAGTGACTGCAAGAAGTGCAACATTCCAAGACTTTTATGTTCAAACACCCCAGTTGAACATCAGTACATCATTTGCGGGAAATCTGTGGAGGCTGTTGATCATCACAAATGTATACTTAGGGTTATAACAGTTGATTTTTCAAAAGACTTGACCCAGAAAAAACTGTAAGTCATGCTCACAGTTCTCTTGGCTTTGGCTTGCCTTTGGTGAAACCTGGTACATGTATATAAACACCTGGAGAATCAAAGGTGAAATGACAAACATATCTTGCTGTAGTTAGACTGAAACATGAAAATATGTAGTGTGTATAGGAACCTCACACAGAGAGAAACAGTTAAATGATATTGAAGGTATACAAAGAAGGAGGAGGTGGGGCATGCTTTATGCAGAAATTTGGATTCCGAAGAGCCAAACCATTACTTGCGTCACTTTTCCAACAAGCCCTTCAAGAATAACAGTGTCTAACCAAAAGGCAAATAAAAGTCAGAAATAACTATTGGTGACAATGACAATGACAATAATAATATTATTTATGGCGCAAAATCCAAAAGTTCTGAGGCACTTTACAAAAGTGAGAAAAAGTCATTACAAACACAAGGGTGCTAAAAATATGTACAAAAATTGTCTAAGTTCGCAAAAACTTAATCTTTGTTTAAAAAGAAATATTTTCATCTTATTTTTAAAGATGTGAACTGAAGTACAAATCCTTACTTCAACGGGTGAAGAGTTCCATAATTTAGGAGCACAGACAGAGAACACTTTGTCTCCATAAATCTTCTTCTATAAACATTGCAATTATATCAAATTTGTTTATTTATTTATGGTTTTGGTATTATTAATCTTGCAAACCTAATGTCACAATCAACAAATTGTTAAAACTTAAACATTGTTGTTTTCTATTGCAGCTGGAAGTGCTTGAGCTTGACACAAATTCGTACCGCATTGGCCAGTCCAAGATCTTTTTTAGGGCTGGTGTTCTAGCCCATCTGGAAGAAGAACGTGATATTAAACTGACAGAGATCATCACTATTTTCCAAGCCTATTGCCGTGGCAACATTGCAAGGAAGCACTACCATAAGAGAGTACAACAGCTGAGTGCTATCCGTGTCATCCAGCGCAACTGTCTCAGTTACCTTAAACTTCGCAACTGGCAGTGGTGGCGCTTGTTCACAAAGGTCAAGCCTCTACTCAATGTGACCAGGACAGACGAGGCACTACGAGAAGCTCTAGATTTAAAGCGTGCCAATGAAGAGAAACTTGACAAAATTGAACAGAACTATCAAGACCTTGATAAGAATTTCCGCCAGATTTCCGAGGAAAAGTCCATCCTGCAAGAGCAGCTTGACCGAGAACGTGATGCTTTCCAGGAGGCCGATGACATGCGGCAGAGGTTGCAGACAAGAAAGCAAGAACTGGAAGAGTTGCTGAATGATCAGATGGAGCGGTTTGATGAGGAAGAGGAAAAGGTTCTTGGTCTTACAGAAGAGAAGAAGAAACTGCTGAAAGACATACAGGATTTGGAAGACAGGTATGGCAGTTCAAAAGATTATGAATCCACCGGTTCACAAAGACATAAGTCATCCAACTGTTTTGAAATATAAATAATATTATTATTCACACCAGTAACTACCAATAAGTAGTAATAACTTGTATGTCCCCTACTTCAGGATTTGTCATTGTTCTGTTTGAAGAGTTGCATGAAAAAAGCCCCGAGGCCTGTTTCAAACATTTTGCTACTGTCTTGCTTAACTCAAGTCATTGCATAAGTTCAGCACGGCACATACATGACTTGGTTTCACTTAACTACGATAATAAAAGCTGGTTTATTTGTGCAATGTTTGTGAGCATTTTGTTTTGGGACAGCTGTTAAATAGACTGACATGCTGCAGTCAAGCCACAGTTGAGCTAGGTTTTGAACAAGCCCAAGTATGCTTCTGATTCATCAATCAATTAACTCATTTGTGAATACAAGTTTATACACTCAACCTATGTCAGGTTTGACCAGAAAATTTTAAATTTGAACAGAGTTTTGAAATTTACCTGTTAGGTTTGAACATCACCAGCAAGATTTCAGAGTTCCCGTAAAAATTAACCTAGTTTATTGATGGTATAAGGATATGAATAATATTATTCTTTTCATTATATCATCAAGTATTTCAAATATAACAATGGTTTCCCCGAGTATTTTGAAGTTTTTTTGTTTGTTAGTGCATCTTTTTCGGAAAGATTTGCGGAGAATTCTTCAAGATTCCAATCAAAAACTTGACATTACGAAGAGGAATTCAAATGCTCATTTCATTATCTCGAATACCCAGTCATGTGTGATGCAGGTTGACTGTAAGTAAGATGCATAGATGCAAAGTGCTTACTGAACGTATTTATTTCTTATGTTTGTAGCTTAGAGGAAGAGGAAGCTGCCCGGCAGAAGCTTCAGCTAGAAAAAGTCACAATTGAAGCGAAGATAAAGAAACAGGAGGAAGACTTGACACTATTGGAGGATTCAAATTCCAAGGTTTGCCATTCAAACATGAGATATTATTTTTGTTGTTCTGGAAATGCATCACAGTCATCTGTTGTTGTAACAGGTACATTGTACCTCATGGATATGGGCCATGATTTGGTGTCCATTATAGAAAGTTGATTGTAGCTGAGTTATTTTCAATAATTCTTTTTGTTGGGGCTTCAACTTCTCTCTGTAATGACTGGGTGTCTGTAATAGCTAGGTGCCTCCATGGTGGGAGTATGATTCATAACAAATGAAGGAGTGCCTGGAAAATAGCGCCAAAGTGACCTCTGATAAATTATTGCTAGATTCTCCTTCCAAATTGCCTTGTATTCACTAGTGAAACAAAAGGAGAAATTGACTTTACATCAAAAGTCACTTAGGGCCTTATTCTGCGCACCCCTTCATTAATCTTGTCTGTGTTTGTGTTTTTGTCAATGGAACTATTTTTGTACTGGCAGTTTTGTTTTCTGCCTTGACCTTTTGGTGAGGATATCACCTGATACTTAGCCGACGAGGCTGTAGGCAGAGTTGGCTAAAATCAGGGGATATGCCACAAGATCGAACGGGATAATTGTTGTATTATTCAACACATGCTGCGTCAATGATGACAAAGCAGAGTTGCAGAAAAGCTGGAGATGATCTTTATTTTGCCATTTTTCTCCCTGACACGAAAGTATGTATATCGTAGGATATCTGTTGACTATGGACGACGAATATTCAATGCACCATGAACATAGTTAGGCAGTG
Source organism: Pavona decussata (assembly GCF_977016875.1). Taxonomy (NCBI): domain Eukaryota; kingdom Metazoa; phylum Cnidaria; class Anthozoa; order Scleractinia; family Agariciidae; genus Pavona; species Pavona decussata. Next base: position 3,233,025 of record NW_028145638.1, read on the forward strand.
TTACAATGAATTGAATAATAGTATTAAATATCAGGAAAATTCAGTGGTTAATTTTGTGCCATGTTTGTAAAATCTAACCCTACAAAAATTACTGGCATTGTGATGCACGTAATACATTACTTACGCCTTGTATTGAATTTTTTTACAGCTCACCAAAGAGAAGAAATCATTGGAAGACAAACTGCAGGAAACAACTCAGCAGCTTGCAGATGAGGAGGAGAAGGCAAAGGGCTTGGCAAAACAGAAGACCAAGCAAGATGCTCTCATCGCAGATCTCGAGGAACGACTGAGGAATTCAGAGAGAGTAAGAATATGATGGAATTTGTACATGATTGGGTCTCTTGTGTTCTAGATACTGTGACGAAATATCAAACACAAGGAAGATTCCAAACACTGAGAATTGGGTTGAAAAACAGGGCTGTGCCTTGCTTTTTTAATGAACTTCAAGGTGTTTAGAAATTGGATGAAACAGTCTTCTGCTAGCTGTCAAACCGTGAATAATTCTTGGAGTATTCAAAGCAAAAGTTAATCAAATTTTATGATAACTAAAATCACATTTTTGAAACCTCCTTTTGTGGTGATTTCCCATGTTTTCTCTTCAAGAATTATTAATGAGTCTGAGAATGGATTTTCGTTGGCATTGCTGATTGCCTGTTGATTTTCTTCTAGAACTGTCAAGAGTTGGAGAAAATCCGCCGTAAGTTGGAGGCTGAGCTTGCTGATGTCCATCATCAACTTGAAGAGGCCAAGCAAACGGTAGGTGGTGTGAAAAGCCAAGAATGAAAAGTGCTGTAGACTTGATATAATAAGGAAGTAAATTCTTTGAACTCAATGAATTTTTGTTTCATTTTACTGACTTGATTGCCTTTTTTGCATTAAGATCCAAGACCTGGAAGCCACAATTCACAAGAAAGACATGGAGCTGAATGATTTGAATGCCAGGTAAGATCACTGCTAGTCCTTGAGGGGCTTGTGACAACGTCTAGAGAACATGTTCACCATAAATCCTTAAAATGAGCACAACCTCCAATAAGCGTCTCATATGTGCCCCAGAAGTCTTTTCTGTATTTCCGCCATCATTGCGTTCATTGTAGAAAGAACACACTCCCTACAGACTGGAGTCAAGATTGTATGGGACAGTTGAGCAACGAATGAATGGATCTTGGGGCGTGTATCTGGTATCTCCCGCAGATTTTGCAGGAGCGGATGACGTCATCACCAACTTGGCACAGGAAAGAGAGCCTGGGATCAAGATCAACGAATGCACTCCCTAATCTTTGATTATTACTAGTTATAACTTTTATAGTACCTGGGAATACTGAAGGAGAGTAAAGATGTCCTCTTAGTCTTTTTAAAGCTTCAGTTGTCTGCTCAAAAACTACTATGATTTATGGAATCTTTTAGGCACTAATTCAAGGATTTACAGTATGTGTAGATTTTATCCTAAAAGCGTATACAACCGTCATCCACAAATTTTCTCTAAAATAGGCTCACTAGGGTGAACTTGTTCCTTTACATTCATGTAATTTGTTTTAATCATCCATACAAGGATATCACTACAAGCTGAGGGTTGTTTTACGAAATAAATAAATTTTCGTAATAACTGAGTTTTGAAGTAAGCTGAGAAGTCTGAACTTTGCATGATGCAAAGTGATAAGTCAATGAATAAATAAAAAAAATGACAAATACTTCTGTACCTGTCAAGAAATGAACTAGGAAACCTTTTGCCCCAGATTGTTACAGTTGCACTATGAATGACATTTTAAAATTCTGTCATTTCATAGACCACTGAAAATTTGGCAAACCTCATGCATTTGATTATGTCTGTATAGATACTTGCGCATTATAAATTTGTAAATTATTACTATATATTATTTTAGACCTGAAGTCCCACTGTATCAACATATAACATAAAAAGGCAAAAAGCTCTCTGTAGTGGCACTTAAGTGGCACAAAATTTGTCTGTCCACAGTATATCATGTGTTTTACCTATTACATTGAATTTGTTTTTGCAGGGTTGACGAGGAATCATCAAAGAGAAGCGACCTTGAAAAGGTCAAACGAGAAATGGAGAATCAAATTGAGGAATTAAGAGATGACTTGGAAGCTGAGAAAGGCGCCAGAACAAAGGCAGAGAAGCAACGAAGGGAACTAAGCGAGGTAATGCAAGTGCCTAGGATTTCTTCAAATTTCTGTACCAGTGAAGTTGGAGGGCATTGGGAGGTGGGTGTTGGGGTGGGGAATCACATTTCCATGTTTTGACCAAGTGACACTTGGAGGTCTGGGGTGAGTACCCAAAGGAAAAAAAAAGTAGAAAAAGAAAAAGAAAGCAACAAGAAAAAAATGGGTATTACTAGAAGTGGCGCTTGACGGGCTGTCTAGTTGCATCAACGCACAAATTCTCCTATCTTTTCTTCATACTTTTCTTATAAAAGGACTGGGGAAAAGGTATTCAAATATCAAGAAAATTCACCTTGAGTGATCGTATCCTTATTTCTCATGACCTTAGGGGTTGAATATGCATTGATGTTGCAAGGAGAAATTTGATGCTTATCACTGTTAGGGCTTAAAGGGTTAAAGCAGGATGATGGTTACTGACGACAGGCCTGCCATACATGTAGAAGTCGCAATGAAGATGAGCAACATTCAGTTTTGGATAGATTGGTCATTTGGGTTATGCAGCCAGTTAACTGTTTAAAAACTTCAAAGTGAATGGTAAAATTGATGTAAGCATTGAAAGATGTTTTCGGTTTCTTAAACTGTTATCACTTTAGGAACTGGAGTCCCTGAAGACTGAACTAGAGGAGTCCATTGACACAACAACTGCTGCTCAGGACATGAGGAACAAGAGAGAGTCGGAACTTGCGGCCTTGAAAAAGAGTGTGGAGGAAGAAACAGCCGCACACGAGGGTGCCATGGGACAACTGCGACAAAAACATGCTCAGCTGGTAGAGGAACTCAATGTACAACTGGAAACAGCTAAGAAGGTAAGGACTGGATGGACAGCTAGCTTGAGGGATGTAATCTGCCTTTTTCGATGCACTTTTTAAGTACCACAGAGGTTTTGGTTAATTCTGTTTATTGCATTCTGTGCTTCTCGACGTGCAAGTGTTTGCCAGTTGTCTTGGTGTATCCTCACTGTTATTACTTTTTAGTAGATAGCAGGGTGCTTTTAAGCTCCTGAAGGGACTACCCAGAGTTTTATAACTAAATAAAGGTGTCTGTTGTTGAGTTATGAGATCAATGTTCAGCGAAACGTCATTTCAGACTAATATAGAAATAAAGCCGAGAAAAGTATTTGCAGCTCTGTACTTGAAATTAATGAAATGGTGAAATAACACTTTTGTAAGAAGATTAGCTGGAAATCGTTGGCTTAATCAATCAATCAATCAATCAATCAATCAATCAATCAATCAATCAATCAATCAATCAATCGTTGGCTATCTAGAAATTTCCCACGTACATAGGTGTACGTGTAACTTAAATGGGCACATTTACCTTAGCTCTTCAGTAATTGATGCTGTTCATGTTGAAATTGATTTTCCTTGCATTTCATTGTACTGAAGAGTAGCATTCTTCACTTGTTGAACAAAACTTTCATTAGTTTATTCTTGTGGCTTGTTCTCACCGTCAGTTTTTCTTCTTCTCTTCACACAGGGCAAGGCCCAACTCGAAAAAGCCAAATCCCATTTGGAGGAGAGCAACGCCGAACTCAAATCAGAAGTTCAAGAAATGACTAACCGCAAGACGGAAGCTGAACGCAAGGTCAAAGTGTTGGAGAATCAAATGGCAGAGGCGAACACTCGGCTCACTGATGATGAACATCAAGTCGCTGAACTGTCAAGTGCAAAAACTAAACTGCAGAAGGAGCTGGAGGCAGCTAGTACCCAGCTGGAAGAAATTGATTCCAGGTGTTCAGCCGCAGAGAGATCGAAGGCTATGCTGGAGTCACAGGTGGCAGAAATACAGGTAACCCTCCACTGAACTAAACAAGGCTACTGTTTGTAAAGAAGGCCTCCCCCAAATGTAAGACGATGAGGAGTTAACTTTAAGCCCTGTTATAAAAACACAGATTCTCCCCGCTGGCCTCTGGATATATTATTTTTGGAAGTAATACTGAGTTGTTTAATGAGATTGTCATTTATTTTGAGTCACACTCAGCTCACAGATGAGATTATTTTTACTCGGCGTTTTTTAACATTGGCAGCCGAAAACTGATGGCCAAGCTTTCTTCAAAACGACCTTTCTAGAGGGCAGAAATTGTTCATAAGTGTGTTTGCTATTGATTTCCAAGATTGAACTGGATACTAACTTGAGGAAGTCAGGCGGACGTTTTTAGGTTTGTAGGCGCTAAGAAGATTCTAAATCATTAATCGATACTCGAACGCGCGGCTTGTTGGAAGTGTGAGCATAGAGACTAGATAGAGTCTAGAGCGCATGCGCACTATACTCAGAATTGATCGATACTCGAACGCGCGGCTTCGTCTATTCAACATGGCGAATCGTCGGCTTTCGGAAGTGTGGACATTGAACACGCACCCAGCGCTGTTAAGTGAGTTTGACTCCAATTCTTGTTATTTGTTAGGAATCCCTGGCTGATGAGACCCGCCAGAAACTGTCCTTGAGCAATAAACTAAAGGAAACCGAAAGTGAAATCAATCGCCTTCAAGATCAACTCGATGATGAGGAGGATGCAAAGATAGCGCTTCAGAAGAACCTCACAGCAGCCCAAGCTCAGGTGGGTGAAAAGATAAACTCTCCCTACCTATTTGCTTGCATTTACTCTGCCATGTTGGGAGTTTTTGTAATTTCATCGAAAGTGTGTTTCAGACTGTCTCTTCCTTACTACTTACCTAGTTTTACGTGTGCAGTTGAAGTTCCATTGGCCACCCTCGAATAGAGCTTACTGTTCATTGTAGTGAGGGATCGGGAAGGTTCTCGGGAAAGCGAACTCTTGTAAGGCCTTAGAAAACGTGTCCACTAACACGAAATTACAAATGCGAAGTTTGCTTTTGCTAGAATCACGGTTTAGTGTCCGCTTAGGGGAGATGTCAATCTACTGTAGGTTCAAGATTTGTGGTAATAGCCTGCGTTTTCTTTCCGAGAGCGCGTGAGACTCGCGAAGGCATAAAGCGAGAAAAGGAGAAAAAAATGGGAAGGGGGGGGGGGGGAGGGGAGAGAGAGGAAAGAAAAGAAACCTTCCTTTCCTTTCTCTCCCCTCCCCCTGCTCCTTCTCTCCGGACGCTTTCGTTCACTTCTCGCGCTCGTTTGGAGAGGAAACGACAGACTCAGGCTTTTATAGAAATTCGTGAAGTTTTATTACTGAAATTTATGGTAATCGTTGCTGTTTTTACACAGATGGCCGATTTCAAAAAAATGGCGGACGATCGCTCTGCTCTGCTGGAGGAGGCAGAACAGGCTAGAAAGAAAATGATGCGGGACATTGAAACATTCCAGGGTCGAGTAGATGAACTAAGCGCTAACAACAGCAAGCTGGAAAAGACCAGGAAAAGGCTTCAAGATGAGGTACACTCAAGTGCCTATTTTCCGTGTGCAATGAAAGGCCATAAATATTTTTTCCGCGGTCTTCACGTTGAAGGGGAAGTGTCATGGGATTTTTTACCTCTTTTGTTTAAAATAGTGAAATAACACCCTCAGTCAGCTACAAAATAATTCTAGAACAACGAGAGGAAAGAAATCAGCTCAATTCTTGAACGGAACAAAGTAGCAAACTTTGGAAATGGCGGGAAACCGTGATCTTATGATTGGTGGCTTGTCGCCAAGAGTGAAAAATGGTGGGAAATGCTTAATTACGTGTTATGCGGAAAATGGCGGGAAATCACCGGTGACCACTTTGTTATTTTTGTTGATTGGGCCTAAATGGCCGGAAAACAAGATTTGTCACTCTCGGCTTTGGTCGCAAATATGATTCTTGTATTTCTTATGTCAATACTGAACGTGAGTCATTGACACTTTTCTCTTTCCAAACAGGTCGATGATGTGCAGCTTAACTTGGAGAAAGAGAGGGCACAAGTCAGTGCACTGGAAAAGAAACAGAGGAAATTTGATCAGGTCTGTGAATCTGCCATTTTGTGTGAAGGGTTTTCCTGTCTGCAGCCTGTTCGATTAACATGCTTGTTTTCGGTTTGCAGTTGCTAGCCGAAGAGAAAGCCATTTCTGAGAAGAATGCCATGGAAAGAGACAACGCTGAACGGGACGCCAGGCAGAATGAAACGAAGGTTGGTACCGAGATCAGCGCAATTTGGTTCCTGCCAACGATATGTAAAGTCGGCGGAAACACAGCGACAAGTGCAGAAGTTGTGTGCAGAAGTAAAGTGATCTGTTCGGATGTGATATTTCCAGCAAAAACGAGTGCGAATGTTTTATTGGGTTTTCAAACACGAGAAAACAGATGCAAGTGCGAAGTCTCTGGCCGAGTGTTTTTACATTTTGTCAGTGTTTGGAAACCCAATGAAACACAAAACATGAGTTTGAGAAATGGTTTGCCAGAAAATAAAGCGACTTATTTGGGCTAGCTATCCTCTAGTTGGTATATCAGTACTAAAACGATTATTCGCTGTTGGTCAATAATTGTTAACTGCCATCCATCTTTTCCAAATTCAAATTTGACCTGGAAACAATGGACGAAAAGCCACTCTGTGGATGTTGTGCCACTAAAATTCCCATTCATTTATTTTATTATTCATTTTATATTTGTGTCCTTAGGTGATTTCTCTCACGCATGAATTGGAAGAGCTTCAAGAGAAACTTGCCGAATCTGAGCGACTCCGCAAGGCCGCACAGAACGAACTGGAGGCCATGATGGAGAGCAAGGACGACTTCGGTAAGAACGTGCACGAGCTTGAGAAAGCGAAGAGAGTGCTAGAGTCACAACTAGAAGAGAAGAAACAACAGATTGAAGAACTCGAGGATGAACTGCAGATCACAGAGGATGCTAAGCTGAGAATGGAGGTCAACATGCAGGCTGCTAAGACTCAGTTTGATCGCGAGCTGGCTGCCAGAGATGAACAGAATGAAGAGAAGAGGAAAGCGCTGCTCAAACAGGTGAGGGAACTGAAGAATGAACGTTCAGTTTCACAAGAATTTTTTGGTACAAATTTTGAACAGCAGAGTACTTTCGGGCGTCGTACGTTACCTCGAAGGTTAAAACCACCTTATCCTGTAAATTAAACAAACTAGAAAATCACAGACTCTAAAGATGGAACCCATCCCCCTTCCCCCACCCCCTTTAATCAGAAAAGTACTGCTCCAAAGCTTCAATTTGACTGGTCTTACTTAAGAATCTGATGCACGGAACCAAACAGTAGAACCCTTTTTTACACCACAAGAAACGTTACCACATTAAAGTGCTTCCCAATAGTTTTTATTTGAACGGTCGTGCTTGAGGATTTCATCCCAAAAATTATACACGAGATCCACGCAACATGAACGAAGGGTTGACCTTGGATGATAAGAGGTACACGACGTACATTGTGTTTCTTCCTTTAGCTTCGTGAGCTTGAGAGCGAGTTAGACGAGGAGCGTAAAGCCCGTGTGAACGCTGCCAACGCCAAGAAGAAGATCGAGATGGACATGACAGATCTGGAGGAACAGCTGGAGGCTGCCAACCGCGTGAAGGAAGACGGACTCCGACAGCTGAAGAAGTACCAACAGCAGGTGAAGGACATTCAGCGAGATCTGGACGAAGCACGGCACGCACGAGACGAGATATCCGATCAGGCCAAGGAGAACGAGAAGAAAGCCAAACAACTGGAGGCTGATTACCTACAAATGCAAGAGGTAAGCGGGGACCTGGGGTCAAGGGCATAGGATCACTTTCACCTGAGAGAACGTTTGTTCATTTTAGGTTGGAAAATTGACTGCAGCGTGGGATAACGTCTTTCCTTGCTACGTTTAGACGTTAACTTTTGGAAAGTTTTTCTAAGGGGTGTCTTTGGGTTAAAGTTCTTTCTTACTTGTCTTGCGGTGACTTACAATGTAGTCATGTATGTATCTTGTCAAACTGTGAAGTAAAACCAAGATGGCGTAAAGTGGCATGAGTTGTGAGCCATTTCATCGACATCTGGAGTATTTTTACGTTTACCAAAGCACAGTGTATTTTTATCGTTGGTGTATTGTTTTTCTATCTCTTGTTACTTTTGTTTTGCGTCATCTACGTGTTCTGGCATTCCTTGAAGGGGCGGATGTCTGGGTTTCAAAAGTGTCTTCGTTGTTAGTTCTTGGTAAGTAACTTGGTCGTCGCGTTTGCATTTTAGGATCTCGCTGCTGCTGAGCGAGCCAGGAAGAGTTTGGAGGCTGAGAGAGACGAACTAGCCGAGGAACTATCAAGCTCATCTCATATGAGGTAATGATTTGATTTTACAGCTGCATTGTTTTGTTTCAAAACTGTAACTCGTTTATTCAGGGAAAAAACACGTAAAACGTAAACGGAATTTGTTTACTTACAGAGCAGCAAAAAGCTCTCTAGCCAAAGTTGTCCGTGCGTTCCGGTCGAATTGGAATTTGGAAGTGTTGGTTTTTGTGGAAGGAGGAAAACCGGAGAACCCGGAGAAAAACCCTCGGAGCAAGGACGAGAACCAACAACAAACTCAACCCACATACGGCGTCAACGCCGGGAATCGAACCCGGGCCACATTGGTGGAAGGCGAGTGCTCTCAACCTTGCGCCTTCACTGCCTCCCTAACGTCACTGCAATACGATTTTGATTAGTAAATTCGTTAAGACCTTTCTTAAGTTCCACTGAGCGAGAAGACGATTGAAACGCGTGAGATTTGTGAAAGAGGTTCTCGTGGTAAGACGCCCCTTATACAGTACTGTCAGGAAAAATTTTCGGAATTTTTCATTGGACTTCTGCAAGGTCATTTTCAACGTCATTCGTTTGTTTCGCAAGGTGAAACTTTATTTCTAACCTTTTCCCTGTAAATTACCGTCCTAAACAAAACATCTTTTCTTGTTGTTTTGTCCAGGGGATCAGCCGCTGAGGAGAAGCGCAAACTTGAAGCTCGCATTTCTCAGATGGAAGAAGAACTCGAGGAAGAGAGAACTCAAAATGAGCTGCTGCTGGACAAGTGCAGGAGGGCCAACATGTCTGTAAGTTTAACAAATTTGTAACCCCTTGTTATGAAGTTCGTTTTCCATTCTGTCAAGAAGAATTGTGTAAATGTTCAGATGGTCAGCCTCTTGCCAGTTGGAATTCTCAGAAACTGTTTATGTTCGGTTTTGTCCTGTTTCTTTGTTCATTTCATTTACAGTGCTGTCAAGCAGCACATCCATGTTAATACTCCCCCTAACCCTCTTAAACAAATTAGTTTCTTTGCTTTTTTTTATTAGAGTGGTTTTCAGTTGAGTGTCGAAAGTAATTGGCTTTTCATTTGAGTTTTGCCTTACCACACTCTGATTGGTTAGGAAAACTAGCGCCATTTTCCCAACCAATGAGAAGCAAAATCAAAACCAATTGGTAACTTGCTCGCACGCGTTTTCCCGCGCTTGGCGCCGGTAACATGTATTAGCTTCGAATTCTGACTGGTTCTTGCACTGTTTACCTGTTTTTGATTGGCCAGAGTAATCACTGTGGTTTTGTTTTAACGACACTATTGAAAACCGCTCTATTTTGAGCCAGGCATTTACTAATGTGACTCTCGTTTTCTGTTTGTTGGTTTAAACAGATGGAGCAAATGCAGACCGAACTGAACTCCGAGAGGGCAGAATTTCAGAAGATGGAGAGCGCCAAGCTCACGCTAGAAAAACAGGTTAGAAATCTAAGAATTCAATTAAAACTCTGGATAAGAGAAGACACTGTCTTACATTCTCTTGGTGTCTCAGTTTTGCGGCCTGGAGCATTTTAGCTTCCGTTCAAAATTTTCCCGCCTTTTTAGCCAGATGCCACTCGCGTACTGAGGTGCGTACCGTTGATAACTTTTGGCGCCAAAATCCCGTATGCCTGATATTTCTCTAAATTTAAAGACTTCATACCTGTATACGTATTAATGCGAGCAAACGTTTTTTTTCCTTTCTTTCTTTTTTTAACTTTTCAAAGAACAAAGACATGAAAGTCAAGCTTCAGGAGCTTGAGAGCCAGACTCGGGCGCGAAACAGGATGACTGTACAAGCGCTGGAAAACAAACTCTCTACACTGCAAGAACAACTGGACAACGAGGCCAAGTAAGTGACCGTTACTGAAGCTTTGTTAACTCCAAAAGCTTTAAAAACGGACATGAAAATAAAATAAAGGGAAGGATTTGATCGACGTTCACGTGGATACTGGGTTGAACTCCAGCTTTTGAAGGTTATCTGGGAACCTTATATAAATTCACGTTGTTTGAGCGACTTGGCGACTATTCTTATTTGTTCAACGTTTATGATGTGGCCGCCGGAAAATCCTTGAGTTGATAGGAACGGAGTTCAAGTTGACAAAGAGAATGAAAAATTTACCTTCGCGTCTTCATGTTCTCCGTAAAGGCCTCTTACAAGCGATAAAACATTGTTGCCGAAACAGTTTATCCAAAACGTTTTTATGTTTTGCTGACGGATAGGTACTTGTTGAGGGTGTGTCTAAAAACACTCAGAAACCTTTTTTTCTGAGGCAAAAACTTCTGCTATAGATGTTTACTGTTCGCGAAAAGGAAGAAAGAATTTGGAAACAATATATCCTTAGAGTATTTCTGAAATAGTGGATACTCCTTTGTGAAAACTTTGAAGTTGACGATTTTCATCTGGTGGTTTTGCTGAGAACGGAAAAGAAAGGTACCAAATTTTATAGCGCACGTAAGGCGCCATTGTTTTGCTCAGAAGAGCAATTTTGAAAAGTAATTGTTCGTTTATTAGTTTTATCACATCACGAAACAACCAATTAGAAATGAAACCCAAAGCAATGCTGACTTGCTCGCATGCGTTTTCTGCGCTTGACCCAATTAATATTGTATTTGGATCTGGTTCTGATTGCTGCGTTGCATTGTGTTTGTTTGTTATTGGTTATAGGGCGGTTTTCAATTGAGTGTCGAAAGTAATTTCGCGTTTGCTTTGGTTTTGCATTACTACGCTCTGTGATTGGTTCACAAAACGCGCGGCACTTTCCGAACCAATGGGAATCCAAACCAAAACCAATCGTGTTTTCACCGCACGCGTTTTCCCGCGCTTGGCGCCAGTTACATGTATTTGCTTCTAATTCTGATTGGCTCGTTGTGTTGTTTACATCTGTTGTGATTGGCCAGAGTAATTACTTTGGTTTTGGTTTGACGACACTCAATTGAAAACCGCTCTAGTGATGACTTGGATTTGGTTTTACGACGCTCAATTCAAAATCACTGTGTGGAGTACTATGCCAAGAGCTATACTGATAGCATCCTTGGTGTCCCAGATCGTGAAGACTTCACCTTACCTGGTTTTTGGTTTGTTTCAGGGAACGCGCCATGTTGGCTAAGAACAACCGCAAACTTGAGAAGAAATGCAAAGAGGCGATGCTGCAAGTGGAAGAGGAAAGGCGCCATGCAGATCAGTATAAGGAACAGGTTTGTTCACATGCCCGACAGTTGTACGTTCGCTTTGGTGTTGCTTTACTACGCTATGTGATTGGTTAAAAAAAACCACGCCACTTTCTCAACCAATCAGAATTCAATCTAAAACGAATTGTGACCTGCGCGCTCGTATTTTCCCGCGCTTGTCACCCGTTGACATGCATTTTGAGTTTTCTTCAAGTCGAGCTCTGATTGGTTCATTGTTTTTACGTTTGTTTTGATTTGTTAGAGTTTTTGGTTTTACGGCACTCAGTTTTTCTTTCGATTTATTAAAATTCAGCTTCAAGGCTTAAAGGACACAATCAAAGGAAAATGAATAAGCAAGGTTATTCCTTTCTGTTGTTTATGTCCTCTAGGCCTCGCTTAAAGCTGAATTGTAGTATTTCGAAAGAAGCCTATTTGAAGACTGTTCTACTCTTTCTTGTGCAAGCCCTTGAGATGGTGTTTCTGTGATCAAATTGTACAGCAGTTCGATAAACGAGAAACTGTTTTATTGTTATGCTATCGCTCTAAGTAACATGGTTTCAAACGTCGTCGTATTAAGTTGTAGCATTTAATATAACTTTCAGTGGTCAAAATGTCTTAAACAGGCAATGAAAAATTCGTGGCCCAAACAAGTGGAAGAGTTAGTTCACGAACTACAGAAATCCTGACCCAAACTGGCCGTTCTCTTCTGTTGTTTTATTTAATCCCCTCCAACAGTTGCACTTCTGTCTTTTCAGATGGAGAAGGTGAATGCCCGCGTCAAGACTCTGAAACGTTCTGTGGACGAAGCAGAAGAAGAGAACACTCGTCTAAACTCCTCGAAACGCAAAATACAGCGGGAGCTGGATGACTACATTGAGGCGAACGAGGAGCTAAACCGTGAAGTACAAAGTCTACGAAACAGGCTCAGGTAACTTTTGACCATTGTAGGGTTACGAGAACAACAAAGCGACTTCTCTTCAGAGCGTTCGGGAAGCTCAGCTGAATAAACTACTAATTTTAAAAATCTTATCAAGAACCTCTGTTTATTATTATGATTATGATTATGATTATGATTATGATTATGATTATGATTATGATTATGATTATGATTATGATTATGATTATGATTATGATTATTATTTATTATTATTATTATTATTATTATTATTATTATTTAACGTTTACTTTCGGTAGGAATGTTTTGCGTTGTTATTCGTTGTTTTGTGTCTTGTTTTGTTGTCCACAACACTTTCTTCTTCACTTTAACTGTGCAACATTTTTTCAACAGAATTGTTCTCCTGTCGTCTTCTCTCAAGCAGAAAAATAGTCCACATATAATGGTCTATCCCTAATTGTTTTTTTTTTCTTTTTGTGGAGCGGACGAAATATCCCAATGTCTGGTAGACTATACCTTATGCGTGGCTTTTCCTTCGGTCTCTACAATTTGAGGGGCTTGAACTTGCAACAAACCAGCGTAAATTTTTTGAAATAGTTCTCAAATGTTGGTAGCGCGTTGTGTTCGCCGTAAAATTGGCCTCGTTGAACAACACACTTTAAAAACTACATGCTCTTTTCTACCCTGACTTAAAAAATTCAGTTCTAATGTGATGTTTTCACCCTTTTGTTTTCAGGGGCCGTGGTGGTGCTGCCACCTCGGGTCGTAGCGGATTCACCACCCCACCGGAGCCCAGAAGGAAGACAACCCGAGGAGATAGGTCAACGGAATCTGGGGAAGGCGATGCTACGCCAGAACACGACGCAGATGCTTAGACGCGCACAAAAAACTACCCAGAAACAACTTAAATCACTTGCCTGTCCTTCAAGTTTCCTTAGCTTTGCTTTACTGGTGTCGTTCCTCTACCTTTGTTTTTCGGTAACTTGTAAGGTGTAGTTAGTTTTTTGGGGTTTTTTGTTTTTGTTTTTAATAAGAAATGATCATATGTAGATTGTGTTTGCCAGTTTAACGTGGAGAGTCAGCGTCAAATTTACACTTAAAAGGTAGGAAAAAAGCGAAAGGTTTGTAAGGTTGTTCATGTCGCTAAATGCTTGTTTACTGAATCGTTTACTTTTCTGATGTTAAAAATCGCAAACTTCGATTTGTTTCGTACACTTATGTAGCCATTTCCCGTTTGCTTTCTGTATTAATTATCTGCTTCTCCTCACTCCTCCGAAAAGTTTACCGAAAAAAACGATAAGTAAATTTTTAGTTAGACAAAAACAAAGAGATCACAGCATCTCAAAATCTATTTCCAATTGACATATAGAAAAATGTCCCAGATACGGTAAGATACGAGAAGACAGCGTGGTAGAAACTTAAAAACGGCGTCGAATACGGTTGAGTGAAAGGGAACGTAGTTTTGTAAGGCGCAGATGCTCATGTGCTGGGAATAATCTGTATTAACATTAATTCAAGGGATTTGTATAAGGCTTTTTGTGGGAAATCAAACCTCAAGTCCTAGTTGATAAATCAACAGAGTAAGTATAGTTAGTTTTTCATCAGATGCTTGTGTATGGAGTTTTGATATGTACAGTCTGGTGGCAGATAAGTATCCGTCCTCGTTATTTACCTCGTCACGCAACCCCTCCTCGTCACGCAGAAATGTTAACGTGACACTTCCTGAAGAACGTTTTACCTTGCGCGACAGTTTTCTACCAGAGGCAGTTTTCATGTGAGCAGTGTTGCGTGATTATTCGTTGCGTGACGACTCAAATAACGACAGGGGAGGAAACTACAACTATAGAGAAAAGAAAGAAGTATCTTTTAAATGCGAACATTTGTATTTGTGACAAACGTATCGGTCGTTAGGTACTTCAAACAAAATTGACCTAATAAAGTCTAACGATCGTAGGTTAGCCTTTTGTGATCTCCCAGATAAATGCCAATAAAGTTACTGGTAATTTCTATTTTATAAGCTGCCAATGTATGGTGATTAGAAATAAAATTTGTTGAAGTAGTTGTGTTGTAATTTCCTAGGGAAAGTTTTAACCTGTGATCAGTTTCTCTCTCACCTTTTATTATTATTATTATTATTATTATTATTATTATTATTATTATTATTATTATTATTATTATTATTATTATTAAGAGAGGCTTCACAACAGCTCATTTCTGCGTTGTGTGGTCCTCTGAATTCAAACGTTTCGTAAATATGTGAAGTATTAAAGTTGATTGAGTTTGCTCAAGAAGAAAATCTAAAGTTAGAAGATATAGCTGTCCCGTCGTAAAAATGTATTCATACCAACTGGGCAAAGCGAACATGGAATTAGCCCACTGATTGGCTATGACAAAGCACTTCCCACATTGAGGAAGTGACTGTTTGCTTGAAAAATAATTATTTGCTTTGTTCGTGTTCTTAACTTAAGGAAGTGGAACTACATTTTAAGGAAATAAACTTTCAGTTTCTTCCCCCCCCCCCCCCCCTTTTTTTTTCGGAAAGAGCCTATTCGGACGTTTAGCAAGAGGAATCATTTTTGTCGGGTAAAGAAGCTCTCGCAAATTGCTTCTTTGCCGTCGGATTTCTTCCTATGCCAAAAAAAAGAAAACGTAATAAATATGCAAAAGAATTCAAGAGTTCCTCTTCATGCAAATTGAAAGTTTTCTTATTAAGCTAAATTAGCATCATTCCTTCACGGTTTCGCTGAAGGATAACTTTATGCCCCCCAAAATTAATAATTGTATGGCGTTATTTCGTTGAAGGGATGCACCTACTGTGTTGATTAAAGAGTTCTTCCGAGGTATGTTGCTAACAATGATCCCTTTATTGTACCACGAGCGTTAAAACACAGCAACAAGCCGTATAACTTGTATATATCTGTGGAATTTTTAATTAATCTTTCGCCATGAAATGGAGAGAATTTTATAATGATGGAGTCAGCGCGCAGTCTTGTACCGTGTAGATAATTCTCTTGCCGATGAAACCCGGAAGTTATTGCGGTTTGAAGTGGTAGAAAAAAGGAATAATAGTGTCGCTAGTTTGTTTATTGTATTTTATCGTGAAGGTCCTTCTGCAATTAGCGCAATTAAGCTATTCAAACAGGCGTTGTGCATCGGGCTCGATTTTCGGTATACTCGAATTCATAAATCCTGTTTTTGTTTTTTGTTATTTATTTATTTTTTTTTTGCGTTACTAATATTTCTGAAAGGTAGCAAAATCCAGTTGCAAACTAGAGGGAAAAGAGTAAACGGAAAGATTGTGCCGGTTTGAGCTCGCTTTGATGATAGTTTCTTTCCAAGTTAATCAGTTTGAAGGTTTCTTGATTTGAGTTTTGAAGACAGCAAGTAGTTACATCTTACAGCTAGATCGATCGATTTTTCGCGGGTTTTTTATTTAGTCGTATTGTGTATTTGTTAAAATGGAATATCAACAAAAGTATATAAAAGACATCATTCATTTTCATTTAATACTGAGTTTATCCTATTGGACCGTAAGCTGTCAAGTGGTTTTACGTTACGACATTTTTGTGACTGATGTAGCATAGATGTGAATAATTTCTCTGCTGTAGAAAAGAAAGTAAACATTTGAGAAAATTTATCCCACGAGTAATCTTAAGTTAGTGACCTTTCAGAGGGCAATGAAATTCATAGCTAATCAAGCTGGGCTAATTCTCAGAACTGAACGTAGTTAACTGCACTGAAATCCCGAGCCCTCTAATGACTTCCGTGAGAGGTTGGTGGAAAAAAGAACGTGTTGAGTTGAAAAATGTTTGTAAAGCTATAACAAATCGATGATTTTCATGTTTTTGATAACAGTAACCGGGACTTGCTTAAATATAGTTGCTTCTCTCTCCGGCTAGTAACATTTCCTCAAGTTTTCAAACAATTTGATGGCTCGTCTGATGTTGTTGCTCTTGTTGGTTCAGTCAATGATTCTCATCTCTCGCGCTGGAATTTTTCAACCAGTAAGTACACTCAGTTCGTCAGTTTTACATTGAGTTCGTGTATATGGGAGAAACAAAACGTCATGCAAGGCCGGAATAATTTTCTGAATTCTTCTTTCTACTCAGAGCTACACACTCAAGGTTTCCAGTGACGGAAAAGACTATTTTGAGCGGGGTAAAGTCGATGCAAGAAAGAGGACAGGAACTACTCAACTGCGAGAGGCTTCATCTGGAAAGGATGTAGGAGATACCATCTACGACTTCAACAGAGTAAGTTGTCAGTGTCTGAGAATTAACTTGGTTGGTTAAATACTTGTGGTTGTAAAGTGTTCCGTCACCATAGTAGTCTCGAGCGAACAACCACGTTTTTGTTTTTTTTTCCTTCGCGTACTCAGTTATTGACATTCGAATCGTACAAAAATAATTCTTGAATGTTACGAACCTGATTATCTTTTTTTTCTTGTTGTTGTTGCAGAAATTGACGATGACTCGAGTACCAGAAGCGAAGTCCTGCTTTTTGAGTGAATTTGTTGAAGATGTTGCCCGGCCAGCAGACTTAATACACCTTCTAAAACTGGTGAGTCAGTGTATTAAGCAGGGAATCAGTTTTAATTAAGTAAATTTTTCCGTGGAGTAATACTTGAGTATTCTTTATGTCCTAACCGTTACAATTCGGTACTAAATGAAATAGTCATTTATCCTAAAACTAATTCTTTTTGGGGGTAGGGAATATGGATTTGTCTATTTTTGAAATACGTCATAAATGCACCCTCTGAATATTCCATGAACAATATTTTTTTCCACATCATTTCAGTTAGCATTGGAAGCCCCTATCGTACACCAAAAAACTTTCCCTTACCACGCAAATATAGCAACCACTGCTTATAGATTTTCTTTCTAAAAGCATACTTCACAGATGGATCCCGCTCAGTCTAAATTGCTTTGTACCTCTAACGATGACAGCTGCTTATAGAGTATTCTTGTTCTTCTTTAGATGAGTAGGTCTTCTTCAGTGAAAATGACCCCACAGTCTGAAGTGACATATAAAGTTCTTGACAAACTTCACGATCGCTCAGGACTGAGTAAGGAGATGGCCGATCTGTGCGCAAACTTGCCAATTTACCGCGTCGCCCAGGGAGATTTGGCTGACCAAACTAACGCAGATGCTGATTTCCCCGAAATGCCTGAAGACGGTACGATATATGGTCATATATCTTATGCCATGAAATAAAAGTTAACGATTTTCGTGTATTTCTTTACTTTACGAAGGCAATAGATCTGCTAAAACCTATTATCCAGAATTTTGAATGTCATCAATCTCCAGAATATTGCGAGGAACTCTTTGAAATATTCATTAAGCTAACCTGTGTGTAAAAGCCTTTACGCTGACAGCCCTCCATTACAAACCAATCGTAAAAATATGATTCCGCAAAATCCGAACAATCGCTAATATGCTAAAACCTTAGTTTCACACGCAGTTACTGTTTTTAAGGGAATCTTATCCTGTGCGGCACGAAAATCTGGCTGAAAAAAAAAAATTGCTATTGAAGGCATGTGCCTTAGAAGCAATCCAGCGAGGTGTAGGGAATTTCTGCATGTGATCTGATTGGACAGTAATTTAGTCCAAGGTCGGAGAAACCAGATATTAAAATTATCATCGATTTACGACTTTTGCCAGTCATTGTGTGCCATTTTATCTTTGCACGCGTTTTGTTGCGTTTGTCCTCATTTACTTGCAGTTGCTTTCACCTCTGATTTTGTCCTCTGTATTATTAAAAAAAAAATACATTCACAGTTTTGGAAGTCTGGGTTATATTTGCAAAGTATATAATCGCCACGAAAACTGACATTCATCATTGTGTTACCTTTTCAGGTCCCAAACAACGAAGAGCATTTTGCTCTCATGTTTGCATCAGGATAGTTTGCTGGCCTACATGCAACTTGAATGGCTGCTCGGCTATGAACTGCAGACATGCCTGTAATCAGCATT
Source organism: Pavona decussata (assembly GCF_977016875.1). NCBI lineage: Eukaryota > Metazoa > Cnidaria > Anthozoa > Scleractinia > Agariciidae > Pavona > Pavona decussata. The sequence goes on from NW_028145638.1 coordinate 3,251,394, forward strand.
GTATCTAAGACAAAGCTTTCTGGTCATTCTCTTGTTCTGGTACATGATATGTTGAACTGGGGTTCAGGTCAGGTTTTCCGGTTCCTTGGAGGCTTGTTAAGGATTATACCTGTAAACCTTTTTTGTGTAAGCACCTTAATAACATGAAATAAAGTGACTTGGTCATCCGTATTGTGAGTAGTTTCATTAAATAGAGGTGGGAACAAGTTTATTTGAAAATCTGTGAATTCCAAGATTTAACAAGCCGGCCTGAAAAAAGATCATGCAGGGCCCGCGGAGCTGGTTTTGGAGTTGGCGGGGGAGGGGCGGGGGGTGGGTAAGGCGAACGCGTTAGCGTGAGACAACTAGAGGGGTCCAGAGGCATGGTCCCTCGGAAAAATTTTAAACTTAAGTCTTCTGAAATGGCTAGAAATGCATCAAAAACTGTCAACACAGATGTAAAATTTTAATTGTATCAACTAAAGCCCCATTTACACTACAGAAAATCTTTGGCACGGCTCCGATAAAAATGGCACGCGTACCCAAAAAAAGGGTTCGGCTCGGGTAAAGTTTTTAGTGTAAATGATTTTGCCGTACCAAATTTTATCACTGCCGAACCAAAATTTCACCCGTGCTCGGCCCTTCTGAAAAGGTAGTCCGAGCACGGGTGAAATTGGTACGCGTTCCCAAAAACTCGGCCCGGCTCGGACAAAATGTGCAGTGTAAACGATTGACCGTGCCAAACCAATTTTTTCCTGACGAACCTTCGTAACTGTGGTCAGCACCATCTGTTGGAGCATGTGTAGTAATTCCATCCAACATGGCGGAATCGGCGCGCCCTACAACAAGCAAGTCGCCAAGAAAATCTCACGGTCACTCTAAGAAAGGAAATGAAGTAAAGGAATACACTCCTTGTCGCTGAATACTGTTTGTAGCAACTCAAATCAGTGACCCTTACGTGTTAACATCCAAAATCGTTGCTCGATAGGACAGTTACAAGCCAGCTTGCTGCTATTACAATGAACGTTTTTGTATCTTCGCGCCTTTTCTATTATTCTGGAAAGGAAAACAGGAAGAGACTAATTTTCGACGTCCCTGCGACAAGATGTGTGGCCTTTTTAGAAGTAGACACTCTAAATACTTCTCGCCCGCCATGTTTGAGTGGAATAATTGGCCGCATGCGCCCTAAGAAATAATCGCGTCTGCTACCCAAGATGTTGATCCTTTTACCCGTACCAAAACATTTTCTCACACCGCTTAGCACGGCAGAAAAAAGGACGTGTAAACAGGACATCAGTGCTATAGTTTTTGGTACATGTACCATTTTTATCCGAGCCGTGCCAAAAATTTCCTGTAGTGTAAATGGGGCTTAAAAAATGTTTTCTTCTCTTTTGAAGTAAGGAGTCAATGCTTCAGTCAGGCCCGTGCATTTGACCTACACAACAGGCTGATGAGGCTGAAATTTTCGACTTGTTTTCTTGTGAAAGCCAGCAGCTTTTGAAGACCCAGTTTCGTTGTTCATGTTTCCGTAAATCATACTATGTGATGCTTTGTTCGTTATGACAGCGGGATTGAATTATCTAGGATAACCGTAGTTGTACTTAATTCTCCGTTTCAAATATTTACGCGTAACGGCATAATGAATGCCTTTGTGCAAAAACTTTCTTGAACTTATTCAGTTATGAAACTTTATCTCCATGAAACACCAATCCAAGAACGAATGAAATAGAAACAAAAGCTGAAATTCTATTATTTCATGGTTGAAATCCAGTGGTCCGTTCAGCGGCAAAACTAACGACAAACTGTCTGAAATTGTCAGGTTTGTCGAAGAAAACTTTAATATACTTAATAATATGTAAGGTTAGTTGTTTCTGTAAGTGATGGACACATGGTTGAATAAAATAAAATAAAAAATATTTTTTAACCATCCAAAAAGGGGGGAGGGCTAACCCTCCAGCCCCTCTCCCTCCGCAGTCCCTGCCATGACCTCTGTGATACCGGTGCAGTGCTCAACCAAATGAGCTGTGAGCTCGTAATATATGCCCTTTCATATATCAAGTATCAATTAATAGTCTGGAGCGGATCTGGAGCGAGCTAACAACTGAAAGTAACTGAGACTGAGGAGACTCGCTAGATCGCTTACATGACGTACTGTCGAAAGACCATTCACTTCCCATGGGTCCATGCGCGCGTGCTAAGCGTTGTACACACGTGCAGCAGAACGAACAACGAAGAGACGAGGAGTTTTATGTAAGTGTTGTCGTTTAGTGTTTTCTGTCCTCAGTGAAGCTCGATTCTGCCGAGAGGACCTAGCACCAACTATTTGAAATGGTAAGTATCAAGCTTTCTGTCTTTTATGCGTTCATAGAGCTGGGCATGAAAGATATCCATCAGTTTGAATTTCTATGTTGTAGCCAAGAACACGTGAAACTGGGAGTAAAGTGTTTTGGATACGAAAAAAGTATCGGGTTTAGTTTCAGACCGTAGCTTGTGTTTTGAGTATTAAACTTTGGCTTCATTCTCCGGGTTGTTTTCAGTCCAAGGTGAAATGAGATTCTGTTTAATTTTAGATCAGGTCTCGCATTTAGAGACAGTATTTAAAATAATTAATTACACGCTTATCCTTATTTCGTTGATTTGTCCTGTTTTAGGCAACTGATGATGTGAACCCAAAGGCCTTTCCCTTGGCTGATCCACAGCTGACTGTAACAATCCTCGATCTTATTCAGCAAGCAACGTCATACAAACAACTCAGGAAGGGAGCTAATGAAGGTGATAAATCATTGACTGGGAGAACTTTGCAATCTAAGGTTGAACCTTCCATAAGCAAGTGACCACTATGTCGGCTGGAAAGGGAATTTCCTCTAGGCGGCGTTACACTAGGCAATAGTCCATGCAACTTGTCTCTCAATAGCTAAAATTGGTGCATTGTGGCATTGCGAGACAAGTAACAGGAAGCATTGTGCACTGCACAAAGCTAGAATAATTTGATGCAGCATTGCTGCAATGGCTAAAAAAAGTACAACTGACTACTGCTTTTGCTTTTGCGCAAACACTGTAACAAGTTTTCAAATATTGTAAAGTGTAACTACTTCCTTCGACATATCTTGCAACACCACACAATTTTTGGTTGTTGCAAGACAAGTTGTGTGGAACATTGCCCAGTGTAACACCGCCTGTGTCAGAAATCTCAAGACTCATTTTAGTTGACTGAAAAATAAATAATAAAACAGAAATTTTATTGACAAGTGGTTGCCTAAGAAAGGTACGAAGCAGTTTAGGGTGAATGTGACGGTGATGGTAAAGTTACACAAGGGCCACAAATTACACACACAGTCCATGCTTAAGGACTGGTTCTCATGTGCAACACAATCACGAGGCAAGTCCAAGCACAAGCACAAGTGAATGCATGTGTGAACTACCATAATGGAAGCACAAGTGCTGATGCAAGAAATAGGCACAAGTTCTAATGCATGAATGGTAACATTTTATTTTTATTTTCTTGTGCTTGTGGTTGTATTTGCATTTGTTTCACATGTGAACATCACGAATAACACAAGTGAAATGCAAGTGCAGCATGTGAAGCATGGCCTGTCGACTAGGCTATATTGGACAACCTGGGTTCTTCCTTGTGTTTGCATTTTTGTTACATGTGAACATTGCTGTTGCTTTTGCTTGCATCACATATGAACCAGCCCTAATTCCTATCTTTTCCTCTCCCCCTGGACGTCATTTCAGTCCATTGCTTTGCTAGGTTTCCCCATTATCCATTAATACAACTGGGCCTGTTTGTTCAAAAGCCAATTAATTCTAATCCCTGATTAAAAGTTAACCAAGGTTTTGATCTCGCTCATTAAAAGCTGATTTTAAGTGAAAGGTAAAGAAAAGTCGAAGTGCAAACTGAACGGCAAATATTTTTTGGAGAAATGATTATTGATTAGTAATTAAACTCAAATCAAACTTTGCATTGACACAGGATTAATTTAATCAGGCTTTGAACAACTGGGCCCTGGTTAGAGAAGAAATGGGAAGTTACAGGTAACTCTTTGGGGTGGTCAACTTTTTCCTTTGTAATGACAATCTGAATTCCATCCACTTTTGTGTACAAAAAAAATGATGTTTTGGCCCCAAAAGAGTATACGGTACTAGGCAATATACTAGATTTGTGTTCAGTAGCTTGGGAAACACTGGCATTTCTCTAAGCTCCTCTTGTGATGCCAATTTTTGAAGACAACAAAGTAAACAAATGCTTGACACCTTACTTGCACTTCATACAAATTCTTGATATAAAACTCAATTTTTGCAGCCACCAAATGTCTCAACCGTGGCATTGCAGAGTTCATTGTCATGGCAGCGGATACAGAACCACTAGAAATATTGTTGCATCTGCCACTTTTGTGTGAAGATAAGGTAGGAGAATATTGTAAAAACAAAAGACAGTTAGTTTTAAAGTTCTGGTGATTGGCATTATAGTCTAGGGACAAAAACTTTTAATATCGTTAATTTAATTCATACTCTACGAGGGTTGGTGAATGGTTTTTTAAAAATACGGCTGTTGCAAAGTTTTAGTCAAATTTCATGTCGCACAGTCTCAATGTCTTTTGCAAAGCAAGAAAGTCTTGGGCTTGCATACAAAATGCTATTTTCGCCATGTCACAAAGTGTAGAGTTTACCATTCACCAGGCCTTTTATCATGATAAGTTATTAATAATTAACAAAATTAAAATATTTTGATATAATAATTAAATTATTTGTAAGTATACTGATCTTTATCCTGGGCAAGACATCATTGATGTTTTTCATTACATAGCCTGCAGCATGTTTAGCCCCTGTCAGGGGGGAGGGGGGCATTCCCCTCTGCAAGCTGTACTTGTATGACACCCCAGAAGTCAGTGGTTTTAAGGCTTTTTGGGTGTACATTTTGAACATTTCAATCTAACATGAGAGAATTTTACCGTTTTTTTTTTTGGAAGAGGAAAGGATGTCAAGGGAAAACCATGTTAAGTCAGTCTAAGTACTCCTCTCCAGGGTTGCCTCTTCGCTCAGTGATAGTGAATTTACTGCCAAACTCTTCAAGTCCTGATGTCAGTTTTTAATTTGATAGATCAAGGCAATATGTTATTGTATATGAAGAGGATAAATTTTGTCAATGCTTTTGCTTTGTGACCAGAAATGGTCTTTAAAATTTAACATTCTGTGGCAGAAATACTATCATAATAATAATAGTAATAATCATCATCATTATCATCGTCATCATGTCTTGTTGTGTAAATTTCAAGAAATAAGCTAATCAATCATCTCCTTTTTTTTATTTTAGAATGTGCCATATGTATTTGTTCGTTCCAAGCAGGCTCTTGGTCGTGCATGTGGCGTTTCCCGTCCAGTCATTGCCACTGCTGTAACTATTAACGAAGGATCACAACTCAAACCACAGATTCTGTCTCTTCAGCAAGCCATTGAAAAACTTCTGATATAAACCTTTGTACATTCCCTTGCATTTTATACTTATCAATAAAAATCACACCCACAGCGTGCAGTTTTTGTGTGTGATTTGTCTGATTTAAGCTCTTTACCTGTAATTAAGAGTATCAGCATTCCAGCTAACTTTATTTCTTTATTCATTTTAATATTTCTGACATGTTTACAAACAATATCAAGTTTATTTTAGCTTAAATATAAGGAATCTTATTACATACTAAACTTCACAAATATATGCTTGCAATAAAGTTAGAAACAGCATAGTTTTAAAATATTTCTTCTTTTTACAAGTTATTTCCACTTTTTTCTTTCTTTTGATATATACAAGGCAAGACTTTACTGCAGGCAAGTTGAGTGGTAACTTGCAATGTCTTTATGTTTGATGCATCCCATAGTTAAAACTGGAAATATGAAAATGTCAGTTATGTAATGCTTTGTTTTGGTACCTCCCAGAGGTAAAAATAAAATGGAGCTAAAATTTCACAGTACAACAGGCTCTAGTTGTTCAAGGAACAGATAAGTTGCTATCTAGTGGATAAAATGTATAATTGGTTGGAGTACATTTTATCTGCTGCATAATGATTTATCCAATGGATAGAGTTATCTGCTCTTTGAACAGCCGGGGCTAGAGAAATAATGAGCACAGGGCTGTTATTAGGGACCTTAAGATTGAGGTTTTTCCTTGTTTCCTGCAAACCTCTAAAAGTCATGAATCTCCAATCCTGTCGTCCCGTTTGAGGTTCATGTTTCAACATCAAGGACACTGTCTAGAGGTAAGTGAATTGTAGTTTTTTGCTAGTTTTAAAAAATTTACTTTCTTTAAAAGAGTTATCTCAGTGAATGAGGAGTTGCTTAATTCAGGAATTCACAACCACATTTGTGCATGCATTGTAATAAACAAACATGGCGTCGTCACTGATGCTAAACTACAGTAATTCATACTTCTTATGGAGAGCAAGTATCATCCATTCCTTGCTGTACTAGATGGCTCCCTTTCGATGGCCAACAGTAAAACACAACATAGATAAAAAGTAACCCTCAATCTTAAGGTCCCTATTGAGCCTTGAAGAGCCTGGCTTCTTGAGGAAAGTGATGCCACATGTAGCTTTATCTTTGTCTCAAAGTAGATGGTCACCCCTGCTAAGTAGCTGACCATGATGGCTAATTGTCAGCCACTAATAACAGCCATGGGACTAACATGGGACTGATGGTAGCTTGTAGAGCTGGTGGTATTGTTTGTGAAAGGCAAAGTAACACTAGAAGAGCTTGGTGAACTACAAACAAACCTGCCTTTGCCTTTTGCAAACAATATGGCTGACTATACAGACTAATTTAAGAGAGATTTATTTTCTGGCATACTCAGAAACAGAAAATCTCAGTTCTCCCACGAGTCTCCTATATCTCATTAACTTAATGGCAGCACTGCAAAATGTTTGTAGTAATCCTTCCTTGCTATGAGTGGCTTTCAGCTCCATGCATTTGAGATTCTGGTCTTATCGTTGTGATGCCACTGTTATCAGGTGCAAGATGAGGAATGGCTACACTGGCAGGCTCGGTGTCATAACCAAGTTTTTTCATGTCCCGTGTCACTACACTGAATGTGACTTTCACTGTTCCCTGTGATCTTACTCGGGTCACCTCTCTTCCTTCTCCTTGGGCAACAAGTTTTGGGTCCACAAACTCGGGTCTCCTACCAAGGAACCAACTTCGAAAAGAAAACAAAAATTTTGTTTTACTGTACCTTTCAATAAAATATGAACTGTGAAGTTCATACTGAATCAAAGATTTTGTTTTCCACTACCGTCAATCATAGTATGAGACCTTGGAAAACAAAAAACATTTTAATAGCTCAAGGTAGCCTGAGTAGCAGGCACTAGAAAGGGGCAGCGAGAAGGGCAATCAGGCAATGTGTGCGAGGGAGAGGGGAAAGGAAGTGTTCTCTTGCTCATGCTGGCACGCACCCAATTCCTCTTCTCCCTTTCTAGTGCCTGCCCCACAGGCTTAGCTCAACGAGGTCAAAAGTTCCTACTCATTTTGATCCACGATTCTTAGATTTAGCTTTAAAGTTAAGAGTCCTCATGTTACTGAAAGGCAAAGCATAAGGGTGACTTTGAGCTTAAGTTCATTAAAGTGTTGAAAACAGTACATAAAATTTAGACAATTCAACATGGCGGGAAGCAAATAACTGCAATATAAAATTCATATCCAAGAAAAACGGGCTTCCAGTCAATAGCAAACATTCAAAGTAGCAAGTGTAAGTTTAATCAACAGTGTACATTTGACGCTTGTCGCAGACTACAAAAGCTCACCTTATAAATTTTTGAAACTTTGATGATGACTCCGGAACAAACATTGGAATCTCTCTTGTGTGACTGAAAATAACACAAGCAAGATCGAGCTTACTACTAGAACAATGAGAGTTGACTGACTACTTCCTGTATTGCTTGTATTCCACTGAATTCTGTAACTATCAGCCTAATATTGACGATGATTTCCCACTATTGTGTCATGATGATTCTCATAATTTTTCTTGGTCTTTAAAACAACAGAAAATAAGTTACATCATTGCTAAGACATGATTTACACATATAATAAGATACAAAGAGATCATGTACATGGCACAAAATTGATGTTCACATTGACATCTGATGTGCATGCAACTTGAAATGGTGCTCCAAGCTGTACTTAGTTAAGCCCCATCTCACATTGTGTGAATGATCAGGGTTCTCGTTAGAAGGCGGGACCCGGGTACCAGTACCAGGATACACAAGAGCCAGTACCTGCCTACTTTCAAACTGAACATAAAGAAATTCACTTCAAGTGTAATTTTCTGCCCAGCTACTCTCCTTAGGTGCCCCCTACTTCAAAACTTAATGAAACCCCTGTCAATGCCTAGATGAATGTACCACTTATAATACAAGTAATTCATGTAACATAAGTTGTGCCAATTAGTGGGTCACTTGCCAATCTTGTATAAGATCCAATCTATTTTCAATCCCATAAATGCCCCATTTTGCCTGACTTGATAATTTTCAGGCAGTTGTAACTCTTTAATACAGAGCAGTTAGAGGTTGATAAGCTGAGGCAAAGTATCAGCTTTGCTTAGAACAGGCACAACCTGAGTCTTCCAACACAGCCATGCAGTTTCTAACCTTCCTGGTGAGATCGGAACATGTACGGCTCCATATCCTCTCACTACATCATGACCATAAAAATCCAAGCCATAGCAACTGATCACTAGCTGGGGCCCTGAAAAGCAAAATTAGGGACTAAATTTTATTTCATGTATGAATCTTGAGCACTTTGTGAAAATATTGGCAAAAGCTGTACGAATAGTAGGTAACAGGCAGTCTTTTTAAAATTTGTCACATGATCTAGTCACTTACTAAGATGTGAAAAATGACATTGGTGGATTGGTGGATTTGATCCTCATTGCGACCAGTCACAGTTTTTCCTGCCACTTCTTTCTGGCATTGTGTAGTTCCAGAAAATATCGATACCCACCCCAAGGAGGGTCATCGGAAATTCCTAGGGGGAGGGGGTCTTAAAAGCCAAAATTTTAGAAGCAAAGTATGGAGCTTAACTGGAATTTCCTGGGGGAAGGGGGGGGGGGTGCAAAACAAAAAACCTTCCATGGGGGGAGTATGGATATTTTCTGGAACTGCACATTCTTGGAAACCTTCATTTTTTTTTTTGCTCTGGAAATCTTTTGAGTGAGAAACCTTTTGGCCTAGAATAAGGCACATTTCACAAACATTTTGAATCTCACCAGTGATCATTTAGGACAAATTATAATCCTTTGAGGTGTCTATTTCAGAAAACCAAAGTAGAAAACATACATTTTAGGGTTGGGGACAAGGCAGAATAAACGAGCAGTTTTTACTTACATCCAAAGGGACTTGTACTTTTGAAAGTGATGTCTAATGGAAAATTGAAAACAAAGACTTGTCGTCTATCCTGACTCTTTTTAGTGGTCTGTGAAAGTCCTTCTTCCCAACCCTGTAAAAAGTGGTAATTATTTTTTGTTAATCATTTATACTCTTAGATTTTGTACAATAAAATTACATTTAAATGACGTCACTTGATTAACACTATAAGATTAAAATGACACAGAATATAATACTGCAGTTAAGATGGGAAAATTTAACAAGAAAGGCGGCCTTACTAAACTGGGAGTTTAAGTACGCCAAAAAAGGGCATTTTAGTGCAGAGAAACCATTGAGAAAGATCTAGATCCAAGAATTATGAATACTTACAGACGTAACTACCCAATCTTGGCCATAAACAAAACTGTACTTGCAGTACAAATCGTCAAACTCAGGAAACTGAAAGACATGAATAGGTCAAAGAGGGAAACCAGAGAACATTTTGTAATAAATCAAGTGCGCAACAAGTTTTAACTCACCTTTGCGGACTCTATCTGCCCAGATACCATGACAAGAAATACCGAACTATGAAGCCCGCCTCCCGCCATTTTGAATTTTGCGCAGGTGGTCGTTGCTAGGCACTAGTCAGCGGCCATACAAACAAAAATAGCATATCCGGGCTTTTACAAATTTTACCAGCGCTTGTTTTTTGGCGAAGGACAGTGGAAAATGGCTTGAAATTTGCGTTGTTTTAAGAGCCTTGACTATTTTTACCAGCGGACATCATTATTTTGGGATTGATCAGTCTCAAGGTTCATAAATATTACTGTTCTTTGAAGGCTTCTTCCCGAAAACGGAGGATAATTTTGCGTCGCAACAGTGGTGTGTTGCTATTGACGTGATCTTAAGTGGTCCATATTGGATTCGTTATTCGCTGGAGTTGTATTAACAAGAGACCTGTTTATAAAAGAAGAAGGGAACTAGTTCTTACCATCCGTCGTCAAGCCCTGAAGGTCTTAACGTTCACGTTGAAAGACTGAACACTAATTAGTGCATGTGTTCGGCAAGGAGGTTGTGATTTCTCTGTAGATGCCAAATCTTCATTGCTTAGTAAACAGACATTGTGGATCATACATGATTTTATGAGGAAAAACTCGTTGACCTGGTGTTATTTGAGTTTTGCTCACGCGTTTGTCTTCAAGGATGGCAGTTTACTTTGACCATAAGATCCAATCTCCTTCTGTTGCAATACAAACTGACATAGCTTGGCACAGCAATTACCCCCTTTTAGCGGTTGCTTCGAAAAATGAGCCCGATGTGGGAGGTTCTGTGGACTTCTACCTTGATGAGGTATGGCAATCACAATTTCTGTATAAGAGATATACAAGATAAGTACAGAGGTTTTCTCAAAGTACACAATGTTAATGTGCTGGTCAGTGTTTGGAAGTTCAACTATGGAGCACAGGACCACTTTTGTATGTACAGTCAAACCTGTCTTGAGCAGTCACTCTTGGGGAATTGCTAAGTGACAGCTTAATACAGGTTGACCGATAATAAAGGTTGCACAGAATACACTTCAAACACAAAAATGCCATTTTCTTTCACATTTGGTAACAGTTAATGTACAGTTTATGTACAAAAGCTCTCACAAAATCACTTACTCGGAAAAGAAACTTCAAATTATGATAAAATTGTATGGCAATGGAGAACACAGGTCCTCAGAAATTCAATTATCTGACAGGCTATTCATCACTATAATTATTTGAGTGGTTTCATTTTACAAAGGGACCATTTAATTATTAAAACAGGTCAAGACAATAGAAACAGCTCAGGAAAGGTTGTCTATGACCACTTAATAGAAGTCAAAATTACAGTAATTAGGGAAGTTATTTTAAGGACATTGACAACTAATCAATAATATTAATAGAGGGTGGCATTTGATATCGTGCTGCCTAAAACAAGTTTGACTGTATTTTATAGCTTGGGCTATACTATAGAATACAGGGCCACTTTTTCAAGTATACGTCCAAGCTGGTTTGGCAGCTTGTCAATCACTGGTCAAACCACTTAGCTGCTGAACCACTAAAATATATTATAACTTTTGTAGTATATGCCACTAAATAGTCCTCTGATGAGCCACTGACCCATTGGGCTACTAAAATGTATACCTTCCTCATTCTATAAACCACTAGGTAGACTGACAAGCTGCTGAGCGGACTTAACATTATACAAAGACTATAAAGTTTATGTTTTTGCTTCACTGACTAGCCACTGAAAAACGTCTGTCAGTGACACTGTCCTAAAAGCGGTCCTGTATTCTAGAGTTGCTCTGTAGCTTGTTTGGCCAGCCAAACAAGCTGGATAACATGTAGACACAGGGACAGGTAAAGTGGCACTGCATTCTGTAGTTAAGCTCTGTGTTTAACAGAGATCACAGAACAAAGAGAATTGAAGAGAGTTCACTCAAAGGAGAGCAATGGTTTGAGCTACATATATTGTCTACTCTCAGTAAAACTGCAACACTCTAGGACTCAATAAATGTTCTTGGCTGCACTGCTCCAAATAAAAAATGTGATAACAGGGGAAGCTGTATATCAAGCATCCCATACACTGTAGGTGTTTTGGCATGAGAAGTAGGGCTTAATTGCCTTCCATTGCTCATGCAGTTGAAGAGCAAGAAGTAGGCTCATGCATACAAACCCATGGAAATGCTTGTTGCCTAGACCTGGTTAGAGGAGAAAAACCAGATAAGGTTTCCAATAATTACCTTAGTGGAACTTTTGTCTGTAAATTTTAAACTGTTGGTTGAGATGTTAAAAGCTGCCAGAGAACTTGTATCGACACTCAGGTGGTTAATAATTGACCATTGTTTATCTCGTGCCTGGCCCTTAATGAAATTCCTGCTTCTCCATGTTTTGTTTTTGTTAAAAGTTGAAATTGCCCCATTATGTATAGCAAATGCTACACATGCCAATGAATTATACCATACATGCATAAAGAATCCAAGGAAGCAGATGTCTGGACAATTTTGCCTAATGTCTGATGAAGATAAAGGTTTAGACAAACCTATGTCTCATAGACAAAAACAATGATTACATTGCATAATAATATTATAACATGGAAATAATGTGATGGAATATGTTAAGCGAGAATGATGTATTAATCAGTAAATGACACAGGCATTAACTCAGAAAAAAATATTTTTTCCGAGTATACCCGTGTCATTTACTGATTAATACATTGTTCTCAATATTATAACATTTAACCATTTCTGCTTTAACAGGGAGAGTTAGTTGAAGACTCGTCTATTCAGCGTTCTAGCTTGGTAACAGCTATCACATGGCATCCAGTCAGAAAAATCCTTGCTATTGGCTGGGAGAGTGGTGATGTGTTACTCTGGAATGAGCATGACCGTGAGTTGCATGAGGCTTCATCCATTCATCAGTCTCCTGTCAGGGTCATTCAGTGGAGTAATAACGGCAACCGACTGGTGACTACTGATGAGGTTAGTGAAGCTAGTATACCCTTTAATTTTTGATCAACATGTACATCCTCATTGCTCTCTACACGTTATTTTATCATGGTAATAGTTTGGAGAATAAACCCTTCTCCTAAATGGCGGCCAAAGATTCAAATAAGTTAAAATTAAAAACGTATGCCAGCACTAGAAATCTGAGCACTTTTACTTTGGCAACCCTGCAAAGTTTCAGCATATCAGGTATAATATCAGCTGTGAAAATGTAAGTTGAAAAATGAAAAATTTACAGAAGTTTGTATACCCCCAGTCATACAAAATTTTTGTAAATTTGTCAAATTTCATCTTACATTTCCTAAGCTGATGTAACACCTAATATGCTGAAACTTTGCAAGGTTAGTAAAAGTAAGGTGCTCTTTCCAGTGCTGGTATCAGTTTTTCATTCAGTTAGATTTTAACTCATTCAAATCTGATGCTGCTGTTTTGGAGAAGGGTCTATATATTTAAACATGAAGACATTTTATATTTGGTGATCATTTACTTTATTCTCACAACCTGTATGTTTGATCAAGTAGTGATATTGTAAGGAGAAATTAGATGCTGATCACTGTGGAACTTTTAGCTGTATGGGATTATAACTTTGGTGTGTATGATCTTTGTTGCCTTGACAAAAATTGGTTCTTTACAGCAAGGCTCACATGTACAACTGTAACATAAACAGAACTGGAGGGAGCCCTACAAAATTAGCAAAAACAACTTCTTTTGTGAGGCTTTCAACGTTCAGCAGCAGCAGTCTTGCTCTCAGCAATTTTTGGTACAAATAGAGCACAAAAAAGCCACGATTAAATGTCTGGCAGCCCTCTCAAAATGTACAAACAGTCAGTGATTTTGCTGCCAACAGAAAAATGGTTTGCCACTTTAACACCACTTTGAACTTAGCATTTACAACCCTATTTAGCCTGGGGAGAGGGCAGAAAGTTGCTACGTTGATGTCAATAGTTACAGATTTTTTAATAGAAAAGCAGATTATCTCATCCCCATCTCTATGTTGCTCTTCTATACAGGCTGGGGTTTTGGCAATATGGAAAGCAGATCAAAAAGGCCGCCTTCAACAGTCACCCTTGTATCAACATGATGCTTCCTCACCAATAACAGCTTGTGTTTTCAAACCACCACCATCTCCTGAATAGTGAGTATAAAATCGTGTCATAATTTCCCTGACTGCAAACATGAAAAAATATTTCAAAAGCTAATTCTTGAAGACAAAAAATTGTCAGGTGTCTGTGTGTGTGTTGCTGTATTTCTCTGACTACTTTTTTAGTTCCAAGTTGAAAATTATTATTTTCTTATATCTTTTTTAGTGACATACCAAGTTTGGCAAAAGCTGCTGTAGCTGGGGACGAGGCTGCACTAGACATGCTAAGTTGGCGGAAAAGTAATAAAGGAAGCTCTCAATCATCTGATTACTCTTTCTTTTTCGGCGTGGCTGATGGTAAGTTGTCAAAACCCTTGAATGTAGTTTATTCCCACTCCTTCCTTGACAGATTTCAAATCCTGATTTACTTTGGATGAACTGTGCTTTGTCCAAACTGGTGCAAGTTATGTAAATTTATTCCTGAGTCAACAGTCATGCTGTACAAGGTTTGTATAACCAACCCTTGATGTGTAAATGGGGATATTGGCAAATTAACCTCTAACCACAAATGCATTGTCGACAGAGCCTGATAAAGCCTATTAAAATTACTTTCCTTTTCCATAATTATATTATAAAAAATCTTTATTTGCCTTATCAACTGATCATATGATATACGTAGGTAAATTATTATTGTCTCGGTGATTGTAATCCTAAAGGCTGATTTAGACGGTACAACTTTTGCCTATGAATAATGTCGCATGCGATTTCTAGAGTGCGAGCTGCTCGCGTCATGCAAAAAATTGCACACAACTCTCAACATTGCCTATATCTATGACATTTTTTGTGACGTACACGACAGTCGTAAGCGAGTTGTAGGTTTGATTTACACGAAACAACTTGTGTCGTAGGCCTGTCATAAGCTTATCGCATGCGACAAAGTCATACCATGTAAATCGCCGTTAAGAAGGACTGCTTGTGATAACATTGACTGCTGTGTGGAAGTCATCACCATAGTCAAGTGAATTGTGGATCAAATGATCTTCTAATATTATCATGACACTGAACTTCTTCTTTGTACTTCAATGTAGGTTCTGTGTACTTTGTTGATGATAAAGGTCGGGCCACACAGTGTTTCACTGCCGATGGTGCTGTCAAGTTCTTGCTATACAGTGAAGGCAAGGACATGATTGTTGTGGTTACAGATGGACTGATTCTTTCACAACATAGAGTGGCTCATGATGGCACAACATCTGAAGTTGCTAAGGTCAGTGGAGAGAAGCAATGTTAGTGATAAAATAAATGTCATTCCAGAAATATACCCTCTCCCTCCTGGAATGTCATTCAGAATTCTGAGGGAGGGAGGGAGGGAGATGTCAGAAGCACAAACTTTTAAAGGAAAGTATGAATGGGCTAATTTGGAATTTTTAGAATTTCTAGAGGGCGGGGGGTGGGGGCAACCAAACTAGAATATCCTGTGTGGGAGGGGTAGGGAGGGGTATGGATATTTTTCTGTTAGAGCACAATACACATTCATCCTACCTGCAGACATGTTAAATCTATACATGTACATGTGTACATGTGAGTAAAACAATGAATTGTTCATAGTTAATCTTGTAGTAAATAATACTAGATAAATAAGTGAATATTAAAAAATACAAATACATTTAATGGTATTCAAGGAAAATAATTTTCTGTTCTTGTCCAGGTAAAGCTCAGTGGACAGCCTGGCAAAAGCCAAATAATTTGGGCTGGAAGGCAAGTGTTAGCAACAGCATCAGGAGAAAATGTTGTCAGGTAATCACAGCTTCTTTTCTGTTGTAGATGACAAATGAAGAGGATTTCATACAAGCTACTCATAAATATGATATCTGCCTTTTTTGCCTTGAATTGAAATTGGCCCAGATAAGTTCTGTTTTGGCAAAGAGACTGGTTATCACCTAAGAAACTTAAGGACCGTGCCTCCTTATACAGCAGTAATTTGGGCAGTTTATGACTATGCGGGAAAAGCAGACCTTAGTATGGGCTACTAAAATCCAAAAAGAAAATTGGGGTAGCGGTGCATTCTGTAGAGATAATTAAGCAACAATAATTCTAAAAAGTTATAAAATACAAAGCAATGTATGGCATTTTTTTTCCAAATTGAAGCAATTAATAAAATATTATCTTTAAAAAATGCATGGTCACCCTCAATTTTCTTTTTGGAAACCAAGAAGTCTTGCTAAGATCTGCTTTTCCCACATAGTTATAAACCACACAAAAATATGGCTGTATTAGTAGGCACCACCCAAAGGAAACCCTAGTATCTCAGACCATCCCAAAATACATGGAATTTATGTAGTATCAAAAGGACTGGCGCCATCCTTTTGAGCAAAATGGTGGCTTTAGCTGGAATTTGGAATTTAAGTTTTGTTAGCTGTTCTATGGTATTATGAGATATGCCTGGAGTTCATAAACTGAATATGTTTGAGCAGTAACTGGCAAACTTACTGTGTTTTGTTCTTACTCAGGATGTGGAATCTTGAGCAGAATGACAACTATGTACTTTCAGTCGATGGTAGTGGCTTTGAAACTGGTGAAGTGGTCAACTGTATATCGTTCAACAAAGTTAAAGGTAAGGTTGTGTCTTGGTTAACAAATTCTGGAAACAGGAAGTCCCTTCAGTTTGACTTATCGTTTCCTTCCGATAATAAGCTAAGGGCTGGTTCACGCTAGTGACTGTGTTGGAACTAGAGTCAGAATCAGAAGCGCAAGGAACGTTCCATTCCAGTGTGAATCAAAAGGCGAAGATGAAATCACAGTCGTAAGCTTGACGGCATCTGAATTGCAAGGGTCAGAAAGTTTCCTTTTTATTCCAATTTCACTTCTGATTCTGTTGCTTGTGATCAAGTGTAAACTGGTTCATCGGAATCGGAAGCGGAAGCAGAAGAATCAACCAATCACTTAGCTCAATCCCAATACCTTTTTTTGAGATTTAGAATGGAAAACATAGTATCCTTCTGCCATTTTGAACGAAAGTGAGGCAGTCTGTCATATTGATTCACACTAGGTTAGAAGATTCTTCTGATTTTGACTCTGATTCCACTTCTGTCATTCTGTTGCTAGTGTGAACCAGTCCTAAGAAGAGACTGTCATAATTCTGATTGGTGGCTGAAAAAATGCAATATTACATAGTTTAGTTATGAAGTTCAAATTTTGCTTGTCATCAAAAAGCAGTCCAGTATATGTGAGACCTATATGTCATTTATTTTAAAGGTATTCTTGCTGGTGGAACAAACAAGGGAAAGGTGGCCATGTGGAAACACACAGTGTCCAAACCACAAAAGAAAAGAGCCGAGGGACAAGAGAAATGGGAGCTCCAATCACCAGCTGTACTGGAGGGTGAAACACAGTTGTCCCAGATACAGGTGAGGTGGAGTGACTCTTAAGGTGTACATGTATATGACAGAAATTTTGTTTTATTTACTTGATCAAGTCTTCATGCAGGGCTCGTACAGGTCCTGGAAATCCTGGAAAGTACTTGAATTTTAGTCTAGCCTTTGGCAGGACTGGGAAGTCCTTGAAAATGGTAGGAGGTCCTGGGAAATCCTGGAAATCTGTAAACTTAAGTAATAATGTTTTCTTGAAAGACATTGAGGAGCAGCCACATGGGAAGATCCAACAACTTATAAATACTAAATGTGCATGCATTATGGATCCTGGAAAAAAACGCTTTGTGAGGCCTGGAAAAGTCCTGGAAATTTGTTTCTGAAAAAGAGCAATCTCGTAACCAGAGTCCTCAGGCTTTTTGGTCAGCGGGTGGGCGCCAGGTGAGACTCTGGAGAATTAAAAAAAATTAAATTTTTTGATTGGCTGCTCCATTTTAGCTCCATAATGGCTTCCATTGTTTTACCGCAGAAATCCTGCGGTAATAAAATTCCAGTACCCCAGAGTCTCTCCTGGCGAACAACCGCTGGCCAAAGAGCCTGAGGACTCTGGGTACAAGATTGGAAAAAGAGTAGAAACCCTGTCATGTTGTTCTCTTAACAGAAAAAAATTTCCCTATCATTTTGTTTCTTCTTCTGGTTTCAGATAAAAAAAAAACAATGTGAAATTCACTTCCAATTTATTGGGATAAAGTACTGCATGCAAGACTGGGGATATTAGGGCTGTGATGTCAATACAGTATCGCTAGTTTTATGGTTTCTCTCTTCCTCGGTTGTTTTGCGTGTGCTTAGGAAGAAAACTGTGTGGATGAAATTATGACTGGGAAATGTTGAATGCTCACAATGAAACAATGGAGGAATAGGGAAACGGCAAAAGTAGAGATCCTTTATTAGTGTCACAGCTATGCTATTCCTTGTCTCCCATTTGTGTGATATTGTACATGACTCCCACCGCAAGTGAAATTTCACGTTTTTATCTGCCTCTAATGCAGGGATTTTTCATACCAGAATACCATGCTGATTTGATCAAGCGAATAAAAACATTGTGTCATATACACTTTAAGCATTGTCATATGATTCAGTCATTGATAGTGATTTCTGAAGCATTTTAGTCAATATGCTAAACAAATAGTCTTGAAGATTTCTCTATCCTTAGTTCCCCAAAACATACATGCCCATTTTCAATTGAGACAGCAGACTCTGTGCCCCATTGTTTGGACAATGACATGGTTTATTTAAGAACATCCACTTCAAATGAATATGTGATGTTGAATGAGACAAGTGCAGTGGGTTTAGTAACCTGCCTGGCTTCCTACAAAGGATGCTGTCATCTGACTTGAAAGTGGATTATTAATGTTATGGAAAGTCAGTGAGAAGACTCTGTTCTGGTTATTTTTAAATAATTTATAAGGATAATTCTGTTGTGCATGTTTCAGTGGGGTGGAAACAAAAGTCTTCTGGCTGTGAACAGTGCAGAAACTGTGATTATCCTGAATGAACAAATAATGAATGCACACTACAACCATGAGGTACGTCATCATTGGGGCTGGGGGGAGGGGCACTAACCTGTACATAATTACTGCAGGATGTGTTGTGGGAGTGTATGGCTCCAAAAGATATGATATTCTGTTGTTGTTTTTTTTTATCTGAAATAGGGAACAGATTTTGACAGTTTTTGGGTTGGGAATAAGGTTTTTTTTTTTTATAAATGAAAGGCCATGCAGTTGTGTATGCATCTTAAAAATACTGTGCAAAAAGAAAGACTGAAAAAAAATTCATGCTTGAGTGGGATTTGTATCTGTTGTGGTTTAATTTTTTTTCTTCCTTTTTTTTTTTGCTTTAAAATTTTTCAAACCAGCTTAATTTGTATTTTCCTTTGTACAGTATTCATTACCATAATCTGAGACAAAGGGAAATAAAAATCAAACTAGTATAAATTTTTTTAAGTCCCCCTCTCCCCCCCAAAAGAAAAATTTTTGAACCACAACATATCCATGACCATTATTAAATATACTTTTAGTAAATATACCATTCACATCTTTGGCATATCAGAGGATAATGCCTGAGGCTGACAAATTCTCCAAAAAATGAACAGTTGGTCAAGAAGTTACACTTCAAGGGCAATGCTAAAATTTTGAGATCAATCTTAAAGCCGAGGATATTATCCTCTGATACACGAACAAGTTGGAAAGGGATTTATTTATTTTATAACCCTTCCATTATTTTCTTTATTCCACCCATTTTGAAATCACTGGTGATCCTTGCAATCTGATTAGCTCTCAACAGTGCAATTTATTCCCAAATTGCACCATTTTTTGCTCTAAATCGCATCCTTTCTTTAGCCCATCAAAATGGAAATGAAGTAACAAAAATAGAATATTAATATTGACAATAAAACTCTGATGTCAAAATAGGTGTAATAAAGTGGTAAATTATTGAACTTTGTGTCGTGCAATTTTGGTCTGAAATCATACTTGTGATTTCAAAGCAAACTTGCGCTGCGCACTCCTTCGATTTTGAAATCACGCGTATGATTTCAGACCAAATTGCACTCCACTCAGTTCAATTACCATCATGAAACATGTGTGCTTTGCAGTGGAAAAGAAAAAAAAGTGATAGCCACAGCATGATTGCAATCAAATAAATGCAAGTGAAGTAGTTTACTACATTTACTATTAAACTGTGATTAGATTACAATGACTAAGAGCTACATGTACATGTACACATTCTTTCTTTGTGTTTTGTCCAAAAAAAAAAAAAAAATTGGGTAACTGTTATAGTCTGATGACCACCATACAGTTTGTACCACATGATGTGTTTTGTCCAATGAGAAAGTGCAGAAATTAATGGGTGGGTTATAATGTCAGTTAAACATATTCTAATCCCTATCATGCAAAGTCTCAGAATGTGTGACTGTCTGAACCCTTGGAATATAAAATGCAGTCATTTTAAAAATCTGTTTTCTTATTTGGCACCCAATATTATTGTTTCTGTTAGATTACTGCAGTGCAAGTTTCACCAAGCCAGTTGGCCATTGAAAACTTTACAACAAATTATCATCAAGACTTGAAGACAGACATTCACATCAAAGGAGTTTATGTGACAAAGGTCAGTTTAATGCTCGGTGAAAGATTTCATTGTCAGTGCAGATCTCAAGAAAGTAATCATTTTTATCCTCCTCCTCAACATCTTCAATAACATGACGGTTGCCATGTGTAGTTCATATCATGGTTGTCACCTACATGTACAACTTGAAGATGACTGACAACGACAACAAAGAAAACAACAATTGAAATAACAATCTTTCATTTTATAACTACTGTAAAATATTTTCAGTTAAAGACTTTCTTTAGTTTAAGACCACCTACAAACATGTATCACATCATGTACATCGAGAGAGGGGAAGACCTGGCCAGCAATCATGACCAGTGGAGACTGGAGCTGAGAAGAAGGGCTGCTCAAGAGAGAAGCCAGCAAGCAGAGGCAGACGGCTTTTGCAAGATGCAAGAACAGCCAACAGGCAATACCTGCTGACTCGCAGTTCAAGTGGAGCCTGTGCAACAGACTGCCACTTCCATGTTGGCCTCCACAGTCACAGACAGCAATGAACAGCAACTCCTGAAAAACGTACTTTTTAGGCGCAAATTCATGGTTTTTCAAGACCAACAGATGCTGACAATGACATATCATATAACTTTAGCTTCTTTTTAGCTTAATTGCAGCCCTGTTAATCTTCAGCTATCATTAATATCATCATTCATCATTTTGGTAGGCAAGCTAACAAGCAGTGCTGAAATTTATTGTTTTGATTATTATAGACTCACACAGCAATATGGAATGGCAAAAAGGTGGTGGTATATGAAGTGGCAAGTGACAAAAGCATGGTTCGAGCTGAGGGTAAGTAGGTACAACCTGCATCATTTGTGCAAACCAGAGAAAGTTTATGGACCACAAATTAATCGTGCCTACTACCGGGGTGCTTAGAAAATATGAGACTTGAGAGCCAGGTGCCTTGTTTAAAAGTGTGATAGATGTACATATGAAAATACAATACTTAGTACTCGGATCTGAGAAGATTGCTCCCAAAATCCATGATTGAGTTATTTTTACAAAAAACAATTTAACACACTTTTAAAGTCACATGTAAGTTTATAACTCCTGATCAAGTGTATTACAATCACTACTTTCAGTTCAATATTAAATAAGATCCTTATACTATGGATGTGATATTCAAGATCAGTTAGAAAACCATGCACCTGTTGTCTTATCTGCAATACCAAGGATGAAGTGTATTTAGGAAGAATATGAAGAAAAGGGTTGTGAAATAATTCTGACAAAATGTCTGCTGTTTTCTTCTCCAGGTTCTTTCAATTCAGATTCCCCTGTTGTTGTAGTTCATGAGCAGAGTGTTTACACTGTAGAACCAGGAAAGGTTCATGTCAGGACATTTCAGGTACTGTTTGTGTGATGTTAACTACTCCGTTTCTTATCAGATAGTTTAGTCATTTAAAAACTCTTAGTCTGCAAGAACAGATGCCTTTTCCAAATTTTGTTTCACCTGCTGTGAAAAGAGTGCAAGTGTATTAATAAAAAGAGAACATCTCTTCAAAACTATGGCAAAGAGGTTATGCCATTTCGAAGTTGTGTTGCTTCCCATAAGTTTCAAAAGAATAAGCCAGTAAGTTCACTTCTATCTCAAACTCATACATTCGCACTTGTGCTTTGAGGTGAATATAGAGAGGCATCACCATGATATTTAAATCCTGCGTAGTGTATTAATAACATTTAATTTTACAGGAACATTTTTCATGTTTTCATTTTTCAGGGAACAGTCAAGCAGGTCTTGCAGTTCTCTGAGACAGAGGGTGATCCTGTTCTCTTAGATGTGTGTGGAAACTTTCTTGTTGCTGGCACATCACTGGCTTATATCAAGGTCTGGGATTTGTCAAGAAGGTATGAGATAGGCCACATGGATAATCTGCATGCCATAAAAACAAAGGGCTGAAAACAGTGAAAGTTAAAGAATGTCAGAAATGGAAAATTTCTTTGAAAACAATCAGTCATCATAGTCATCGTCATCATCATCATCATCATTATCAATCGCCATCCCAAGCTTAGTGGGACATAAGGCCATGACAAGAATCAATCATCATCATCAATCATGAAAATGTACTTATATACCGCACATATCACAAAGTCTCATGGTTGTTGTTCTGTGGGGTCAGATAGAACGTCAGCATGTAAAGGTGCTAGTGGCAGCCACCATCAGTCCATACATGTATATTGATCTCATCCACCCACCCAACCCACGCATCATCTTCATCCCAGCTAAGTGGGACATAAGGCCATGACAATATTCAGTACTTGGGTTTTAAGACTGCACACTGTGGATGTGATGTTAGATTTTTTGAGCTGGTTGAATTGAAAAAATTTCGAAGGATTGGTATGAATTTTTGAAGTATTTCAAGTTTCCTTTGAGAGGAAGGAAGGAAGGAAGGAAGGAAGGAGATAATTCACTGGTCAAAGATTTCATGTGATTTCATGTTGACAGTGAGGTTTTTTGTTTTTAGGGAAGCTAAGCAACACTGTAGTCCAAAGTCCTTAGAAGAAAGTATAGCAGGGATTGGCAAACTGAAATCGGTCAAGTGCAACTGTAATGGAACCAAAGTCAGCATCATGTGCGATAAGGTAAGGCAAAGGATACGTTATAAAATGAACGAGAGGTCAACCCAGGAAAGTCTGTTTTATTATTCAGCGTGGTGTTCAAGAGGACAATGTCATCCATTTTTACTAACACTTTGGCAATCCAAAGGACACTTTTTTATTGATGGTTACCAAAAAACAATGCATTAGAATTGGCCTCGAGTACATGGAAATAGACTAATGGGTGATTTTCACGATGACCTTATTTTAAGACAACTACCAGAATCCTCTTCATTTTTCCTTTCTTTAATATTATAAATAATTATTTTGTAATCCAGTGAGGTGTAGTTAACAGTATCCCTAATTTGCAAGAGAAACATCAAACTGATGGATTCTGGTAGTTGTACAGTGCTAAATGATGCCATCATGAAATAGGCTTATTTCGATATATTTTAATTTGTACTTGCCTATGAGGCTAAGGGGAAGTTATCCAAGGACAGATACTCACGAATAGTTGTGGTGAAATGTCTGTTTTTGTGGTAACTTGTCCTTTGTTATGTCATCTTGTGGGAATCGTTGTCATAAAAGATCAATTTTTTTTCTTTTCAGGCGAACAACACTCCAGATTCCAGAATATATGTGTGGGACATGGAGATAGACACATTTCAATCATTTGACTTTGCTACTGGCCATGGGACAGGAGTAGAGGAAGATGACAAAGAAAGTATTGATATAATGAACAGAGCACAGCAGGCAGCAGAGATTGCTGGTAGAAGACCCCTGTTGCAGTACTGGGATCCTACGGAGCCCAAGTTGCTAGTTTGCGAAGCTTCACACATCCCAGGATGGAAACCTGTAAACCCGACAACGGTGGTGGATGACAGTAAGGAGGTCAGGCTGTGACTGTTACGTGAAGTAGCAGTTATATTTGAATACTAAAGAGCAGATGAATAAGATTTTAGTTGTTGTCTTGTAAAACCAAAAACCAAAGTTATTACCCTGCCCAATTCTGGCCAATCATAACAGGCAAAAACAATGCAATTAGCCAATCAGTATTCGAAGCAGATACATGCAAATGGCAAAAAGTGCATGCGTGCAAGCATGGTACAATTGTTTTTGATTTTGTTTCTTATTGGCTGGGAAAATGGCGCGAGTTTTTGTAGCCAATCACAGAGTGTAGTAAAGCAAAACCAAAGCAAATGCGAAATTACTTTTAACACTGAATTACTGGGGACAAAACTGCGATGGACAAGCATCCCATCCAGGGGGGTAAACCAGTTTCTATTCCATAGGGTCTTTTTGTGTTCGTGTATGACTCTTATTTTTTACTGTAATCCACTGTTAATACGGCCAAAATTTTATTCCCTTTCCATGGTGGTGTTAATATCATTACACTGCATCTCTTGTACACTGTATTAGACAAGTTTTCTCTGGCTATTGTAATGACAGATTTTGTTCTTTCCTTTGACAGTCTCCCACCCGATAACCTCAACCCTTTATTTTTTGTTTGGAGAACTGTTCCCTTCATTTTCCTCATCAGTGGTTGTATTTTTGAGTGTGTATTTTGTATGCTTATGCTCATGTTTCATCGTCTTTACAACAGGGAGACGTATTGGTGATATCGCTCTTTAGTACTCCAGAGCACGGCATCCTGCTACAAGACTTTTTTCCAATCGACTCGGCATATTTCAGTAAGTTCTTAAATATTTTAAATTTACTATAACTTTTGCAAACCTTTAATGAAGCTCCGAGTACCGGAAATTTCATAGAACAAGTAACCAATGTATTGAAAGTGGCTAATTCCAGTGAACAAGAGATTTTTTTCTGCCAAATGCTAAGCCATTCTTTGACTCGTTTTGCACCATGCAAAAGAACTATTGTACCCAGCGGTGACTTATAACCAAATCCTTTTCAATCCTGTCCCAGCTCGTCTTTGGGTAGACAAGTCAAGCAGTCCCTTATTTGTCACAGGGAAAGTAAAGCAAGTGAATCACACGAGGAGACACGCAAGGTGACACGACGTTCGCTTCCCTCCGTGCGTCGGGTCTCCTCGCGGGAAACAATTTTCGCGCGCGCTTGCGTTGCTCGTTCACTTTACTATCCCTAAGAAAAATAAGGAACCTATTCATAGTATGTTACTTGGGTGCACCATGCAGCTCGTAGAACGATTCACAGGATTGGCTTAAAAAACAATAGCGGCACAATGAACAAAGAACACAAGCCAGCAATGGACCCTAGCCCTGGAAGTATAGAGCTGCGTGATAAACAGGTCCAATGAAGTTAGGGGTTCTAAAGAGCTGCGTGTTATCTGCTTACTTGTTGGTTTGCTCGGGTTTCTACCCAGGCTTTGCCAGTTGCCATATTAGTGGACACAATGCTCTATTGTTATTTATTTGCTTTGGGGGGTGAGGTCAGTACAAAAACCTAACAACAGAAACAAGAAATGCAAAAATATATATACAAGAGTTAAGGCGTATTAAGTCATGCCTCCCCCTTAGCACAAGAGTTGCTTTTTTTAATAGTCTGGGGTGATAGCCAAATTTTGGAAAACATCTTTCAGAGACACACTCACTGGTGGATCAGAGACTGCTAACAGCCTCTTTCTTCTCCTAAGTTCTGTTGTTATTATGTGTGGCTATCAACGTTCTGGTATTTACTGGATTTTGCAGGTTTACTTGGTGTTCAGGTTCCATACTTCTACCTAGTTAAAAAGGTTAGTACAAAAATGTCCCAGTTGATGAAATATCAAGAAAAGGATGGAAGAAAATTCACCATTGTTTCAGTTTAGCAAGATCATCATAAAACTGCAGGTTCGTTTCCCGTCGAGGTCGGAGACATTTTTTCTTTGCCTCGTGCGATCTCCCATTTCCTTACTAGGGCTAACGCTCAGTGGAAAATTCACGGGTTCACTTTAACACTTTTACATACACTGCAGAGTTAATTCTCTGATCCATCATTGTAAAACAACTCTGTCTAAAATCCACAGAGCAGTGAATTGGAAGGCTCGGATCCACCTCCCGATCCACCATCATACGGAGCAACGAACATCGCCCTCCCTGAGAAACACCATATGGTGACTAAACACACCATGAGGGACTTCATAGGACTGGAGAATGCTGATGAAGGAGCTAGGAAAGCAATGATGAACTTCAGTTATCTGTCAGCAATTGGGAACATGGATGAAGCATTTAAAGCGATCAAGCTCATCAAAAGGTTTGTCTTTGCCTGTGATTCTTTTACGCTGTAAAAGTAAGCAATTTGAGGACAACGATCTTGTAAGGCAAATGCTAAGGGCTGTTGATAGACCATTTCCGAGTTGCTTTGAACCTCACTATGAAAGCGAGGCTGAGTGCAAAGTTTTTCATTTGAAAGTTAGATTTCATTCATATGCAAACAAAACTAAATATCATGAAAAACTTTGCACTTGACCTCGCTTTCACAATGAGGTTCGAAGCAACTCGGAAATGGCCCATTACAAGGGCATCTGAATCACATAGAGATGGATGATTGATATAGGGTAAGAGCAGTTGAAGTGGTTAATTAAGATTCAATGGCCGGATTCACAAAACCCTCTTAAGTTAAACTGAAGAAAACTCAAGTAAATAGAAATTACTACCATCTCCGACTTCCTTTGAACCTCATTATGAAAGTGAGGCTGAATGCAAAGTTTTTATTATGAAAATTAGTTTTCATTCATATGCAAACAAAACTAACTTTCAAATGAAAAGCTTGGCACTTAGTCTCGCTTTTATATTGAGGTTCAAAGCAACTCGGAAATAACCTGTTGAGATCTCAGTTCTGAACCTCCTTCACGTTTTCTCTTGGTAATTTATTAATGAGTTTGAGAAGGCACAATGGAAGATTACTTTTCTTCATCAAAATACCACCCCAAGAATTCATGGTAGTTTTGCTTACTTGATTTCGCTAACTGAAATGCTGTTCTGTGGCAGTGAGTCAGTGTGGGAGAACATGGCGCGCATGTGCGTGAAGACCAAGAGGCTGGATGTAGCCGCTGTGTGTTTAGGGAACATGGGAAATGCCCGAGCTGCCAGAGCGCTTAGAGAAGTACAGAACGAACCGGAACTGGACGCTAAAGTGGCTTGTTTGGCTATACAGCTTGGAATGACTGTAAGTTAATACTGTGATTGGTCAAAATGTTTCACGTGACGCAATATGCAACCCCCAAGGGATATCCCCCAGTTACTTCAGTGCCACGAAAGGCATTATTTGAAGATTTCAAAATGGAAGAGTCTTTTGATGTGGAAAGAGACGCGGATATTAACACCAGAAGTCAACATTCCGCGCGCGCTTTCAATCAGCATCCAACGCTCACTTGGAGCGAAGATGTTTGAAGGATAATAAACACATTAACCTTTTATTTGGCTTCAAAAATGTACACGGATTAGTGGATATTTGTTCTTGAACACGATCAATCTTCAAACCTCAGAGTTTTTCGTTCTCGTTGAACTGTTCGCTTCTTTAAACAGGTGTTTGTGGACAAATATATCATTACATTATCGTGCCAAATAAAGGTTATTGTTTATGTATCCATGTGTGCAGTAGGCCTTTTTCTCTTCAATTTTTTACTTCAAGTTTCATTTTATTTTCTGAATTTCTCTTATTACAGGAAGAAGCAGAGAAACTATTAAAGAATTGTAGTCGCTTCGACATGTTGAACAAGTTTTATCAAGCCTCCAATCAGTGGACTAAGGTCAGAAACGTTCAAGGTCCAGTTGTTCAAAGGCCGGATAACTTTATCCAGTGGATAAGTCGCTATCCGTCAGTTTCAATCTGTGCAAAGATTTCAGTATTTCCTCTTGTACAAGCGAATATGCACACTCTAACCACAGTTAAGTTTGGGAGTGAACGAAAACCTTGGACAACGTTTTATGTGAAGTATATTTTAGACCCTGAATAGTGCCTTATCCAGCGGATAAAGTTATCCGGCCTTTGAGCACCTGGGGCCTGAAGTTTACCATTTTGTAACAGTCATATCAAAGAATAAGCCCAAGAAGACATAGAACCGTTGCCAGGTTCACTGAGCTTCAGGAAAACATTCACAAGCGCGGGAAAACATGCAGTCGATGCCACGCGCGGGAAAACATGCAACCGGTGCCAAGCGCGGGAAAACATGCAGTCGATCAAAGCGCGGGAAAATATGCAACCGGTGCCAAGCGCGGGAAAACATATAGTCGATGCTAAGCGCGGGAAAATATGCAACCGGTGCCAAGCGCGGGAAAACATGCAGTCGATGCCAAGCGCGGGAAAATATGCAACCTGTGCCTAGCACCGGTCAACGATAATGAGGCTCTTTTCAATGTGTAACCCCAGTATTCTCAGCCGGCATCCTTTCTACTTCCGACAGTTATCGACAAACTGTTCATCCCCCATTCGCTCCTTGTAGTGCCAAGGGTTCTGGATGAACGTGCGTTCGATTATGTTTTATAACACTACATTCTTTATCATTGTGTTTCTTAGGCTATTGAAGTGGCAGAGCTCCAAGATCGCATCCACTTAAGAACAACTTACTACAACTACGCCAAACATCTGGAATCAACTGGGAACGTATCTGCAGCCATCGTCAAGTGAGTCACAAAGATACATGGAGCTAAAACGTGATGGACTTGAAGGCTAATTTACACGTAGACCGATTTGGCCCAATTTGACAAAGACAATGAGTGCCGGAGTGGATGAAAATCAACCCCCATTTATAAAAATCCGTAGCAGTGCCACACAATTTTTGAATCAGGCTGATATTAATCCAACACTACTTCAACAGAAAAAGAAATTGGCCGACAAATTGTAACGTGTAAGTTGTCCCCTGCGATTGAATCTGTACTAATCGGGCCCCAGTTGTTCAAAGCTCGATAAAACTAATTACAGATTTTTCGAACAGGTTTTTGTCCTTCAGTTTTAACTTGGCCTTTTCTTTGCCATTAGCTTAAAATTAGCTTTCTAAGAAATTTTTTAACGAGCGAAATGAGAACCTCGGTTAACTTTTAATCGGAGGATTAGCGTTAATCGGCTTTCGAACAACCGCCCCCCGGGTCGATAAATCGGTGCGTTTAAATTAGCCTTGAGATTCACTTGTGTTGGAGGTAAGAGAAGAAGACCGAAGTGATTTCTTTGTAATTGTTTTCTTTGTTCTTTTTTTAGTTTTGAGAAGGCGGACACGCATCGTTTTGAAGTTCCCAGAATGCTCCTGGAAGAACCTCAGCAATTAGAGGCTTACATCCTCAAGACAAAAGACAAGTACGTTTGTTTATGACAATACAACTTACGGAAAAAGATGGCGGCTATTCATTTTACCACAATGCCTTGCGAACCTTACACAGCCAATATGCACGTAGCAAGCCACATATATATTATTTTGGCGAGATTCGTCCCTGTACTAACAACGTTTTGTATTCTAGGTTTGAAGCTATTAGAGCTTTTCTGTGCGTTTTTATGAGTGTTTTTAAGGTTTTCGTACGATAAGAATTATAGGTAAATGTCGTAGTCGCCATTTTTTTTCGGTACGCTGGATTGTAACTGTCGTCATAACTTTTAACCTGCTTGTACCTTTGGTTCTCGTTTTATGCTGCCTCCGCAGACTTCATATTTCATGTAGTATTTGTTAAAAGAGGAAAATTTTGAAGCTCTTCCCTGCTAAAAATGATTTGTCTTTGTCGTTTCTGCTTCCTTTTTATATTTTTGTCGCTTTATAAGTAGCAAAATTATATGAGGAAAATAGAAGTAGCAAGAGAAACCTCCGCTCCAGGGAATTGAAACGTGTAAGACGGCGTGAATGCTTTGCAGTAAATGTTCTGTGCAACGCGCTGGCGATAACCCAGCATGACTTGCTTTAGTAGCAGTGAGAGAAATGAGTTATTCTTTGTCCTGCAAACGAACGAATATAATAGTTTAAGAAAGTTTCGCTTGTTTTCCCGCAGAGAGTTACGTAAATGGTGGGCACAGTACATGGAGAGCACGAGTGAAATGGAAACAGCGCTGCAGTTTTACGAAGCGGCTCGCGATAACTTGTCACTGGTCAGAGTCTACTGTTACTGTGGTAACTTAGAGAAGGTAAGCGTTACTTACAGTGTAAGATGTCAACAATCAGTCACTCTTTTGTCTCAGTCGAGCGATGAGCGAACACCGCCGCTCCACTAAAACTCGCGTGGTGGCGAGTTCTTTCACGCGCGTGTCGCGTCTATCTCGACTATCCGTGCCAAAAAGAGAGACCGCCAGGACTGGCTTGTAGCTTGCAAAATTAAGGCATTTTTGTTGGTTAACCCGTCATGTATTTCTTGGCCTCTTGCATTTGCTCGTGTTGCAGTAGGCATTATAATGTTAATTTTGTCTCTCATTCTATTCGCGTTTACCCTTCTCCCGTCTCGACTAGATCTTTTCTACTTGTGGGTGGAAGCTACCTTGTAATTAACTTTTGGAAACGTTAATAAATGTTGTTGACGATGTTGTTATTTGCAGGCAGCAGAAATATGTAACGAGACAGGCGACAGAGCAGCCTCGTATCATCTGGCAAGACAGTTTGAAAACCAGGTTAGTCTGAATAAAATATCCCTTGCTTGGTTGCTTTTGCGTAATGTAAAGAATGAAAGCCGGTGAAAATGGTGCGATAACACCTTCACTTGGTTACAAAATAATTCTAGAACATCAAGAAAAAGAAATCAACTGAATTCCTGATAGAAACAACTCATGACCTGCTCTAGTGCATTTTGGAAACGAAAACGCGAGAACTTCAAAACAGTTAGCCTGATTTTTTTCAAGTTGCGGTCTATTCTAACCAAGTCCATCTGTGGCCAGAGATACTCATCGATAGTCTTAGTACACTGGGGTGAGAATCTAGAACAAATTTGAGCAATACTTTTAGGTTTCTGTTGATAAAAAAAAAAAGCGTTTTGGGGTTTTTGAAATTAACACCAATTTCGTGTGATACTTTTAAGAATTATCTTTTCCTGACTCTAGAAAATTCATTTCGTTTTTTAAATTGTGTTTCTTCTTTCAGGAGAAAATCAGAGAAGCCATCCACTTCTACACTAGAGCACAGTGCTACAGCAATGCTATACGTCTTGCTAAGGTACGACACTGAATTCATTAATTGAGGCAAACGTTTGTCTCGCAGCTCCGCCGTTACCAGTTCTGGCACTGTGTGAAAATCCTGTCAACAACGGTGGCTGACCCCGAAAAGAAACTGCTAGTTCCAATCTCGTGGTTTTTATTCTCAGATCGTACGCTTCTGTTTCTTGATCCCCATACACTTCTGATCCCCGATCCCACATATCTAGACACTTGCCTGTATTTACCTTAACAAACTGAGTATTTTCCGTCTGATTTGATAGGAACACGCACTAGACAATGAATTAATGAATCTTGCTCTGCTCAGTTCCCCACAAGACATGCTGGATGTTGCCAGGTTAGATAATTTAAAAAGTTCAGAGTTCGTTGTTGAATAATTTCCTTAATGAAAGTAAAATATAATGAATTCATACATTTGTACTGCGGGTGAAAGAATAAATAAATAAACGACCATTGCAGTTATACACGCAACTTGTACAGTTGCGAAAAGAAAGTCTGAAAAAGTTTTCCTTTCGGAACTGTATAAGTTGCGTACGTCAACTGCGATGGTAGTTCATTTATTCATTTTTTCTGTTTCACCCGCAGTACAAATGTATGTATTTCATATTTCACTTTCTTCTCATCTCGCTTCGGGTATATTACGAATTCACACAATGACCGCCTCCTTTGCTGACCTCTCTTGCGTTGAAACTTACCTGCCGTTTATATTTCCGTTGCTGCGTTTGGTTTATGCTTTTGCTTGTTCCAGTCGTTCAAGTAGTTGTTTACGTCTCCTAACCTGATTCTATTTGGGGCAGAAAGGAAATTGAAGACATCTCAGCGCCATATAAATTTGCCCCCAAATTTTAGCTGTCTCCGGGCACTAATTATTTTCATTCTACGATATTCGTATTCATGGTTTATTTGCTGTAAAACAAAAACACCCGATGAGAAGAGAAGGAAATTTGAAAATAATTATTACCATTGAAATTTATTACCTTGTTTCTGTAAAAGAAAAAAGAAGAAAAAATAAAGAAGAAGAAAAGAAAGAAAAAGAATCTAGCAGAGCGAGGTTTTGATCCTCGGACCTCTGGGTTATGGGCCCAGCACGCTACCACTGCGCCACTCTGCTACCAATAATAATTGTAGGTAAACAATTGGTATTTAGAGTTTCCTTCTGATGCAATGCAAGCCGTCTATTGCATCATCCAAGCGCGCGAACTTGTGTTTGCATAAATTATGCGTTTCCTTTTGTTTCCATGACAATTGCTCATTATGGCAATATAAATGTTTTAAAACCATATCAGTTAGTTCTGTTTGATTTTTTTTTTCTTTTGATTGGGAAGCAAGAATTTCACCATTGCCAAATTAGCTTATTTAAGCGTTTTAAACATTATGTTTGGAATTTTTTTTGAACTGTACGGCGTAAAATGTTGCAGATTTTAGTGCATACGGACCGTATCTACGGCTTTATTTTAATCGATAATTGTTATTCTCCGTTTTACAGAAATTACCAAATAAAAATCGCTTGTCAAAATACTTTGATTTTAAAGCTTTTTATAACATTCGCTGTTTGATACAACAAATATTTGAAGCCGAAATATTTCTGTTTCCATGGTTAACCACGAGTTATCGAATTTCACCTGCACTGTGCTTGTTCAGGGTTCTCAAGTGTCCTTATAAAAGACCACAACTAACAAGGATCTTAGCTGTTAAAAAGTATTTGATACGCCTATTCATATAAATCTAGTGCTGAGAAACTTGTCTATAGCGATTCTTTTGAAATATTCTCGAAGAAACAACCGTGGAGGCCCTATCAAGTAACTGTTGCCTATTTTTCAATATTAGGGCATTGATTGATGTATGGGGTTTTTTCTCCGAAACGAATTCTGTGACCCCTACTTTTTATTTCAAGTAATTCATCATGTAACTGTAGTAAATATTTGGAAGAATTGTCAACGGCTAAAAACGTTTCGCGCGAACGTTGTCAGTAACCCTTTCAGCCCTAACAGTGATCAGCATCAAATTTCTCCTTATAATATCAATGCTTATTCAATCCCTGAGGTCATGAGAATTAAGGATATGATCACCCAAGGTAAATTTTCTCGATATTTTAATAACTTCTCCACAATACTTTTAAAAGAAAAGTATGGGGACAAAATAGGAGAATTTGGTCCTTGATATTAGGGGTTAAAGGGTTAATGATCAGAAATTGTCGACTGGAGGTGGGGCATCATTGTAGTCGGAAGAGTTTACTTACTTTTTTTTGGCTTTTTCACACAGGTATTATGAAGACCACCCCAACATGCAGGACAAGGCGGTAATGCTTTATCACAAGGTATTGTATCTTCTAGGTTGCCACTTCTCCGAACATTAAAAATATGACCCAAATCGATTCAGTACTGATGTACCACAATTGACGTTTAGACAATTATTGCAGGCAGTTAGCAGAATAGTTACCTTGATCTTATGAGTGAGTGAGCTAAACTTTCTGTCTATCAGAGGCCTCGGCTTTCGATCGGGCCCCGTTTAAACGGATGCATTTTTGTTTGAAAAAGCGATGTTCTCTTTTCGTTTTCAGTCCAAACGAATACGCATCAAAAACTCTCTTAAGAGTAGAATCTTTCCAACGCAAACTTGCGTGGATAACGAAAATGCAAAGTTCTGAAAACTACTGTTCATGTGTTATTCCAGGTTTGCGGATTGAAGGCTTGTTTTACTTGCATCGTATGGTTTCACTTAGAAACTAGATTAAGGTAAAACGATGTGACAACAGTCGTGTGGTCGCAGGACGTTTGTACTGTTTTCGATGACAAGGCAAACGTTTGAAAACGCATTTTTGAATTGAAGGGGCCTCAAAGTCGTTTTCAGTATGATAGCGACTTCAGGGTTGGAGCAGTGGGGGATGAAATGGAACATTAACCCTCTTTCTGATCAAGCAACGCAAAAAACCGTGGAGTTCTCGCGAAAAAGTCCGGCAAGTAAAGAAGAGAGGAGTAGAGCAGTAATCGCATATGCAATGCTCGCATATCACTGTGCTCCTCGAGCTCCACATTCCACTCGCTCCCTACGACCTGAGCGCCTGCAACTTGACGCATCCTCGTGACGAAACCTGATGTCTAACTCTTCGAAGTTTCTGGTCGTTTCTGATGGGGGAGGGGGAGGTTTGTCGGAAACGATCGAGCGATTGTAAGAAAGGGGTGAAAAGCGGCCTAGCCAATCCGACTGCGCAATGAATTATCGGAGACGACTTTCGAAACAAGCTATTGGCCGTTTTTATACTAGAGGACGCATTATCCGTCTGGACGAAGTTGCACAAACAGTTGCCGTTCGTCTGGTTATGCATCTCTAGTATAAAGACGGGCACAAGGTCCAGACGTATAATGCATGCTCTAGTATCAAAATGACCATTGATATCAGTCGACTAATGTTTCCTTGTTGTTTTCAATACTCGTCAGGGTGGGGATATCACCAAAGCGTTGGATCTGTGTTTCTCGACGCAGCAGTTTGCGGCTCTTCAAGTCATAGCTGAGGACCTTGATGAAAACACGGACCCCGAGATGCTGGATAAATGCTCCAGGTTCTTTTTAGAACATGAACAGTACGACAAAGCTGTGGAACTGTTAGTTGTTGGCAAAAAGGTAAATATTTTTGCCCTCTCTGTGGTAATATGTAAACGTTTTCGCCTATTAAGTGAAGTGAATTATACATCCATATCGGGAAGTGCGACCTTGTCACTTTTAATTGTTTCAGTTTTCTAAATGAGGACATTTTTTTTAACAAATGCTTTTCTATGCACCAGGGTAATTTATAATTTCCCGTAACTTCACTAAATGCAAATAACGTCGCTGGGGTGGTTGAAAAGAGCACAAATATTTTCTGTAGATTACGAAATAGCAAGGCTTTACTTTACTCAACTACCATTGAATTGATTAAAAAACAATTGCTTTTGCGAATTTGAGCTTTCTCTGCTCTAGAAGAAACTTGTAATGTGGGGCAGGTTTGAAAAGTGAGTAATCGCGTAATAACCCGCGCTTAAGCTTTAACACTCTCTCACCAACCCTCGTTGTTGATTTTCTCCTTAAATGGTCATCTGGCAACTAAATCTGTGGGTGTTTTAACATATTAACCCGCTTTAAGGGACTGTTTTGAGACCAGAGAAGATGACCACCCTCTTATTTGTAAGAGGGTTAAAAATTTGTCAGTGTCCTTTCAACTTGGTACGCGAGTACTAGTATTTATTATCTTCAGCGGCGGATGGCTAGGATGAAAATGGATTGCAACTTGAAAAAATTGGCCTATCTTTTCAAGCTCTTCCTGTGTATTATAGAGAAATCCCCTAAGACTGATTATAGTTTGTTCTTCCTTGTAGAAATCCCTTAATATTTTCCTCCTGGTTTTCTGAGAATATTCTCAAGTTAGAGAAGAGGTTCTTGGTCAAATATTTAAGCAGTTTTGCACAACATACAGCAAAATCCCCGTGGCAGTGTTCCTTTAAGAGCTTCGAACGTTTTTTCCTCAATATTTTAGCACTCCTCCATTCAATTTGCCGTTAAGCAGCTAGGCTAACCATTCGCTTTGTTATCGTTAGTTCTCGGAGGCGTTGGATCTTTGTATGGGTCATAACGTGACCATCACAGAGGAGCTGGCGGAAAAGATGACCCTGCCGAAAGGCTCCGACCCGGAGAAACGTAACAAACTCCTGGAGAGGATAGCGGACTGCTGTATGCAACAAAGATCATATCACCTTGCCACCAAGAAATACACACAGGCTGGAAACAAAATCAAGGTACGATACATAAGAGGGATCGACGGGTTTCTGTAGATACCACGAATGTTTGGTTTTATCAACCGGAGTTGATAAGGTAATTTGGTCACTGTTTATAAAGAAATTCGTAAGCGGACGTTTCGAGCGTTAGCCCGTCTTCAAAGCGAATCAAGGAATTGTGGGTTGTACTTCTATAAATACGAGGTCGTTTATATATTTATGATTTATTTATTTTGGCTCTTCTCTATTCGGGAAAGTATTTATCTAAATTGTTTGTCCCTTTTCGTTCATTTGCTTAAAAAAAAACTCTTGAGAAGATGACAGTTTATTCTGTTTTTGAGTTTCTTATAAGTTTATTTATTTTATTATGGTAAATAAAAGAAAGAAACCAAAAGAAAAAGAATCTAGCAGAGCGAGGTTTTGATCCTCGGACCTCTGGGTTATGGGCCCAGCACGCTACCACTGCGCCACTCTGCTACCGATAACTGTTGAAGGTAAACAATTGATATTTATAGTTTCCTTGTGATGCAAGGCAATCGACTGTTGCATCATCCAAGCGCTCGTACTTGTGTTTGCATAAATTATGCGTTATCTTTTATTTTCTTGCTAACTACTTTATTAAACTAATGTTAATCACTTGCATTCGTCGTCGAACGCCTGACTAAAATTCTGGTACCTAGGTACATACCCGAAGGTACTCTCCTATATAAGCTATATAGGTATGTGCGGCGCCAAATGGAATGGTTTTTGAGTCGTTTTGGTCTGAAATAGGATATAGATTTAAAAGATATTAGTTTGAAGGTCTGCAAACGGGTATGGATTCTAGAAACCAGGCTCCAGTTGTTCAAAGGCCGGATAACTTTATCCTGTGAATAAGTCACTATCCGACAGTTTCAATCTGTGCAAATATTTCAGTATTTCCTCTTGTACAAGCGAATATGTACACTCTAACCACAGTTAACTTTGGGAGTGTACGAAAACCTTGGACAACGTTTAATGTGAAGCATATTTTAGACCCTGAATAGTGTCTTACCCAGTTGTCCGGCCTTTGAACAACTGGAGCCAGGTCTGAAAATTGGTATGAATTTCAG
Organism: Pavona decussata; assembly: GCF_977016875.1. Lineage (NCBI taxonomy): Eukaryota > Metazoa > Cnidaria > Anthozoa > Scleractinia > Agariciidae > Pavona > Pavona decussata. The sequence continues at coordinate 3,288,309 of NW_028145638.1, forward strand.
AGGTCAGGTTTGAAAAAGGGTACCAGGAAATTACATATATTGGTCTGAAATAGGGTCAAGGTTGGGAGAACTGAGCCGCACACCCCCACCAAAAATTACCCCCCCCCCCCCCTCCCCCCGCCCTCCTTCGGTACGTAGAGTAGACTTGCGTAAAACTACAGGTGTTTTTTTTTTTTTGCAAACGGGTGCAGGTGGTTTCCCTTGAACACTACTAACACAAACTTCTTGAATTTTTGCCACAAAAATCTGCGTTACCTCAACATAGCTTTTCTCTTCTCTCTCTACAGGCCATGAAGTCTCTGCTTAAATCAGGTGACACGGAGAAAATCATTTTCTTTGCGGGTGTGTCTCGGCAGAAAGAAATCTACGTAATGGCGGCTAACTATCTCCAGTCTTTGGACTGGCGCAAGGACCCTGAGATCATGAAAAACATCATCGCTTTCTACACCAAGGGAAGAGCACTAGACTCGCTTGCTACCTTCTACGATGCCTGTGCGCAGGTATGTTCAGTTGGTGTCCTGTGCAAGGGAGGTTTGCCTTGGCTTTGCGTTTTCTGTGTTGTTTCTCTGTTCTTGTTGTTGTCTATCGTAGTGCAGTTTAAGCTAAACTACGTGTAATTCCGTATTTTTCTTAGAGATAGTAAAGCGTGTGATCCACGCGCGCGACAATTGCCTCCTGCTTTCCTCCACGCGTCGCGTCTTTTCGCAGGAAGCAATTTTTCCGCGCGCTCGATTTTTTTGAGTTATTTTGAGTCTGTAATGTTTGTATGAGTCATTTACAGTGTCCCCAATTAGCACTACATTGACACTTGCTTTTGTGCGCTTGCTTTGCAGGTGGAAATTGACGAGTATCAAAACTATGACAAAGCTCTTGGGGCGTTAACGGAGGCGTACAAGTGCATGGCGAAAGCCAAGACGAAAAATCCGACAGACCAAGAGGAGAAAGTGGCTTACCTTAAACAGAGAATAGGATTTCTGAAGAAATTTGTTCAGGCGAGACGGTAAGAGAAGGAAGCCAGACATTCAATTCAATATGCAACTAAATTCGATTTATCCAAGACCCATGGGAAGAAGTTGATATAACTGGGTCAGTTTTTAGTTGTAAGTCGTTTTCCATCCTGGCGACCTAACCCTTCTAGCAGTAGCTAATCCGGGATAAACTGAAGCGGTCGCTTTTGGTTTTCATGTAACCCTGGATATTTTATTCTGGAGAAGGTACCCCGCTATACGGGTATGTGTGTCATCAAAGAGTGGGTTTTCATTGTTTTGAGCTGTTGAACAAACAAATCGACGGCAGTTTTCTATGGTCTATACGAGAATAGACCATAGAAAACTGCCGTCGATTTGTTTGTAAACGATAACATGGATAAAGAACGAGCGGAATTTGTTTTATTTTCCGTTGAGAAAGCGCGCGCGTTACATCTGACTGTACCCTTACAGACAATATCAGTGCACTGGAATTTTGACAGTTATTATAAAATATCATTTGTTAAAGTGTTTAGATTTTCCGTATTTGAGTTGTGAAATGAGTAACGAAAAATCAAATCCTTTGGTCTGGAAATATGAGAGGTCCTCCAGCCCAAAGCACTTTGTTGGCGAGGACTCAGATGTCACTGTGTTTTGATGTCTTGTGTAGGTCGTACGAAGAGAACCCAGACGAGACAATAAAACAGTGTCACATTCTGCTGGAGGA
>NW_028145638.1:3295000-3490000 GCF_977016875.1 Pavona decussata
TGCATTGTATCGTCGTTTGAAACAAAAACAGGCGTCGAATACTTAAAGATTATTACAAAATTTGCTCTGACGAATAGTGGAGAATTGAATACCTCAGTGCAGTCGTGAAAAGGTAAGTACAGCAGATTTTCAACTTTATCCTGCATAAAGATGGGAATGACTCGGACGTTTGGCCAAGTCTGAAAGGTATAGAAAGCATGTTTAAAATTAGAGCAAGTAGTAATTTGTACTCACCGGTAGTGAAACAGAGCACTCTGTGGATTTCTACTGTGAATACTTAGAAAACAGGTCGTGGCTTGGTCATATTTTTGAAATTTGGAAAGCTCTCCTAGCTAGAGTAATTTTCAAGCTCGTATCGAATATTAATGCTCCGAAATTGCTTCAAATTGATCCAAAGCCACTTTTTCAACCAATTTGAAGGAGAACCAGAACCAAAGCTCATATTCACTTTCCATGAGAGCTTTTACTGATGGCGTTCTTTACACTTATTTGTGTCAAGTTCTGACTGTCTTGTTTAATTTTGTCAGTTTATAGTTTTTGGTTTTTCGACAAAGTGAAATAATGAATTTTTAAAGGGCAGGTCTGAAAAAGGGTACAATAAAATGACATTTTGGTCTGAAATAATGTCAGGGTTTAGAGAATCGAGCTGCACACACCACCAAAAATACGAGGAATATCCCGCTCACTGAACGTGTACGTACGTATCGGCCAAATTCTTACTTCATGACGACAAAACTCGATTTCCTACGGTCATCAATTAAAAATATCGTTAAAAAGCATTGTAGCTAAGGAATTTGGAAACAAATGCGTGAAGCTTTCTTTCGGTGTCGAACTTTTTTTCTGATTTAATAATGAGAGACAATCTCGTAACCCTGACAATGATATGAATAATGTATAACCCTTAATGGTAGTAGTGATATCATATTACCTAATAACTGGTTGTATCGTCGTTTGAAACAAAAACAGGCGTCGAATACTTAAAGATTATTACAAAATTTGCTCTGACGAATAGAGGAGAATTGAATACCTCAGTGCAGTCGTGAAAAGGTAAGTACAGCAGATTTTCAACTTTATCCTGCATAAAGAAGGAATGACTCGGACGTTTGGCCAAGTCTGAAAGGTATAGAAAGCATGTTTAAAATTAGAGCAAGTAGTAATTTGAACTCGCCGGTAGTGAAACAGAGCACTCTGTGGATTTTTACTGTGAATACTTAGAAAACAGGTCGTGGCTTGGTCATATTTTTGAAATTTGGAAAGCTCTCCTAGCTAGAGTGGTTTTCAAGCTCGTATCGAATATTAATGCTCCGAAATTGCTTCAAATTGATCCTAAGCCACTTTTTCAACCAATTTGAAGTAGAACCAGAACCAAAGCTCATATTCACTTTCCATGAGAGCTTTTACTGATGGCGTTCTTTACACTTATTTGTGTCAAGTTCTGACTGTCTTGTTTAATTTTGTTGATTTATATTTGTTGGTTTTTCGACAAAGTAAAATAATGAATTTTTAAAGGGCAGGTCTGAAAAAGGGTTCACGAAAATGACATTTTGGTCTGAAATAGGATTTGGGTTTGGAGAACAATGTGGTCTATGGATATTCTTCGATGACCTCTTTGCCAAACGATGTTCGACTGCTTTTTTGAGGTATACAACCGCATTCGTCCGCTCCCGGGACGATGGCCGCCATAGCCAGACATAGCAACTTCGCAAACCAAAACAAATGAGTCCAACTCCGACACGAATATTGCAAAAAAGCAAACTAAACTATACTTTAAATCCCGCCTTCGCTAACTAATACTGTTAAAGACAGAACTGAGGGAGGATGACTTTAATAATGGAAGACATATAATTAACAATTATTCCACGAGCGCGCGTTGGATATGAGATGATAGATAGCCAACGAGGCGCGTAGCGCCGAGTTGGCTATAATCATCTCATATCCAACAAGCGCAAGTGCAATAATTGTTTTATTAAAAACAACCGAGAAATATTGCTAGATCTTACTGATTTCGCTGTGCAAGAACGACCAGAAGGCAATTTAATGGTCGCCATTTCTCGGCCATGGTATAATTGCTCATATACCATGGCCGCTAAGCCAATCAAATCCCTCGAATTGCATTATACAATGATGCAGTTTTTAATAATCAAGATTACATAATGAAAAAACTTGCCAGCTTTTTCAAGTTGATTTGATGCTATTGCACATGCGCAAGATCCGTGACACTGTTACGTGACGCGAGAGACAATCTCGTAACCCTAACAAAGATATGAATAATGCATAACCCTTAATGTTAGTTGATATCATATTACCTAATAACTGGTTGTATCGCTATTTAAAACAAAAACAGGTGTCGAATACTTAAAATTTATTACAAAATTTGCTCTGACAAATAGAGGAGAATTGAATACCTCAGTGCAGTCGTAAAAAGGTAAGTACAGCAGATTTTCAACTTTATCCTGCATAAACAAGGAATGACGCGGACGTTTGGCCAAGCCTGAAAGGTATAGAAAGCATGTTTAAAATTAGAGCAAGTAGTAATTTGAACTCGCCGGTAGTGAAACATAGAGCACTCTGTGGATTTTTACTGTGAATACTTAGAAAACAGGTCGTGGCTTGGTGATATTTTTGAAATTGGGAAAGCTCTCCTAGGTAGTGTGGTTTTGAACCTCGTATCGAATGTTAATGCTCCGAAATTGCTTCATTTTACCCTCGCCGCGACCCAAGAGGAATAAACAATGCAGTTTATGGATATTCTTCGATGACCCCTTTGCCAAACGATATTCGACTGCTTTTTTGAGGTATACAGCCGCATTCGTCCGCTCCCGGGACGATGGCCGCCATGGCCAGACATGGCAACTTCGCAAACGAAAACAAATGAGTCCAACTCCGACACGAATATTGCAAAAAAGCAAACTAAACTATACTTTAAATCCCGCCTTAGCTAACTAATACTTTTAAAGACAGAACTGACAGAAGACAGACAGAAGCTGACAGAAGACAGACAGAAGCTCTCCTAGCTAGAGTAATTTTCAAGCTCGTATCGAATATTAATGCTCCGAAATTGCTTCAAATTGGTCCAAAGCCACTTTTTCAACCAATTTGAAGGAGAACCAGAACCAAAGCTCGTATACACTTTCCATGAGAGCTTTTACTGATGGCGTTCTTTAAACTTATTTGTGTCAAGTTCTGACTGTCTTGTTTAATTTTGTTGAGTTATATTTTTTGGTTTTTCGACAAAGTAAAATAATGAATTTTTTAAGGCAGGTCTGAAAAAGGGTATAGAAAAATGACATTTTGGTCTGAAACAGGATTTGGGTTTGGAGAACAATGTAGTTTATAGATATATTCGGTGACCTCTTTGCCAAACGATGTTCGACTGCTTTTTTGAGGTATACAACCGCATTCGTCCGCTCCCGGGACGATGGCCGCCATAGCCAGACATAGCAACTTCGCAAACGAAAACAAATGAGTCCAACTCCGACACGAATATTGCAAAAAAGCAAACTAAACTATACTTTAAATCCCGCCTTAGCTAACTAATACTTTTAAAGACAGAAGTGAGGGAGGATGACTTGGATAATCGAAGATATATAATCGAGATTCCAGCAGCCGCAAAACTTGAAAAAACTTGCCAGCTTCTTTAAGTTGATTTGACGCTACTGCATATGCGCCAGATCCGTGACACGAGAGACAATCTCGTAACCCTCACAATGATATGAATAATGCATAACCCTTAATGGTAGTTGATATCATATTACCTAATAACTGGTTGTATCTTCGTTTGAAACAAAAACAGGCGTCGAATACTTAAAATTTATTACAAAATTTGCTCTGACGAATAGAGGAGAATTGAATACCTCAGTGCAGTCGTAAAAAGGTAAGTACAGCAGATTTTCAACTTTATCCTGCATAAACAAGGAATGACTCGGACGTTTGGCCAAGTCTGAAAGGTATAGAAAGCATGTTTAAAATTAGAGCAAGTAGTAATTTGAACTCGCCGGTAGTGAAACAGAGCACTCTGTGGATTTTTACTGTGAATACTTAGAAAACAGGTCGTGGCTTGGTCATATTTTTGAAATTTGGAAAGCTCTCCTAGCTAGAGTGGTTTTCAAGCTCGTATCGAATATTAATGCTCCGAAATTGCTTCAAATTGATCCTAAGCCACTTTTTCAACCAATTTGAAGTAGAACCAGAACCAAAGCTCATATTCACTTTCCATGAGAGCTTTTACTGATGGCGTTCTTTACACTTATTTGTGTCAAGTTCTGACTGTCTTGTTTAATTTTGTCGGTTTATATTTTTTGGTTTTTCGACAAAGTAAAATAATGGCTCGAAATCTCGCAAGTCGAAGTCTCACAAACATTTATACCATGTGACCTGTAGTCTGAAATGTCAGCCGTCTCCTCTCCCTAACCCACAGGGGCTTGGGGGGAGGGTCTCTTTCCCGCGCTCTTTGTGGGTTAGGGGGAGGAGACGGCTGACATTTTAGACTATGTTACCTGACAATGAAAGTAAATAATGCATAGCCCTCAGGATTTTTGAGATCTTAGTTAGAATAATTAAATAAACTGCTTCCATCATCGTTTGAAACGTTTTTCCTCCAGACTTTTATTGTCCACTTCATTTTGACGGAGAGAGGAGAAGAACAATCAGTCAGTTGCTATACAAGGTTGGTAGAACAGATTTCCAGTGGGGAGCTAACAAAAGAGGGTTTGTGAGCACGAAAGATATTTTAAGTGGAACTGAGGGGAAAAGGGAGCGAAAGAATTCAAATTATCTATCCATCGCCACTCTCCTCAGAATTTTAGAGTCCACTTGAGCAGGTTTAAAGCACATTAAGTTTTAATGTGGTCTTCAACATTATCACAAAAGTTTTTTCGCAGCACTTTTTGCTCCTTTCCTCCACAACTTCCAAAAAGAGAAGAACTGATGTTTGTTCAAAATCCTGCCCTTATCCTAGGTTTAGGTTAAACAACAAGAATGTTATAACTATTGACTCCAGTAAGTTGATTTACAAAAACATTCGATGGGCCACTTAGAAAGTTAAATCAAAATGCCAAATTTGCTCTCATTTATTCCTGATTTATTCATTTATTTATTCCTGAGCATTAATGGCATTGCAACAACAATACCCGCCTTCTTTGTTTTCGAATCATGAACGAATTTCTGCCGGGCAGTGTTGGTTTAACGCGGTTTGATTTTGCATAATTTTAATTCGAATATTTAGACTCTGCCTCTGTGGTTAATATTGACGGAGGAGTTTATTAGACTGGTCTAGTTTGGCGTTCCATTAGCGGAATTCGTATCAGTGCTTCCCAGGAACTCCGTCCTCTTGTCTTTTAAGCGTTTTTGTCTTGCTGTATACAAGGTATAATTTTTATTCCTTCACCACTTGACGTTCCAAAGGACTGTCTGGCGCATCCTAAAGCTTGTCAGTTTTATTTTTACAAAACAAAGAAGCTACCTTGCCGCTTTCACTGATATCGTTTACTTCCACGGCACGAGGTGCAGCCACCGTTTGTTCCCAGATGGCTTTGTTTTGGAAGATACAACAACATTGAAAACATTTTTGTTGAATTTTCTAGTTCAGTTTTGATTGCTCTGGAGTGACCATAGTGTCCATACATTCTATTCCCTTTGGCCTAGCTTTTCACGATTTCTGACGCCATTTAGGTTTGGTGCAAACATGGATAAAAATTACATTAACCCAAATCTTACATGTAATCGATACGGGATTTTGGCTGACTTTGACTCTGTAACTGTGCTCGACCTGAAATTGACGGACTTTCAAATTTATGTATCCCATCGGATCGATCTGATCAAAATTATACCATGATAACCATAACCACGTGTTGTTATTTCCATCGGCCAATGAAATCCCAAATACCGTCAAGGGATATGTCAACTTATTTTTAAAAAAGTACTTCCTGTATAGGAAAATAAACGTCATTGCATCCCAAACCACGCGTTTTTAGGCTACCCCCCCTCCCCCACCCACCCCAACCACTCAGAATGAAAAAGTCGGAAAATGCTTTTTTTAATATACCGTAGTGGTCAAGCTCCACGCTCTTGCATGCTTCAACCGCGCACTCGCATTACCATTTAAACGAAAAACAACGGCTGTGGAAAAACCGCTTATTATTAACGCTAAACAGGGCCAGTACCTTCGCGGCAACTAAAGCGGCGGCACGTAAAAAAATTGTAACGTAACAGTGCTTTGCTCGAAGCTCAACCTTGTCGCAATCGACCTCCACAATACTACGTTCATGTATCTCTGCATGGTTACGTGTTGATTATAGTAGAGTACACATTTTAAGTGAATTCGAACCCAAACGAAATAATGTGCATCGGAACACTTTTGTCCGATCCCCCCTCCCCTTAATCCCTACCCCAAGCTACAGGAACAGGACGTCTCAAAGTCACATTTACATTTCACATCACAGACATAATAAAACTCGCTCTGGATGTAAACAGTATGTGGATTAAAATAACTTTTCAATTATTTTACTTCCTTGTGAAGATTGCATAAAAGGGGACGCTAGCTTCAACAAAATCGTCACCTTCCATTTGAAGTTTGGAGAAATTATCCTCTGACACGTGACGGTACATACAATAATTCACCATGGTAAGTACACGGCGGCTAAAAACGATTTTTGTCCCTTAGATTCACAAGTGTCGATGCAGTTGCCAAACCACTTGCACGCGTTGCCCAGTGTTCTTTCTAATGACGAAAAATCGGCCCGAACGATTTGTTTCATCCAAAAATATTTAGATGCTTGGCGAAGATGTAAGGTGATAACACCAACAGCTGGAGCTCGATGAGAGAAAATTTTGGCAACCCCAGACATTAATTATACATGCATCACTAGCCTGTCATACTAAATGAATCCTTATATACAAACAGTGATTATGATAATAAAGAGCTTGAGTCAGAAAGCGTATACATAATATGAACTGTGCAGAAATCTTGCCAAACTTTTAAATGAATGTAGTAATAAAGAGAGAAAAAGTGGTTTAAAATTGTTAAATGGGCGGCCATTGTACTTCTTACATATGCCTTGTTTTTCTTTTTCTTATTACAGGGTTTTTCTTTTATTGTCATGGCACTGACATTGTTTGCTTGCGTGAGTCAAATGAGGGCTGCAGAGGCACTCAAGGTATTTATAACTTAATATATACATTTAGCCAAGCCTAAAAGCGGAGCTCCAATTTTTTCATAGCATTTATAGAAATCTGCTTAGCGTATGAACGTAATAACCTCACCAGTTCCTCATCCTTTCTGCAGCTATATATGTCTTTACTGCATATGCAGCAAACTGCCCATCAACAACAACAATAGCAATGTAATACAGAGGGCCAATTTTTTTAATGCTGATTTGTTGTAACAGAGGGCAAGTTTTCTTAATTTTCCTTGCCACGAGGACAAGATTACTTTCTCCCGATGGGTCCAGCGGCAAAAATACTCGCCTCAGCTTGGCTGAGCACGCCAGTTCCACATCTCGTTGGTTTCTTCATTTTGACGTTCTTTGAAGTTCTTTGGAGTTCGACTGTTTAAGCCGAGTTGTTTGTACAACAAATGCATGGAAATCAAGTGCTGGAGCTAGAAAGAAAACTCCTAAACGTTAATTTTTCGTGTCTTTTACAAGAAACAGCAAAAGATTTTTTGTGTCAAAGTTAAAAACGTGGATCGGATTGACATTTATTTAGCTGGGAAATGGAAACCAGTCAGGGCGACTAAGTGCTTTCTCCTCGCTACTTCTTCTTTCAACGAATGATGGAAGGAGCAGATCAAATTCAGTGCAAGAAATTACTCCAGTAAGTTCTTTCTTTAGATCCACCGTTTTGTATTTTTATCGATCTATTTTCGCGGATTTTCAAGCGGTAGGAAGCTGCCTGATATTAAGTTTTATCGTTGTTAGTTTACTCCTAAGCTTATATTCTTTCTTCATCACATGTGTACAGTTTACAACTCAGTCAATATTGCTCCTTCTGAAATCTAAATAAACGTCAAGAAAAGGAGAACGCGGGGAAACCACTCTTGGTTGCTTGGCACAGACCTTTAAGTGTGTTTACAACTAAATGAGAGCCGTGCGGTGCGAACAAAACTGCCCCGAAACAAAATGTTCAAAAATTAGTTTCTCTACGAATATTGGTCCTATCGAAACGATTGAAGTATATTTGTAAAGCTTGAAACACGTAAAATAAGGGAAAATTATTGATTGTTGCTCGGAAACGCATTAGATAGTACTGACTAAACTGATTGGTAGGAGTTGCGTTCAAGTTAACAGACAAAGAAAAATTCACCGTCGTTTGCTCATGTTCTCCACAAAACCTTAAATTAGGTCATTTCACGTTGTTTTGCGGAGGACGGCAAAGAAATATACCAAAATTTAAAATGCACGTGTGGAGCGATTGTTTTTGTTCAAATATTGTTGCTGCACATATTTGGCGCTGGGATTAAAATGTTTTTAGAGTTCTAAAAGTTGGCATATTTGATCACGAACGGGTGATGTATTCAAATGTTAGGCTTCTTCAACCCATTGACTCCAACCGGCCGTGGCGTGCGCATGCTCTGCGTTTGAAACTCGATACCTTCTCCCTCCCCTCCTGGGGTTTTTTAATCCTGAAAAGGTCACAATAGCTAGTAGAATGATAACCCAATCAGAATCTGTCTTTTACGGATATGTTTAGGCATTTTAGGGGGTAGGGGAAAGGATCCTTATGAACCTACCGCATGGAACTGAGCAAAATTACAAAAAAGCAAGTACATCTTTTTTAAGCTCACAATGGAAAGGCATAACCGTGAACAATAATCTACCGCCAAAAAAGAGGACTTGGAGGCCTAAAAAAACAGCGAGAGGCCGTTTTGCGTTGTGATCTCATCAATTTCCACACCGCTACCGAAATATGGTTCAAAAATTAAAACCAAACCTCGGGCTTTAAACAGACGTTAAACGGACTTTACAAGACCAGGAAAATGGCGACAACACGGTAAAAGATGTTTTCCGATGTTAATTTGCTTTTTACTCGGGCCGTAAGGCGGACCGAGTTAAGGTTTCGGTAGCATTATCAAATTCTTTTTTCTTTTTGGGGTCGCGATGGGCCGAGAGATAAGACTTCGGGCCACGAGTTATTGTTCTCGGTCTCGTTTTTTGTACTAGGCTGGTACGAATTACGTTTTCTGTCGTGTTATCAAATTCTTTAAATTCTCGGTCGCGTTCTTTGTTTTCGGGCCGTGAGGAGTGTTTACAATATGCGAGCCAGACGTGCAAGGCATGAACAAAACATGCGAGGCATGAACAACCCCAACATAAACTGCTAACCGTTAAGCTAACCGGGGAGCTATTTAAGCTAACCTAAGTGCTATTAAGGCTAACTGGAGTGCCTCAAGGTTAGTTTTGTTTAACCGAAAATTAGGCTAACCTGAGTGCCTCAAGGTTAGTTTTGTTTAACTGAAAATTTGGCAACTAAATAAGAATACACTAGTTTCTTACTGTATTTTAATGCATTGGCAATCACAATCTGTTTAAGCCATTAGGTCATGTAGGGATACTCTGTTTAAGACAGAAAGTGATGAAATAGATACCCCGTTCAAGACAAAACACCCTGAAAACCATACCCCATCGGGCCGCACGTCCCCGTAAAGGTCACATAAGGGAGTACCCCCCGGGTCTAGATCATACCGAAAATTACGATCTATCATTGACCCGGCGTCACATACATATTAGGACCGTACAAATGGTTTCTGTCTCTAAACGAAAGGTGAAAACGTAAGGATTAAAGCCCGGGGATTATAAAATTTCATTCTGACTGCAAGAAATGCAATTCTATCTGGTGGTTACTTATTGCGGGTTTACTCCCGCTTCTTGACCCGACGGCTATGCCATGCTGATGAGCCCCAATAAGGGCGAAACAGCTGTCCATGGCTGCCACTGCCCGGGTGATATGGTTGTGCGCATGCGTACGGTATTGGCCATACCACGGGGATGGTACGTGTGTCTCAGTGCTGATAAGTGTTGGTTACTTATTGCCTCACTATATCTCTGTATCTATCTATTTGGTAGCCTGCGAGCAAGCTCTCTTGGGGGTGGGGGGCGGGAGGGGGAAAGAGGATCAGAGAGCTTGTACGCAGGCTATCTATTTGGGGGAATTGGCGATGCTGGAGGCTATCACTGTTAAAAGATTGTAGGCTTTACGCACCACACAGTCAAATATGGCCCGAGTATAGGCTGGAAACAGCTTCTTGTTACAAATAGTTTATAGTGATGATTTGTGCACATACGCAAAAAACTGAAAGGTTTTTGCCTCTAATACTAACCAGCAAATGTATTGTTTATTTCAATAAAATGTTTGAGAAGCGACAGATGGGTAATCAAGATTTAATATTCCAAAGGTCTTCATCAACATGCCGTGAATTTTAGCAATTTTTGGCTTCAAGTGTGTTTTTCGGCGGCAAATGATTAATAGGTAACCATATTATTTTACGTCAGAAAACATTTGTTCAATCATTCCAGTTTAATATGCAGTTAATTTTGGAAGCCAACAATATTTCTTTATCTACTGCGCATTTTGGTGAATTTTCCCGGTCTTGGAAGAATTTAATTTATGCAAAACCTATGGAAAACACGAGAGGAGCTCTCTTCCCTTTTCTCCCCCTCTATCTGTCGCTCTCTTTCACGTTGAACTTTGCTTTATCGTCTGCGATTTTCTGTTTTCTTTTTCTCTATCTTTCTCTTCTTTCCACGTTTGTCAACATATCCAACAAATAGATATAAATTGACTTAAACGCATCTCGCCGTGCAACTGCCCGCCAAACAAACACGGGCCCATTAGCATTGTGGGATTGCGTAAGGACGTACGGTTGGATGGACAGAAGTGACGTCATAACCAAACCAAAATTTTTCGCATTCATGGGTTTCCCGACCCTAACCCTAAACCGCTATAACATTTTGTATGGAAATATAGGTGGAAATTATATGATTTTTGAAAGTTTGGAAAAGGGTATGAGATGGCGCTCACAGCCATTTAATCACCCTACTCTAGCTGTGTCCAATTATTATATTGTCCATAACAGGACATTTTTAGTATGGCGTCAGTAGACTACAACTACCAGAATCCTTCAGTTTTTGCTTTCACGTGCTAATTAGAGCTATTGTTCTTTGCTCTCCACTGGGATTACAAAATTTGAATTTGAAACGGAAAACGAAATGAATTCTGGTAGTAGTAGTCAGATGACGCCATCATAAAAAGGCCTTTTACACATAATTTAAACGGTAGCCTCGTTTCCAAACTAGATCTCGACCCCGGGATGGAGGCTGCATTTGAAGTAGCTGTAAAAAGGCTAAGCGGAAGTAGGCGGCAAGCAAAACGTGAATAAAAACTAATTGCATTCTTTTTTTTTTTAGAGAAGACCTACAGAAGACCTTGAAGCCCCGCTGATGCGATCTAACCAGTCCAACCCTCTCATGGAAAAGCATACTGAAATGTCTCTATACAGTCAGGTGAATAAATTCAACAATTTTGTTGTTTCTGATAAATAAAAAATTGACATTGGTAACATTTGATGGAAATATAAGTGGATATTGATCACGTGGTTTCGTAAAGGGGTCCACCAAATAAGAGACCTAATGAGTGACAATGGTAAATTTCTCCCTTTTGAAGTTTTCTGTAGTAGGTTTGACGTTAAAGCTTGCTTTACAACATATTACGGTTTATGCAATTCAATCCGTCAAAATTGGAACAGCATCTCCAAAGAATCCCGAGCCCTTGTTGATTTAATTGCTAATTTACGCACTAACAACTTGAATCTTACCACTGCAAACCTGCTACATGCTATCGCTGACAGTAAATTTGTGCCACCTTCATCAGAGGAAATCTATCAAAGATATATCTTCTACCTTGGAGAATAAGTGATTAACTGAGGAAATTAAATTGCGTATGTTTCAGTTTATAATTATTCATAATACGGTGTTTACAAAGGACAGGCTTTTCAAAGCAAGTATTGTACAAGACGATAAATGTTATTTTTGTAAAGAAAATCCTGAGACACTTCTGCATCTGCTCTTTCACTGTCCGCTTACAGTAGCTTTTTGGAATAATTTTCGGGAATGGTGGCTTCGAAACACCCAGATTGAATTCAACCTTACTCCCGCTAATGTTCTATACGGTGTGATAGACAATTCAAAGTTCTCAGTACGTTGCTCAATTTAGCCCTTCTAGTAGCCAAATTTTATATACATCGTTGCAGTCTAGACGAGGCTCCCCTTTTCTTCCCCGTCTTTGAAACAGAATTACGTGAGAAAGCTCGCATCGAATATGATATTACCAAGGAAAAAGGTTATCTTAAACTCTTCAAGATTAAATGGGAACCGCTAATTCCCAACAAATTCATCGAAGACGTGGCTATTTGAGGGAACCCTTGAATCACTATCCATTTCTCTTTTTGTTGCTGTTCTATTTTTGTCGTTTTCTTTCGATTGTTTTTTTTCGCTTACCTGTTCATTCTGAAATATTGTAAATAATTAACAATAAAAACAAAAACTAGAGGAGTGTGTGGATGGGTTGCTATTTAGGTACCTTTTAGAACGATGCAATGTAAGTGGCTTTTGTACTGTAATGTAAATAATGTTAGTTATAATATTGTATATATAAAAAAAAAAGTTGGTAGTGAAGATACAGTGTTATTATTGTAAATGGTGTTTTTTGTTAGTACCGTAGCATAGTATATAGTATGCTTATATTGTAAGTACAGTCAGTACTGTAATTACCGCTATTAGTGTAAATCAGTGTTCGTAGTGTTACATAATGTTAATAAAAATTAAAAAAAAAATCATGATCAGAAATCTATGGGGTCATGATCCGTGGGCAAGTGTATCACTTGATTTTGACTACGATATTAGGGTATTATCGGCACATTTTCTTTTCTTTTTCGTTCTACTTTCCATCCCGGACTACTTCATGAGCGCAGTAGAGCTATTTTCTTCAAAAGCTCTATTTTCACTCAACTCTAATAACCTGCAGCTGCATTGTTTTATAGGGATGGGATCATTGTTCTGTTGTTCGTTCTTTTGTCGTCTCGACCAACCATGAAAGACGTTGTAAATGGTACACGTCGTCCCCCTGAGCGAAAACGTCAAAGAATGAGTCTTGAATAATTATGTAGTCGTATAGTCTCACTTGTAGTATCGGATCAGATTTAATGAAAAACGAATATCGGCCTACGCCGCTACAACCGTCAGAACAGGTAACATTTAGCCAGCATCAGAGCAGAATGACGGATTATGGATCGTGTAAAGAAGATGCGGCAGCGCAGGTCATGAATGGGATGGTAAAATGAGAAGCGATTGAGTTTATTTCGTAACAAATAAGTACTATTGTAAAGCGTTCTTTTTGGTTCCGACAGACTTTTGAACTGCTAAATTTACTTCTTTCCTACACAGGAACCAAATGACTTGCTTGATCGAAGCAGTAAGACCAAGCGAGGTAAGAAAGCAAAGCCGGGGAGATTCAGGATTCAGATTTAATGACTGTTCTTGTTGAGAATTGCTCTCTTACTTCGTGTTTAATGAGAAGTTTTACGCGCCTCGAAACAGAAGTAGGGGCACGTGCTTGCCTCGTGCTGGAAGAACGCAAAAACTAATAATAATAAATAAATAAATAAATAAATAAATAATAACGTCTGTTCTGCGAGGTAATCGCTGGCTATCAGCCCAGATTAATAAAAAAAACCAACCATATTTTCTTCAACTCAGCCGAGTGACCTCAGTAGTTAGTTGTCAATCCTGCATTGATTCCTTATATATAAAGAAATACTTTAAGTGTGTGGCAAAGTCTGTGAATTATCCGTCGCAACAATATCTACAGCACGAATCTTTTTGTTTACAGCTGACCCAGCCACTATTATCGCCGGTGTTACACTAGGTGTTATCGTTGTACGATAGAATGTATCATGGGAAGTTGGGTTATAAGAAACCGATGAAAGCGCATAACGATTGGGAATTTAGATATTTAGACCACAACCTTAACGCCAAGGGTGCCATGTCTAATTCTGGTACGGCTACTCTTGAGATACATGTTGAAATATTAAAAAAAAACCGTACCCAGAGTAAAGAAAGTAATAGTTCTCTTCCACTGACTAAGTTGAAGTCGAATATCTGAGGCGACTAATTTACAAAAATGTAAGTCTGAGAAAAAATTCCTTGGGTCCCCCAGGATAAGCAGTTGTGCTGGCTATTTTTTGATAACTACTTTTTGCGTATTTTCACATCATTTTTTGGCAAATCGCTAAAATTAACAGTGTCTCGTAGAATGTTAGCTGATAGCTAATCAGAGTTTGTGCTTCGTTGCTCAGTATATTCGGGGGCTTTTTTAGTAATAAATTGCATGCTACCGTAAGAAGTAGGCTTTAAAAAACTAAAATCGCTTTACTTTTCATGTTTTGTTAATTATAACTGCCAATGAAAACTTTAAAAGCCAACAGTAGTTATTCTGAAAACAACTTTAGTTTTATCGATTTCTAGAAAGGGTCAGTCAATGGGTTAAGAACTTGTTTTAGTTTGAATTTATTTCTCTAAACGAGTTCCGCTCCGAAATCAGTTCTATAAGATCAATTAACAACGTGAAATAACATGACTGGAAGTGATCCTGAGAGAAAATATCGGAGTCCTCCCAACGGAAAAACTTTTCCAAGTCGGATCCCAAATATCAAGTAAAAGTGTTTTTGCTGACTTCACGGTGTTTTGATTATGAATATTTTAGCTGACCTGTTGACTGTTTTTACTGACTGATTCAAAATTGAGGAAATCTTGACGAGTAATTACGTTGTTAATTATAGAGTTGAGACCAAGCGGCCCCAGGTTGCTCATCAACACTCTATAACTCATTAAGTATCTGCTCAAACTAATGTTTTACTGGAAATGTAACAAGTACCACTCGACCAAGTATATACTAAGCTTACTGTATGACTTACTGACAATGTTTTGGAGTAAAATAAACTACTGTTGGAACCAAAGTTCTCAGAGTTTTATTCTTGTTTCCTGTATTTTCTTTTTGTAATGCTATCTTTGTGGTTCTGGTCCCAAGAAAGTTGGGGTGCTTTCCCGCAAGCGACTGCGTGCCTTTTGTGATTTTATGATTTTATTTTCTCTCAAGAATTGTTGCAATAGGTTAGAAATTCAACAGTTTTAGAGACGGCCGTGTTCGTTTACATACTCGCTGGAAAATTGTGCTTTTCTGGTTAATTGACTCCTATTTCAGTAAGCTCTTTGAACGAGATTTCTTCAGCGCCAACTGGTTAAGTATAACAGCTTAGGAGGTTGGTTTTCACTGGGGACTTTACGCAACCACAACGGCAACGCCAACGAAAACGTCACTTGAAAATACAAGTTCGTGTTACTTGTACTACTTTGCGCTTATTCCAATTCGTTCAACTTCTACAATGTGGCCGAACTATCCAGTAACAGAACTGGTGGGAACGGTCTTCAGGTTAGCACAGAGAATGAAAAATTTACTGTTATGTGCTCACGTTCTCCATAAAACCTTGAATTTGGGCATTTCACGTTGTTGTTTGGCCGAAGATGGAGACGAAATGTATCAAAATTTGTAATGCACGTGCACAGCATTGTTTAGCCTTTTCTTTATTGACGTTTTCGTGGCCGTCGGCGTCGTGTTTTCGTAAAGTCCCTACTGGCGACGGAGTCGGAGCCGAGGTGGAAGTCGTGAGAGTGCTTCGGAGAACTCTTCGGCGAACGAAATCACAAGAATAAACCAATCAAAACGCTCGTTCCCAGGCCCGCGAAAGTACAAATTTTAGCGTAAAAGAAAGCATGGCGGATCTTGCCACTGATAATTATTTTCCGCAGGCAGAGGCGCCGTAGGAATAACGAAGTTCTAAAAAAAGTTATTTTACGCTCAAGACATCCATCGACGTCGACCAGGGATGGGAGGGTATGCTAACCTCGTCAGGGAACTTCGACTACTTTCGGTAAGTGTTTAGCCTGCGTTGCAGCCGGACTTGTCACTCAAGACCTATAGAGAACTCGATATAGGTCAGGGATTGTATAGACTGTCTGCGACGCAGGCTATAAGTGTTGTGCAATTTTAATATTTTTCATTTCGTGTTTGTTACGTTTAGATTCCTCATAAGCTTATGTTTTTTTGTAACTCCGCTTAAGACTCCAATTTTTGACTTTCACTTTGTTGGAAGCTCCTCCGACTCCGCCGCCAATGAAAACCAACCTTTCCTGTATTTGTATAATTTCTAAAGCGTTAATTTTAAAACGGTTCCGGTTAAACGTCTTCTTTAAATCTTTTAACGGATACTGGTCACTTGTTTTGAGCAATGTTTTCTCGATCGTTAAATTCAAGAGCGAGTTTTCACCCTAACTTTCGATAACAGTCACCAAACTTCGCTTTTCTCAAAGATATTTCGCTCAAATATTCACGCCGCTTTTCGAAGAGTAGCGCGTTTTTTCGTTTTGAAAATTCGACAAGGTTCAAGTGATTGATTAGTCTTTCCTGAGGACAAGTAGAACGATAGAGGACAAAAAAATACGGGGAGGCAGTATAATAAAACTTGGAAGACATTACATG
The DNA here is from genome assembly GCF_977016875.1 of Pavona decussata. Classification (NCBI taxonomy): domain Eukaryota; kingdom Metazoa; phylum Cnidaria; class Anthozoa; order Scleractinia; family Agariciidae; genus Pavona; species Pavona decussata. The sequence goes on from NW_028145638.1 coordinate 3,311,588, forward strand.
ATGGTCTTTTAAGTAAGCTTAATGGTGTCTTTTGTACCAAGCTTTTCTTATAAATTTTTTTTCAATCTTTATACTACTACCAGAATCCATATGTCTTCGACTACATTTAACTTTTTTTTTCTTTATGGTTGGAAAGGGTACTTTTTGGAAACCAAATTTAACTAACTCCCCACTAAAGCGTCAACAATACTCAAGATTCAGCCTGCCGAAATGTAGTTACATTGATATGCGTGGAACATAACTCCAATATTAAGTACCCTGGCATAATGAAATGACAGTTATAAGTAATGGTAATAGGACTGAGTGGAGTGCAATTCAGGGGGTAATCGGGCAAGTAATTTCAAATATGCGCTCGGCCGATTTGAAATTACGAGCCTGACTACCCCTGAATTGTACGACACGAAGTCCTATTATTTACCAATTAATTGTGCCAATAACAAAATGCTAGAATCTCAGTCTTGGAATATTTATTAACGTAAGAAATTGATTCCAAAGAAAAAATTATTGACTGGTTTCAACTTTGGATGTGGAAGTTCGACCACATGAAGATAATTTTTTAAAAAAGTATATTTTTAATTAAAATACATGTCCGTCAATATTTGAACAAAATGTAGTGAAATTTTATTGGCTAAAGACATTTGTTGTACTTGATTTTCATTGGTTCTTTAACTGTCCGATTTGACCTGTCGGATTACAAGCTTCTAGTAATCGGACAGGTCAAATCGGACAGTTTTGGAGTTACATAGCAAAATTGAGCTATAAATATGGGCTGTTAAGAACCAAGCATATTCAAGCATTTTGTTATTGACACAATTAGGAACAAAACACAGACGCCCAAGTGTAAAATCTACCCCAGTATAACAGCAAAACATCTTTGTGCATCCAAATCAAACCCTTTGAAACAGATGGCTGATATTGCTAAAATGCTAGTTGTTAACAGCTCAAAAAAGCAATGTCCTTCATATTGTTTAAAAGGAACTGTCAATATAACATTTTCTCAGAATGAGATACAAGTAGTTTGCTTGCTGTATTATTATATTTTGGTACACATAAATGAATATTACCTCCTCCATGGACAGGACCCTTTACTAGTGCTACGGTCGTGGTGTCACACTTGAAGTCTGCTAGGTAATGTGCAGATGTAATCTGTAAAGACAATTTGGAGTCATGTGAATTCAAGGCTATAATTTTTCTTGCTTATTGCAGGGGTTTCATTAAGTTTTGAAGTAGGGGGGGGGGGGGGGGCACCTATAGGAGAGTAGCTGGGCAGAAAATTACACTTGAAGTGAATTTCTTTATGTTCAGTTTGAAAGTAGGCAGGTACCGACTCTTGTGTATCCTGGTACTGGTACCCGGGTCCTGCCTTCTAATGAGAACCCTGTTATTGGGATGTCACTATAATTACACAGTGGGTGGCTAACATTATTTTTTGTTCTTATAGACTGAATACTGTAGCTTCTACTCTGCCTTAATGACTGGATACAAAGAAGTTCAGCGGGATAGCTTATTTTCCAAGGACATTTTATAAGAAAATGCTATACAATGTTTAACCCTTTAAGCCCTAACAGTGATCAGCATCAAATTTAGTCCTTGTCATATCAATATGCTAATTCAACCCCTGAGGTCATGAGAATTAAGGATATGATCACCCAAGGTAAATTTCCTTGATGTTTTAATGCCTTCTCCCCAATTAAATTTTATAAGAAAAGTATGTGGACAAGATTGGAGAATTTTTTTGTTTGCTATTAGGGGTTAAAGGGTTAAATTTACTTGACTTGCTTAGTACACTGTCACAGGCAGAGCTTAAGTTAGCTTAGCAAAAACAATGGATATGAATTCAAAAGATTATCTTTTTTCTCCTGGGAATTACCCTCCTGTCTCAAACAGCATAAAGTCTGTGGGTGTAGTAGTCATGGGAAGGAATCCAAGAGGACAGGAGGATAAAATTTGACTGTTACTGTTGCTACGTGTATGCTCATTAACTTACCCGTATGTCGCGATAAAATAGTCTCTGGTTCCTAGGGGGAATCTCTGTTAGGGTATTGCAGTTTTGACTGAAGTTGTTCAATACTTCTATGGCTTGGTAGACACATTTCTATCTACTTACACTGGGCATGAAACACTATAAATGTGATCCTATAAAGTACAAACAAGAATAAAATAAGTGAAAGAACCCATGTAGCAGTACAGTGTGCCCTGTTAATTAACACTGCTATGAATTTTTATGCTCATTATTTGAATTCTTTTATTTTCAATTTTTAGCTTAATTTCGCTGTTGTAATTTATTTCATGCAGAGCCCCTTCTGAGAACCACATTGACGTGGGCTCCCTGTTAAAATATCATTCTTTATTAGTTAGCTTTTTATTTATTTCTTTGCTGGCTAGTCGAAATTAATGCCTTAAATTTTTTCGTTCAACCAGCGTGTTGCTAAAAAAAAAAACCTGGCAAGTCATGTAATAACCTGAGGTGTAAAGGGGCAGTGTCATTTATGCTTCAATTGTCACTTTGAATGTAGCCACAAAACATATTTGCATGTATATCTGTAAATGATGGTTCAGTTTTGTCAACAGTAATCCTACTAGTGCACAGAAACAGTAATCATTTGTCTGTCGCTGCAGATGGCTAGAATGGAAGTACATGTACATTGCAACTTGGAAAGGTTGGCTAGTGTTTTCAAGTTCCTCCAGTGTATTTTCAGAGAGAAATACTAAAAACTGAGTGATTTTAGTTTATTTTCGTCACAAAAATGATTTTATACTTTCCTCTTGGTGCTGTAAGAGCAAATTCATGTCAGAAAACAGGTTGTTACAGGCAAGTGAGTACACTGTAGTTTTGACCAACATACAGAAAAATCTCTGTGGCAGTGCCTCTAAAGTCGTATAATGCGTTCAAATTCTCAACGGCTGCCTGTAACCCAGTACCGCTTTGCACTCAAAGGTCAATATCCCACAAGTTGTTAATTATTACACGCTCTCTAGTGACGCGAGCTTGGCAGTTTTATTCGTTTTATTGAATGAAAGTAAATTTAGCGTTTTTAAACTTCATAATCGACAGTATTTTATTTCCCATACAAAGTCTTATAATGCGTTTAAATTCTCAATGGCTGCTTGCACTCAAAGGTCATCATGCCCACTAGAAATTAATTATGACACGCTCTCTAGTGACGCGAGCTTGGGCTGCCAGTGATCACAGTGACGTTTGTTGCGGACGTCTCGGTAAACCGACATGCGTTTTAAGCGACATTCAAAAATAACTTTAGCGAATTTTCCATAGCCCAGCTAACCCCCTTACTTTTCCTCTCTGCCCCTTACTTTCTCTTGTCTATGGTCAACTATACACCCGGGGAGTACTCCCCCTAAATAAGCTATATAGGTATGGAGCACAAAAGGGTATGGCTTTGGAGCAGTTTGGTCTGAAATAGGGTATAGATTTTAGCCATTTTGGTCTGAAAGTTTAAAAACGGGTATGGATTCTAAAAACCAGGTCTGAAAATGGGTATGAATTTTTAAAGGGCAGGTCTGAAAAAGGGTACAGGAAAATGACATTTTGGTCTGAAATAGGGTTGGGGTTTGGAGAACCGAGCTGCACACCACCACCAAAAATTACGAGGAATATCCCCGCCCCTGGAAGTGTACGTACGTATCGGCCAAATTCTTACTTCATGACGACAAAAATCGATTTCCTACGGTCATTAATTAAAAATATCGTTAAAAAGCATTGTAGCTAAGGAATTCGGAAACAAATGCGTGAAGCTTTCTTTCGGTGTCGAAATTTTTTCTGATTTAATAATGAGAGACAATCTCGTAACCCTGACAATGATATGAATAATGCATAACCCTTAATGGTAGTTGATATCATATTACCTGATAACTGGTTGTATCGTCGTTTGAAACAAAAACAGGCGTCGAATACTTAAAATTTATTACAAAATTTGCTCTGACGAATAGAGGAGAATTGAATACCTCGGTGCAGTCGTAAAAAGGTAAGTACAGCAGATTTTCAACTTTATCCTGCATAAAGAAGGAATGACGCGGACGTTTGGCCAAGTCTGAAAGGCATAGAAAGCATGTTTAAAATTAGAGCAAGTAGTAATTTGAACTCGCCGGTAGTGAAACATAGAGCACTCTGTGGATTTTTACTGTGAATACTAAGAAAACAGGTCGTGGCTTGGTCATATTTTTGAAATTTGGAAAGCTCTCCTAGCTAGAGTGGTTTTCAACATCTAAAATTAATTCTCCGAAATTGCTTCAAATTGGTCCAAAGCCACTTTTTCAACCAATTTGAAGGAGAACCAGAACCAAAGTTCATATTCACTTTCCATGAAAGCTTTAACTGATGGTTCTTCACACTTATTTGTGTCAAGTTCTGACTGTCTTGTTTAATTTTGTTGATTTATATTGTTTGGTTTATCGACAAAGTAAAATAATGACTCGAAATCTCACAAACATTTACACTATGTGACCTGTAGTCTGAAATGTCAGCCGTCTCCTCCCCCTAACCCACAGGGGCGCGGGGGAGAGGGTCTCTCTCCCGCGCCCCCTGTGGGTTAGGGGGAGTAGACGGCTGACATTTCAGACTATGTTACCTGACAATGAAAGTGAATAATGCATAGCCCTTAGAGGAATTTTTGAGATCTTAGTAAGAATAATTAAATAAACTGCTTCCATCATCGTTTGAACCGTTTTTCCTCCAGACTTTTATTGTCCACTTCATTTTGACGGGGAGAGGAGAAGAACAATCAGTCAGTTGATATACAAGGTTGGTAGAACAGATTTCCAGTGGGGAGCTAACAAAAGAGGGTTTGTGAGCACGAAAGATATTTTAAGTGGAACTGAAGGGAAAAGGGAGCGAAAGAATTCAAATTATCTATCCATCGCCACTCTCCTCAGAATTTTAGAGTCCACTTGAGCAGGTTTAAAGCACATTAAGTTTTAATGTGGTAACGTTTTTTCGCAGCCCTTTTTGCTCCTTTCCTCCACAACTTCCAAAAAGAGATGAACTGATGTTTGTTTAAAATCCTGCCCCTATCCTAGTTTTAGGTTAAACAACAAGAATGTTATAATTATTGACTCCAGTGAGTTGATTTACAAAAACATTCGATGGGCTACTTAAAAAGTTAAATCAAAATGGCAAATTTGCTCTCATTTCCTTCGTTTCCTTCACTTACGTTTCATTTCGTTAATTTCGTTCATGTTTGCGTCCATCTCCTGTTATTCGCTTGGCAGTTGTCATTAGTTTGCGGTGAAGATTGTCAGAAAATTAGTGTGCAAGTCCACCTTGGTTAGAAAAAAAGATAAATTTTATCGTTATTATCTAGAAATGCACTTTTACTTTCAAACTTTTTAGTTCTTTAACGTTTATCACAGCTTATTCTTAAAACACAATTTAAAGCCCAACGCTTAAATTAAGAAAACCTGAGCTGCGTCCCCGATAACGTTTAGTAATATCTATTCAATCTTGCGACAAATAAGGTCATTTTCAAACCCTGAGGTTCGGTCAAGAAAGTGATTTTCTTTGTTTCTCTTCATGAATTATTAATGTTTTGAGATTTTTTTTTAAAAGCTAGGTGTTGAAATGTTTCATTTTTCACCAATATAAGTGTCACTGTTAATAAATGTTTTGTTTTTCTACTAGGTTAAACATGAACCATACCACCCTTGTGTGTTCTTTCCTGTTACTGGTTTTGGGGACTTTTACTACCTTGGGAACCCCAATGAAAGACGATCATCCAAACGGCAAGGTACGAATACAACCTCGTTCCCAGCGGCCTGGGAACGAGGTTGGCTACGAATAGAATTTACTGACGACACTGTGTCAGATTAAAGATCGTGCTTGCAAAATCTCGTTTCTCTTAAATTCCTGTCACAGCTACGGACCCCTTCACGGCATTAAAGATCACCCCATTACAAGAGGAAAATGTAGTAAGCTTGCGCATGCGCGAAACATATGAGTCAACATCAATCTCGTTCCCAGAGCCCACGTGTCTTTTGGTCAGCGCCAAGACACGTGTCTTGGCGCTGACCAAAAGACACGTGGGCTCTGGGAACGAGATTGAGTCAACATGGACACAGCGGCAAAATGAGTGGCATAAGCCCAAATCAAAGTAGATAAGGTTGTCGCTTTCAGGAAAGGTTCCTTCAACCTTCCTCTATCACAGATCTTATTCAACAAAAAAATATTGTGGTAACAGGCGTGAATTTGGCGATTGAAGTGGAGCATTCGTAATCGATTCATGCTTGAATCACAAAATTCTGGAGCATGCGCACTCATTTTGCCGCTGTGTCGTCAACATGTAACCTAACGTCCGTCCTTACCATGTTTGTGGCCAGGTTCTCTGTATCAGCTGCTTCCATAGGAGCGTTTTTAACCTTTTGATCACACTTTGTCTGTCAGCAGAGTAGATAAACTTGAATAATTCCAATTTACCAGTTCAAACTTGACAAATATTTACACCTGATTGAAAAAACATTGTCGGCAATCTCGTTCCCAGAGCCCGCTTTCCTTTTGGTCAGCACCAAGAACCCTTCCCGTCGTCAGTCATGCGCAAAAGGGAAGAGCTCTGGGATCGAGAGTGCGTTGTCGGATAAAAGGCATGGACCATGAACGATAAGACCCAACACTACGAGCCTTCTGGGAAGCATTTGAGCTATGAACTTATTTACATTTTTCTTGTTAGAAAATAAAAGCACGTGCCGTTTTTTATATTTGACGCTGAAAAATGCGCATGCTAATTAGATCACCCTATAACTCCATCAGGTCGCATCGTTCAAACTTTGCACGGGACAACGTTTTTTCAATCGAGTGTAAATAAATTTCTATATACAGGAGCTAGAAGAACTGCGATCACATTGGGACTTAGACAAGTACCCTGAAAGGGCGTCTAATCAGAAGGTAACTCTTAAAATGTATAATTGAATTTAGTGTTCTAACATTTGCTTGCAAAGAGACAGCAAAATCTTGAGTCCTTTTTTCGTTTGCGTTGGTGTTTGTGAGAACGCGCAAAATCCTCGAACGAAAAGCATTACATGGGCGAGCGACGAAACGAGCGAAACTCGGGCGCTTGAGGCTACGATTTCAGCGCTGTTCGCGATTTGCATCTTCTTTTGCAAATTCAAAGAGCAAAACGACTGTTTTGAAGTCTAGCTCACAAATGATATTTGTACTCTCCGCGCTGGTAGTCCTGGGCAGCCCTCTCTTTTTGGCAGTAGCCACACTAGTCTGAGTATCAGGCTTTTCGGGGCGGAGGGTACTCCCACTCCCCTCGACTCCCCCCTCCCCTTAGGAAGGCCTGATACTCAGGTTATAGTCACACAGCCTTTGATTCTCATTCGATGCGTTACAGTTGAGTCTAAAGACTGACTTTTTCCCCTCCTTCTCAACATGTCCTAGTGTCCACTCTATATTTTTACGAGTTTTGCTGTGTTTTGAACAGCTCGCAGGACCAGTCGTGTTAGAAGAGTCAGCCCACATCTTTAATAAATACATAAATAGGATAGTAAAATGAGAAGCTTTTGAGCATATTCCGTGAGACACAAGAGCGCTATTTTAGTTGTCCACTCTTGTTTCAGATTTTCGCCACTTACTTACTTCACTCGTTCACAGGAATCAGAGACCAACCTCCATTTAATTTCCAGTGATAAAGGCAGCAAAAAGGCCAAGCTAGGTAAGTATCAGATCTTAACCAATCACATTTCACAAGAAGGAAAGAATGCAAAGACGGATTGTTAATTGCACCGGAGCATTCTAATTCTCTTCACCACTCACAAAAACGCAAGCACATAAAAAGCTCAATTAACACTGATTTTAACTCGGGTGGTATAATGGTGAAACTATGGCTTCATGTCCAGAATGTCTCAGAGTACCTTACCGTTGTTTACCTGAAATAAATAACTTTCGTGTGCAATACTAGCGTTGTGGTTCTCAACGTAGTTCCCGCTAGAAATGGCTGATGATAAGATTGTGCAGTATCAGCTCCAGGCCGAAGTGAGGACCAACTCAATTACATTACAGTGAGCTCTAATTATTTTCCATTGCCAAACAAAGAAGTCACGCTCACATTTAGACATTCCCGAACCGACTGAGATCTGGGTACGAGATTAGGACTATCATCAATAACATTTCTTAGCTCGAGGATCAAAAAAATTTGCAAACTGAACTTTAACGGACATTCTTATATGTTTACAAGATGCCGTTGTTTGAGTCTGTCCTCTCTAATTAGCCTAGTTTATGTTAGTACATTCGCATGACATTTATTATGCCCTAAACTTTGGATCACTGCAGTTTGTATCTGTTACTATGTAAGCTAATACAGATTGGTCAGTTCAGATGCTTTAGCTAAAAATTTCTTTCCACAAAGTTTAGGAAACGTTTTGGTTTTACGAAAATGCCTTCTGAGTCTTTTTTTCGCATTTTTAATAACGCATTTGCCCCTTCGAAAAGGAAAGAAATTATTTTTCTAGTGTTAACGAAAAATTTTCAGCTGACCGATTTTTCTGTCTGAGCCGATTTAGCCCATCCGAACAGACATCCATCGAAATAAGCTGTTGGATGCCCCTGACTATTGTTAATTGCTTTCATTGCCGTCTCTGCTATAGGCTTACCTAATATTATACCTGGTGCTAAACTTGGCCGTACTGAGCTGACATCACTTTTAACCAACCTTGCCGACTCTAAGCGGAAGATCGCCATTGGCATTGAAAACAAGAGTGGATATCCATGGACAGCAATCACCGTCTACTTCCGGTCTGGCACCACAGATATGGTCTTGCCTACGTTCGTTAAGTCAGGTACTAAAAATTAACGTGTAAAAGCAAGACTGATAACGTACTATGAGAAAATATGGTTCACCGGCTTTACTCGACCGGCAGTTGTACGAATGAACGTGGGTCACAAGTCTTCTGCCTACCGCTCCGGCAAAACAAGACTTGACTGCGGCTGAAATCGACTCACTAACAATTCGCTTTCCTTAAAATTCGACAACGCTATTTGATATAACGTTTTCTTAGGCTGAGCAGTTTGTTCAGTTTGTTGGTCGAGTTCCACCTCTTGTCCTGCTGACACTCTCTAGTATTGCACATGGTTAGCAACAACAATTATACTAGCTACGTTTGTGCTCATACTTACCATCCTTAGTTTGTGTCCATCAGGTCAAGCCTTACTTTTTGGAGCACACAAAAAATCATGGAGCCTTAAGGGTGTTGAGGGAGTGTTGACGTACGATATCCCAGGAATCAAACAATCATTGGCTGTCATGTTCTCCGTTCCTTACAATCTCAACAGCAATTACTATGATGTTCAACTTTTCCCGGGCCATAAACAGCCAGACGAAGCCACATTCAAAGCGATGTACAATGGCAAACCGCGAAAGGGGGATAACAACTGGGCTCAGAGTAAAAAGTTAGGCTCGAATCTGGGGCTCGGCGTCAAGTGTGCCATGTCTGAGTCTAGTTGCGCCACCCTCGAGATACATGTAGAAAAAGTTAAACCCATTAAGTGAGAGTTGTTTCGCTGTTAAGTGTAATGACAATTCTAAATATAATCCCAGTGGTAGATGTTAGAAATTAACGCTAAATGTAACGAAATTTAACGTCAAATGTCCTATAAATGTCATCAGCATATAATCACTAAATCCATTTTAATTTATATAATAAGCTGAATTCTACACGCATTTTGATTGGTTCTTACTTATGATCTATTGGAGGACAGGCGCATAGATGATATCACCATTAACAACTTTTGCTTCTTTATTATATAAAACAAATAGATTCCATGTTGCCGTGCGTCTGTTCAGTAATAGATCACAGAAGACGTCAAAATATGGTAAGAACATCAGTGACACACTCGGCTGCGCCTCGTGTGCCACTTTTTTGTTCTCACAACATTTTGACGTCATCTGTGATCTATTACTGAACAGACGCTCGGCAACATGGAATCTATTTGTTAAGTGGAATACTTTGCACAATGATACCCCACAATACTAAACTAAATTCATTACCAGAAATGACTGAATATCTTATAAATGAGTATAAGCGCACAATTCCACTTCCCCGCGCTCACAGACTATTACAAACGAAACCTTAGTGACAATGGTACGGTGCTGTGAAACAGCTTACCTCAGCACATTAGACCATCGTCATCACTGGGGGAGTTTAGGTGACAAATACTCTGTCACAATTTCCGAACTGAGTAATTCTCTTTATATTGTAATGATAAGCCCACAGCATCCTAGTAAAGCAGAACTTAGTTTTCTTTATATCTAATTTTTTGCACTGTTAGTTACTGTACTAAGTATAATGTTACATAAAATAAATTAGTATAGGTACATTTTTGTTTGTGAAGCTCTCTAAAAGATTAACCGTGGAAAAATAAAGTATGACTGTAACCAGCCTAACCCTAAATGTATTGTGTTTTGAAGCTAAACGTAATAAAACGCTCATCGATTGTGAATGTAAATACAACTCAATACTAAATGTAACTTGTTAAGACTGTTAACCATGTTTTCGTTTGAATATTTTCAAAACTCACCCCAGTTTGTCTTTCTTCAGTTCGCCCAGTGGCTGAATGATGTTTTCTCTAAGCGTTGTACTTGGGCCTTCAAAAATAATTTCAATTGAGAATTTGTTGTTCGGCTTTATTTTCTTGAAATAACCTCTATACTGCATGGCGGTTTTGGCAGATCTTACTTTTAAGCTCCAAAGCGACATTTCATCCCAAATCATCTCAGTCCAGGCCTCTCCACTTTGCTAAAAAAAAATTATCAGAGTGCAAATCGGTGCACGGATGGTGCAGTGGTGAGAGCATTCGCCTCTCACCACTGTGGCCCAGGTGCGATTCCCGGACTCGGCGTCATATGTGGGTTGAGTTTGTTGTTGGTTCTCGTCTCGAGGTTTTTCTCCGGGTACTCCGGTTTTCTCCTCTCCTCAAAAACCAACACTTCTAAATTCCAACTCGATCTGGGAAGTATCCCCAATTAGTGTTCTGCGCTAAATACATTGACACTTAAATAACGTGATTTATTTATTTTTATTTATTTTAAATCTTTCCATTTGGTGTAGTTGTGATTTTCTGGTGGTATGTAACAGTTGTCAGGTGTAGTGAATGGATCGCCGGTTCATCTTGGTCAAAATGCAATTGTAGTTTGTTAAGACCAGACGCATACCAATACATCTCGAATGTACTAAGCTAGATTGTACAACTTACTTACAAAGCCTTGCAGGAGAACAAGTTACTGTTGCAACCAAATTTCACGTTGTCGTTTAGAGTCTGGTATCACCGACTGATCAATGCGACTGCACGTGGTCATTTCTTTATTTGCCATTATTGCTTTGTCATTTCTCGCGCTAGGGCATTGTTTATGCCGTTCCCTTTCCCAAGGTTACTCGGCCAGTTGGCGCTGAAGAAATCGAGTTAAAAGAGCTAACTGAACTAGGAGTCAATTAACCAGAAAAGCACAATTTTCCCGCGAGCATGTAAATGAACACGGCTGTCTCTAGGACCTTTGGATTTCTAACTCATTTTGACAATTCTTGGGAGAAAATAAAATCATAGAATTACAAAAAGCACTCAGTCGCTTGCGGGAAAGCGCCCTAACTTTCTTGGGACCAGAACCACAAAGATAGCATTACAACTAAAATACAGGAAACAACAATAAAACTCAAAGAACTTTGGTTCCAACATTAGTTTATTCCACTCCAAAACATTGTCAGTAAGTCGTACAGTAAGTTTAGTATATGATTGGTCGTAAAATGGTACCTGTTACATTTCAAGTAAAAGAAGATATCAGTATGAGCAGATACATAATGAGTTATAGAGTGTTGATGAGCAACCTGGGGCCGCTTGGTCTCAACTTTATAACAACCTACTTACTCCTCAAGCTTCCTGAATTTTGAATCAGTCAGTAAAAGTATTTTAAAAAATCTTTCAACAGGTCAGCTGAACTATAAAAATGTGTTTTTGCTGACTTCACAGTGTTTTGATTATGAATATTTAAAAATATTCTGGATCCGAAAACTAACAGGTTGTTAAATGTATGATAACTAAAATGGCGTCTTAAAAGGGTTTTTCCGTTAAGAGGACTCAGGTATTTTCTCTCAGGACCACTATCTTATTTCAGGTTATTAACAAATCTTGTAAAACTGAATGAAAACCACAATTTCTGAGCGGAACTCGTTAAGAGACATAAATTCAAACTAAAACAAGTTCTTAACCCACTGACTGACCCTTTCTAGAAATCGATAAAACTAAAACTGACTGATTCCGTTTCGGTTGAAGCAATTAACTTGTTTTCAGAATAACTACTGTTGGCTTTTAAAGTTTTCATTGGCAGTTGTAATTAACAAAACATGAAAAGTAAAGCGATTTTGGTTTTTTAAAGCCTACTTCTTACGGCAGCATGCAATTTATTACTAAAAAAGCCCCCGGATATAAGTAAAGGAGCGCAAATTCTGATTGGCTACCAGCTAATATTCTACAAGACACGGTTAATTTTTAGCGATTTTCCAAAAAGGTGATATGAAATTTGCAAAAATAGTTATCTAAAAAAATAGCCAGCACAACTGCTGATCCTGGGGGACCCAAAGAATTTTGCCTCAGACTTAAAATTTTTAAATTAGTCGCCTTAGAAATTCGATTTCACCTTAGTGGAAGAGAACTAGAACTTTCTTTACTGAAACTTCGAAATAAAGGGGGATAAATTCCCTGCGCTTTCAGAGGATCAAAGTATTGTAATCAAAATGATGTTATATGACCAAAAATGCCCAGCAAGAGTTTTCGTAACGAAAATAGCTACCTTAAAGTTCGCACTGAAGTATCAGAACAGATTAAATCGTGTTAGTATCAGTAATGGCCAAAACTTTTTATTTCAAAAGTCCTGAAATTAAATGACAAACATATGGCAACTTTCTTTGCTGAGACTTCGGCCAAAATTCTTTCATTGTGATTCCCTATATTAGAAGCAAACATTTGCTTTGTCCTACATTGCTTTAAAAAAATTAAATTGCATTATCAACAACTTTAACTACGCATTAAATCACTTGATCTACACCTGACAGGCCTAACATATTACTAGTGATTGATAAGCACACCTGGAACAAGAGAGACCTGTTGAAACATTTGAAACGGAGATAATTTCAAGTAAAGAACGCAAAAATAAAATTTCCAAAGCTTTTCTAAGGTCATGAAAGGTCAGAAAAAAAGAACGTTCAGTCATATGGGAAACTGGAGAAGGACACCGGCGTAGCTCAGAAACAACTAATGATAAATGTTATTCTATAGACTAAAAAAAAAGGTTGTCAGGTAGAATGTTAAGTGGATCCAAATTTTTTCACATGTATCTCAAGAGTAGCCTTACTAGAATCAGACATGGCACCCCTGGCATAAAGCCCTTGGCCTAAATTTTTACCATGCCAATGGTGATCCCCTTTCATCGGATCCTCGTAGTACAATCCATAGTACATGGTGTAGTCGGCCTTGTGATACCCATAGTTTAGCTCCACATTCCACCAATTGCTGTACCAGGTGTAATCATAAGGAATGGAGAACATGACAGCCAGTGTTCTGTGCAATTTTGGGATGTAGTAAGTCATCACTCCCACAGCACCTTTTACGGAATACGAGGTTTTTCGTGCTCCATACAGTAAGGCCTTTCCTGATGGTAACAAAATAGGAGTGCCCACAAAGGATCAGTATGAGCATGGATTTCTAACTAGCTAGTCCTTATAGTCTTTCCATTGGAAAAGAATTTGAAAAGCAAAATGGAAAGGTCTTGGGATTTATTAGCATCTGAGTGAGCTTCAAATAATCACGCTCCTTGGCATTGCAAACATTCTGAGGAGCGTTCTGGCTATACAAAATGAATTCACTAATTGAGCAAACTTTATTCGAGAACACAAATTTCCTTCTGGGTAGCAGCACGACAAAAACTGCTACTACCTGCGAACAGTTTGTAAGCCTTTAAATTTAGTAAGACATTAACAAATTGTTTGAAAATGTTCTACAACGACTTTGTAGTGCCATTTACGATTGAAGAGCGTCCTATCGAGGGGGAATACTAGTGCCTCTACTCCCATCAGTTTCATGAAGAAATTTCGTATGTCAACTGTGGTACTAAAAGGAATTGGTTTCCACTTTTGGGTGCAATTTGCATCCAAAATGACAAACTTAACCTCATGCAACTTCTCTACCCACACCCCCTCCCCTCCGTTTCCCCATATTAAACTCAGTTCCAGTACCTGAATCAACGTCATGGGGCATGACTCTGTCTGAAGTGCCAGAGTAGAAGTATACGTTGAGTGCTGTCCATTTATAGCCACTCTGGTTGTCGATGCCGATGGCGACTTTGCGACTTACGTCACCAAGAGCGTCCAAAACTGATTGCAGCACGACAGCGCCAAGTGTAACACCGGCGATAACAGTGGCTGGGTCAACTGTAAACAAAAAATATTAGACACATACTTAGCCACGCGTCAAGGGTTTCTTTAGAGGGAATCACAGGATTGACAACTGACAGCTTATAAAGTGAAGCAAGTATCACGGGCTGGTTGCTTCGTAAATCGGAGCTGATGAAGGGAGGGGGCGGGGGGGTGCCATTTTCACAGCGATGAGCAAGAACAAATAACACTTCATTTTACAGTTCTGTGCTTGGTGACCTGGCATTTGATTGGAAGCGAGGCTGGGGTAACTTTATTTTTATCCAAACCTCACTGCTTTTCATATGCAAAAATGCAAACTAGTTAGCATAGGAACAGTGTTATTTCCATATGAAAGCAGTGAAGTTTGTATCAAAATAAAGTTAGCCCCGGCCTCGCTTCTAATCAAAGGCCAGGTCACGTGGCACACAACTGTAAAATGGGCTGTAAAATCAATGGGCTGTAAAATCAATGGGTTATTAAGCGTTTAACGCATTTGAAGTGTTGCTATATCAACAAAGAGGGTGAATGCTTCACCAGAAACTCCAAACATCGAGAAACTAGTGTAACAACGAGATCAAAAGGCAAGTGCTTTTGCTTCGAGGCGATAGTGAAACCCCTCAGCTCATTAAACAAGAAGCGAGAGTCGTTGATACAACTAAACCTTTATGATTGACATTCGATCCTAAATCATTTAAAAATGGAACAAGATCCTAATCTCAGTCTGGTGTTTCATGAGATATTATGATTCATACATATAAGTTTTTGACGAGTCTGAGAACTGAGACTATGATTAACACCACCAATTACACGAAGCAAACATCTTTACAAATTTGGCCTAACAAATGAAAAACACTTTGTTTTCTCTGAAGCTTTTTCGCCACTATCAATAGCTATGATTAACTTTTCAGTAATGTTTTGTACTTGCGTATTCGTGTGTTGTCTTTAGAACTGGACTGAGCGGAACTCGGTTTTACAGACTACAGTTAATAATTCGTCTTATAATTTTAACGATTTTGAACTAAGAAATAGCTTATTAAATGCCGAATCAGTATGCATAGTCCCGGCTTCGCATTCTCACCTCGCTTGGTCTTCGTGCCTCGAGCAAGCAAGTCATTTGCTTCCTGTGTAGGAGAGAAGTAAATTTAGTTTCAAAAGTCTACCTGGAACAAAAAGAACGGTTTAGAACAGTATTTGTTTGTTATGGAATAAACTCAATCTCTTGTCATTTTACTATCCCATTCATGTATTAATCATTTCCTGCGCTGCCGAATTCTCTTCACACGAGCCATAATTTGTCATTCTACTATGACGCTGTTGCTCTAATTGGTAGTGACGTAGGTCGATACTGGTTTTTCATTAAATCCGATCCGGTAAAAGCGACACTAATGTATCACACTGACTCTAATGAAACTCAAACTTAGTAATTTACAGAATGTTTTTTTATGTGAGTATCGCCGATATATCACTAATATACCTTGAGTACAGACGCAACGATTACACTGCATTAGTCAAGACTCATTCTTTCTTTGACGTTTTCGCTTATGAAGCAGTCTGGGCTGAAAAGTAGGATGAAAAAGAAAAGTGCTGATCTCGCCCTAATTTGCCAAATTCTAGTCAATATCAAGTGATACACTTGCTTACAAATCGGGACACCATTAGCCTCCTATACGCAGACGTCACGTCACGCACTTCTCGTCACGTTCGTAGGAAGGAGTTCGTGACACGACGAGCTAAAGAACGGCTGTGTAGGAGGCTATGACACCATAGGTTTCTGATCATGATGCCCAAATGTCAAAAATTGCCAGCTTCATATTAATCAGAAACACAAAATTGTTGGATTTATTCACCTGTCTGTATAGAGACATTTCAGTATGCTTTTCCAAGAGTGGGTTGGATTGGTTAGATCGCATCAGCAGGGCTTCAAGGTCCTTGTAGTAAAAGATAATAGTCACTTCAATCAGTTTTTATTCATAGTTTTCTTACCGCCTACTTTCGCTAAGCCGTTTCACAGCTTCCTCAAATACAACCTCCATACCAGGGCCGAGATCTAGCTTGGAAACGAGGTTGCCTTCGTTGCTCATAATTATGTTTAATTATGAATAATATATAACTGAACACAGCTATATATAGTAGGATGATAAAATGGCTGTGAGCCCCATCCCATTTCATGTCCTTTTCCAAACTTTCAAAAATCATGTAACATTCACTTATAGTTTCATACAAAGTCTTATATAAATACTGTGAAATTCCACATATGTGAGTTTAAACAGAAGAAAGCTGTCTATAAAATAAGCTGCCGAATGTCAGGCGAAAAAATCATTCAGATAGTATTTTGATCGAAGCTACTCCTTAAATATTTACATAGAACCTTTTCTCTAACATGAAATTGTTCGGAGAGCACTAGGAGGAAAATATTAACTGATGTCTCTAATGAAGAACAAACTGTAAATCAGTTTTAAGTGATTACTCCAAAATACAAAGGAAGAATTGTGTAAATCCATTTCCATCTAAGCCATCCACAGCAAAAGATAACAAACACCAGCTTATGTACACTCGTAGGGTAATATTAATTGTTAACAATACTGAACCATTATTTTAACATTTCTATGGATTGAAACATGTTTTTCGACGTTCAAAGGCACACTAAAAATCAGTGACACTGCACCTTTAAAACTTTTGTTTTTCCCAACTAATTTTGAAGCTATAAATTCCCTTCAATACTATTCCCCATCCCGAAAATGAGGCCCTTGGAGAGTGATTTAAACAAATTTAAGTCATGGATTTTCGTAAACATTTACAACAAGAACACTAAATTGGATCAAGCTTGTGTTGTGTTACCTTGCGATTGGGAACCATTTCAGGAAAATTGCTCAAACCTGCATCTGATAGCAATTCCTCAATTTCCTTTGAAAGAAAACAAAACTTTTACAAATCTTACTCGACCGGTATTCATTCATTCGTTCGTTTGTTCTTTCGTTGGTTCGTTCGTTCGTTTATTGGTTCATTCGTTTGTTCGTTCGTTCGTTCGTTCGTTCGTTCGTTCGTTCGTTCTTTCGTCCGTCCGTTCGTTCGTTCATTCATTCATTTATTCCAGTTCCTTTATGGAGAAAAGCGTCAGGTGTTGTTGTCTTTACCTGCTCACAATGTAACGTGTTTTCGAAATCAAAAATTGTAAAAAAAAAAGACACTCCTTGGTCCCCAGGTGATACGGGGACCCTAGCTGAGAGATTGTGCATGTATGCACAGTGAAGGAAACTGCCATCGCAAAAGGAATTTCAAGAAAGAAAAGATTTTTGAAATCAGGCTGTTTGCTCAAAAATAGTCTACCATCAGTAAATTCTACTCTTACCTTTCCGTCGTCTTTTATCGGAGATCCCAAAGTAATAATAGTCCCCGCAATTAGTAACATCAAGGAGAAGACAAGGTTGGGGTTGTCCATGTTTAACCTGCAAAACAGTGAAAAACAAAACAATTTTTTACAATGTCAAACATATTGGTTCAGTCCAGTGACAATCTTAAAAATAAATCTCAGTTTCTAGTTTTCACATACTTCATCAGTCACATAGCTGCGAGTGAATGAAGATTTCCTCCAGTTATTTAAAGCGTTGGACATTCATGAGGATGGAGTGGTGGTATTCTGGGAAGAATTCCCTCCATTTAACGAAGCAGTGTCATCTAAGATTAGTTTTACTTTGAATTGCCAAACAACATATTTTATCGATGAAAATGTTGAAATAGTGCCTTAGTTTTGTTAACAGTTTTCTTACTAGTGCACAAAAACTTGTATTAATTATTTTGAGCTTGCAGATGGCTACAATGGAGATGGATTGCAACATTTGTTTTCAAGTTTTTCTGGTGTATTTTGGAGAAATTGCTTAAAAAAAAAGAAGCCGTAGTATAGTTTGGTCTTCCTCAGAGAAATCACTTAATATCTTACTCCTGGTGCTCCAAGAGCAATTTTATGTTTGAAAAAAAATTGTCAAATATTTGTGAAGTTTTGACCAACTAATACAGCAAATTCTCCGTAACAATGCCCCTTTAAATTGGACTGGAAAATGTTCGAAGGATTGAAAGCTGTGATAGAAAGCATAATGATGTTGTAAAAGTAGATTTCTTAATAATACCCAAAATATTTACCTTTCTAGAATGTTGAACTCACCAAAGACGTCTTGACAATCTCTAGCGCTGTCCGATGACAACTGGCCTCAACTGCACCGTGAGTTGCCGGTTTAAATAACATCCAAGACGTGCGTGTTATGCGTGTTGTGGTTTACGTGAAACAGGAAACGGATTTGAATGACAACAGACAAGAGCTACAAGCATGGACGAAAGGAAACGGATACGAAAGGAAACGGACGCAAACAGCGAAAGAAGGTACATTATCTATTCTTCGCCCCCCAGAATTTTAAGTGCCAACTAATATAGGCCCAAGAGTGTATTATGTGGTCTTCAACATTCCTGCCGAAATTTTGACGGCAACAATTGTCTCCCCTTTCAACAAATTGAAGGCTTCTGATTCAGGTAAAATCTAACGTTTTAGGAAACGAAAATTTTTCCCCCGCATTTACGAGCTGTTGTTGCGTGGCTTTACGACTGAAAATGTTAGCTGACGTTTTGTCTCTTTTTAACGAAATATATGCTTGTCCGAAAACAAAAGGAATTAGTTTTCCAGTGTTAAGAAATTTTTGAGCTGACTTATTGCCGAAGAAAATTTTCGTTTTTCTTTAGAACTTAATACAAATTTCTGCGGAGGCGATTAAGGCCATCCGAATGAACAGATATCCAGCATGTTGCAATAAAGAAGAAACATCTATTGCTAGTAAAAAGATAAAAGGCCAATTTTCTCTGCAATTTCATTGCAAGTGTGTTTCACTTTTACGTATAAGAAATACAAAAAAGTGAGGTTTATTTTAGTTATTAGTTAGGCTTTAAGAAAGAACGCAATCGTGTTCCCCATAAGCCTGTGGCTGCTTTTACTGAGTATTTGAAAGAATAACGTCGGAATGTGGGCTTTCGAAAAGAACGTTTCGGTTCTATTTTAAGTGGAAGAATAGTCAGGTTATTGACTTTAGGAAGAAGAATCCTAAGGGGTTGAAAACTAAAAAACCATTGCAGATATTTTGAAAAATGGTACGGCATGATACTCGAGTAAAATGACTCGTTTATTCAAAAAGGTAAAATCGGACTAATTCAAGTGGATTAACGTAATGCTTTGTATTCTTGCAATTAACATTTATCCTTAAAACACAACGAAAAAAAACCTTAAAACCACGATGGTTGTCTGGGACAAAACGTGATAGATTCAAAAACGTGTGAACCTTATTAAGCGTAAAACGTTTATTACACCGATTTTTTTCCCCTCAATTTTCAACCGCTTTCCGAGCTACACTCCTAAGTGAGTGTGATAAATCTATTCATGAATAAGATTTTTGAGAGCTGAGCTAATATGACCAACCAGCAGCATTTTATAGAAAACAACATGGTCATGACACTCGGCGAACTAACCTTTTGAAAAACTTTAAAACTGCAGTGAGTGAGCACGCACTTGTTCTCGGAAACTGACAGCAGGTATACCTCAAACCCGCTTAAATGAAAGCGTCGTTCTCATTTCTACCGAACCATAGTCAGTGAAGACTGTAAAGTACCGCACAGTTCTTAGACATAAGAAAATATCCGTCAGTCCATGATTTCATCCAAACGTTATTGACCTTTAGCATAATCTCTGGGTCTTGCCTTCTTTCGGGAACTGTTGCAAAGCGAAGGCGTAGCGTGAGTCAAGTGTTACAAGTGCACCCCTCCACGCAAGTGACCTGAACTTGCTACTCTGTTGTCATTGAAAGGCAGAGTCAACTGAAGCTCTCGCTAGTTTCTCGTCAAAAAATTGAAGCTTTTCGAAGTCTTCTCATTCAATTTTTTTTATTCGATTTTAGGCTGGGAATTGAAGAAAAGCTCTTGAAAAAAAACAGTGGTGTCGGTCATCACGATAGAAACAAAATTTCGTAAGTGGACCTTTGGTCCGTTAACGCGTCCAAGCGCTAAATTAATTTGAGGTAAATTTTTAATGCAATACAGCCAGCTTCAGTGGGCTGTGAGAAAATCAAGAACATTGAAATCGAAATTGTTTTTTAGATAATGCCAAGCCTCGCAAACCTTTTTTTGCCGACAATTGTCAGAAGTATTAAAGGAATAATAATAATCCCGAAACACAAATTGCAAACTTAAAATACAAGTATAAACAGAAAACAACAAAGGTTAAAACGTAGTGTTTTGGTTCTTATTTAATACAAGAACATTATCAATAAACAAGCAGAATAACTGTGGTAAATTTATAAGACTAACGAGAAAGTTGATGACGAATATTAATAAACCTAGCTAACAGCTAATAGAACCAAGTAAGTACAACAAAAATGTTAGAACTAAGTACAAAAGAATGGTAAAGATAAAATTGAAACATTGTTAGTGCATATAAGATTTTTTGGCACCATAGTTCGCTCTCTTCACAAGATTAGCCCAATGTTTTTTCTGCACGTTTGTTTTAGGTTTACGTTTTCTTGTTTCTTGTTTATACTCATGATATTTTAAGTTTTCAAGCGATTTTTCGGAGTTGTTATTATTCTTTACGAAGCCTCCAATTCCTTCCTTTTCCTCCCAGGTGCACTTGAAATATCTTTGGTGCCCACGCACTTTAGCTCTTTTCTCAGCTCTCCACAATTTGATCGTCTAGAACAGGCCAATACTCTAGATGCGTTTCTAAGTGTTCCGTTTCCTTTCTTTTTTGTTTTCGTCCGTATTCAATCCTTCAATCCGTTTCTCAATGACCTAAGCCGTAACATTCTTGAAAAACGTTGGCTTACTGTCACCTTTGACCTTAGTTGCGGGGGTTGGGAGGTGGAGGAGGGCTTCTCAATTTTATTTCATTCTATTTCAAAGGGACGGTTTCACAATTCGGTGCATGTGCATGAATCAAAATATTTTTTTCCCTTGCCCGCTTTGACGCAAGCCCATTTAATTTAATTCATTGCTTTTGAACCATTCGGAAGCGAGTAGATAACTTGAGTGGTAAATTTGCAAGTGAAAATTTCATGGTTGATGATTTTTGAGGCGATTGCATTATTTCGCACGCAAATACACTTTTTTGATAAGAACCTTTTTATAAGAAGGCTGAGGCTGAGATTAACTAAAATTTAAGAACATACTAAGAACATTCCCCAGGCTGAGAGTCAGTTACATTACGGCGCATAGGTGTCTTGGTCACGTCCGCATAGATTTATTGAAATACTATAATATCTTAAGTACTTTTTCAGGCTCACTGAATTGCCTAAATTAGACTTTCTTACATAAAATCAGCAATCGTGGAATAAATCCTTCAATCCGACTGTGTCATAGTAATGCAATGAAATTTTTGATGGATTTTGGTCATCCGTCCTTTCGCTTGGACTAATTATAGTATGTGATTACTGAAGTACATGTGAGTGGGATTTTAATGCCATAAAATTGATAAGAAAGAGAAGAAAGTATTTAGATTCATGCACATGCGCCGAAATGTGAAACCTTCCTCTTAGTTTAAGCAAGGAAAATTTGAATTCTTCTTGAGCTAGGATTCCTACAACTACCGAAGCTTAACCAGGGCTTGAAGTATAAAATAACTAGGAGCAATAATACTCCAAATAGGATGGGATGCTAGACCACCTTAGGGCCGGTTGATCCACCGATCCTTTAATCTTCCCATCGGAAGTCCAACCCGCCAACGCTTACCGCTACACCACCACGGCGACTCCTCAGAAAAGGTTCTGAATTTGTACTTTGTCACTGTTTAATACACGTTAAGCTTCGCTTAACAAACAAACAGGTCATTAAATATATTTGCCAGGGTTTGCAGACAAATAGCCATACTTGACTTAATTGCGGCTTCGTTCAACAAAATGTTTTGCCACTGAGAAATACATAGTTCTTATTGTCTCGGGTTTTTAGAGGCTTTTCATCTTTAAATTTGTTAAATATTGTCACCCATCATTCTGTTACAGAGAGCCAAATTGGACGGCAAAAGAACACGAAATAGAGCAATAACAGAATGTAGGGTAAGCTTTAAGGCAGTCAGTTTACAGACAATTAGCTGTACAATCGGTCAGAGAGGAAGAATTGGCATCGCCTAACCACCCAAAATATTTCTATTCCTTCATTTTGTGCATTGTTAATGAATGGCTCACGAGAAAGGCAATGAAAAAGTGTTTAAATAATCGTATTCATAGCATAACTCAAATGAAGGGTAGTAATGAACCCCACACTGAGTAGATGAAGATTTGCATTTAGTCACATATTTTAGACGACAAGACGATATTATTCATGGTAGATGTTTTGTAGTTTTCGATATTTCTTGAACGACAAATTTAACCGGGAACCATCCATCCAATTGGAATTTAAATGATCACCTTAACTCCAGCATTTTGAACTTGCTCCGCTTGTGAGAACAACTGAAGAAGCTTCTCTTCTCAAAGGCGTTCACTTTTATTGTTATCTCCAATGTACGATTTACAATGTGTAGTACGAGTAAATAGACTTATAACAGTCATGCTTTTGTAGCTTATAAGAAACTAAACGAACGATAACTATCGCTGTTTTTCCAGATTGCTGTTTGAAGACAAGTTTAATTTGCATGCAGTACCTTGCGTTAACATCAAACAAAACATACGCATAACAACAAATAAATCTTTACAAGAACATTGGCCCATTAAAAAGGGCACCCAAATAACCTTTATCAGACTAAAAATGCGCGCACCAGCTACAAAGCATGTTTGTGTAGGCGAGTGGCACAACAATTCTAAGCCTATAGACTTTCTTTTTTGACATGAAGTTCCAAGATGGCCTGACCAGAACTAGCCATGGAGCCCCGGATTCTAAGCATTGTTCCTAAGGATCTTCTATGCCATCCATTATCTCCCTTGAACGGTAGCGGTTTATCCGCGTAGTACAAATCCTCGTAAACTTCCTGGCTGGCCCGTTTTTTTTCTCTGTAAAGTTTCACGTTCCACCAGTTGTCGTAGAGGTTGTAATCAAACGGAACAGAGAACATGACAGCTAATGTCTTGGAGAGCTTTGGGATGTAATATGTCAGGACTCCCACGGCACCTTTGGCAACCGGTCCATCGGTCTTGCGAGCCTCGTATAGCAAGGCTTTTCCTGATGCAAACAATAAATAAACAGTAACGTTTATTTTGACAGCTTGAAAATACGAAAGGATATTTACCTGCTGAAAATGATCTGTTCCCGATAGCCTGCGTGGCCGGCGAACCGAGAAAACTAATTCAAAACATCATACCCTTCTTGTCATTCACAGTCACAGCAGCCACATCTCTGGTAAAATTAACATTTTCCCACCCTCCATGAATTCCGTCAAGACCTTTGGATCAGGGTTCAGCTATATTGTGTCTATTCTAAAGCAGCCAAGTGAGGTACCTTTTTAGCCCAACCTTTGCTGAACACGAAATTTTATTTAGCGTATACACTGTTAACTTGTTCGCTTTTTCTTGGATTTGCATTTAACATCGCCAATACATCAACAAAATACCAGGCACACGAGTTGATCTTTGTTCTACATCATATATTTTGACTTAATTCCTTGTCCCCAAGGGGGGGAAGGGGGGGGGGGGTCGGTCTACAACATATCATCTTCAACAAAAGAGCGCATGCGCAATCGTCAAGTTTGCAGTACATGCTCGCGACTGATTGCATGAAAAGTGTACCCGTGCATAAAGGTTATTATTCTAAATTCCTCCTTCAACTTTGGCTTAAAAATCACGCTCTCAAAATATTGAGCTTTTAGTGTTTCGAGCACCGCCTTATCTCGGAAATCTCTCTTGAGGCGTGTGAAATTTTGAAAACTGAGTATACCACGAGAAAAATATCAAAGAAGTTGAAGACGACGTTGGAGCATATTGTACGTGCCGCATTTTGGCCAACCAGTCGACCGTAATTACATATATAAAGTCCATTGCGATCACCACCAGATTACCATGCTCCTACAGTTGTTTACTGGGTTGTTACTCAATTTATTTGCCATAGACAATAAAAATATACAAGCATACATATACAAAAAAAGGCCCTGGCAAGGAAGCCTATATAGAAGCCGGGGGGCTTATGGACCAAAGGCTTCCTAGGAATATAGAGTAAACAATGTGAGTTTCGAGTACTGAAAATATATTATTTGGTATTTTTTTATCATTAATATTTAAAAAAAGGGAGGGAGAAAGCGAACAACAAAAACAACAACAACAACAACAACAAGAGGAAAACGAGTTTGTAGCTGTTTTAAGAGTTTATGTGACTAAGTAAGAAGGAATATTTTAAGTCCTTTGCCAAACAAACCAATACTCTCACTACCTTGAATTTCCTGACTTGACGAGTTGAAAAATTTGGAACCTTGAAACCAAATTGAGAATTTTCGAAAGTTAGTTTGACAAGGAAATATAAATTCATTTTTACCTGAGGGTACGGAAAAGGGCAAGGTAGCATCCGAAGTGCCTGAGCGGAAGTAGACGTTGAGTGCTTTCCAGTGGTATCCAGTCTTGTTTTCAATGCCGATGGCGACTTTACGCTTTACGTCAGATATGGACTTCACGATTGTTTTGAGCACGTCGACTGTAAGTTGAACACCAGCGATAACGTCTCCCGCTCCTGGAACTGAAATGAAATAAGTTAGCACGTTGTGTAAACATTTCAAGGTCTTAGCAGAATTTAATTGCAACTGCACAACTGGAACCGATCCAGGGCAGCAAATATGCCTGACCAGCGTTGGAGAATTCAACAAATCAAACACCTGTACAAAATAAGTTTAATACGTTGTAACTTTTCATAAAAGCCCTAGTTTCTGTCTAGACTCCCTTTACTCATATCATGTTAAATTTGTCTGAGATGTTTCAATTCCTCCTTACATTGTAATCTGTATTTGTTAAGGCTGTTAAGGAATGATAAAACGCTGGAAAAAAAACCCACCTTTTCGTTTGACGCTTTGCCCATCTTGGTCGCGCTGAATGAGATCTGACGAATTCCTTTGACCCTGATTATATCAAAAGAAACATGTTAACACCATATATCCAGAAGAACCGTAATAGCATCTCAAACAATAAACGAACGCTGCTTATTTTGTCGGGTTACACTTGCTTTTGCTACTAGAGTAACAAGAAATATGAGTAATATGAAAAAAATAATATGAAAAAGATGTATGGCAGGAGATAAGACTGCACCGCGCGGCATTTTGTGCAGATACTGAGCTCGCATCATCATGCCCATATTTGGACAAGTAGTTCCACAGGGCTTCCCATTGTTAAGCGCAAAATTTGCGCAAAACAATAGCCTTTTCAACCTAGTTCCCAGGGTCTCTCATCTTCCCGCGGGCGGGAAGATGAGAGACCCTGGAAACGAGGTTGTAGCCTTTTATGCGAGTGACTGACAGTTGAGTTGTCGTGAATTTCCATGAATTTCATTTATTCCCGCGTTGGGGTGGGGGTGGGGGGCGGGCGGTTACTTGACCCATGTTACTTAGCGGTAATTCCGTGACTGAAAAGATCGCCGCCCGCGTTCATGCGTAGGAACAATTATTGGTGAGAAATTGTCAAGTTTATATCGTTCTGTTCTACGTGCAGTTTAGTTAACGGTTTCTAAGACAGGAGATTATCGGCATATATCACACTGAATCACCTGGAGTGGGTGAACATCGGTGCATTTTCTAATCTTTATTATCAGAATGACAAACAAAATTTGCAAGGAGGCTTAACGTAAGTAGCTTCATAATGTATCCTAACCTTTCCGTCTGAATGAAATTCAGGATACTCTTTAGGGTTATCTTGCTTTACTGGGGATTTCAATGTTGCAAAAGTCCCTGAAACAAGTAACACAATCGAGACGACAAGGCTAATCTGGCCCATTTTAAATCTGAAAAAGAACCAATAAAGAAACATTCATTTCATTAGATAGTTTCGATAAGGTAGAGCATGGGTTTTCTCAATTAGTAGTATTATTTTGAATTTTATTTGATTTTTTTGTTCATTGTACCAAGGTGCTTTTAAAAGTATGAGTTAGTTTTTTGTTTCAAGTGGGGCTTCGTTTTAATAGAATTTACATGATTTTTACGTGATTTTTACAATATCTTCCAAATCCTGTAAATGGGTTAAAGCTATGTCAATTTGAATTTACAGTACTGATATTTTTGATAGTGCTAAGAGAACGCAGTTTTCGACGCGGTCGAATTTTAAACAGAAGCATTCATAAACGGTTTGATAGATTGGGTTAATCCTGAACAGAGGGGCGTTTTGACGATTCAATTGTCACATTGATAAGTTTTGAACGACTAGTAGATTTATACTAAAACAATTAGATTATTCGCTCTCGATTTTCTATGCGCTAATCTCGTTCTCGAGATTTCTATGCGTGATAGCTGATGAGGGCGCACACGCGATAGAAATCTCGAGCTCATAATCTAATTGTTAATTAGACATTGAATTAAAGCCAAACCTACCCCATTGAGATTTTTTACTCTTAATACCGACTGAGAACCAACTCGAGAAAAAATTCAAAAATTAGCTTTAAGTAAATTCTAGGTATCCAACCTTTATCAGTATCTTATATAAGAATTACCACTAATATCACGGTTGCAAACTGTTGTCTTAATCTTTTCTTTAATCTTTCTCTCTTTTCGGACATTTAAATAACGACGATTGAAACATTTTTTAAAATCTCTTTAAAGCCATGAAAAAAATCACTAGCAATCGTTTTCAGATCTTTCAAACTCACTGTTAAGAAAAATACAACACAAGACATTCACCAATCAGAAGTTTCTTCGAGCACGATTGTACATACTAGCATTGTTTTTTTCTTGTAGATTGATTAGTACACTATATATGTAACGGTTACTTCATATTCCCTGGCCCTTGAGTGAATGTGTAAGTGGCGTAACGTGTTTTACAAGTTAAATTGAAATTCCATTAGTTTAAGCTGTTTAAGGTCATTACTTTCAACTGCTATTATTGCTTGAAGTAAAAAAAAAGGCAAAGGAGGAAGCAATGTCCTTTGCCAGTTTCATAGTTTTCTAGGTTGTTTGATTTTGTTGTAAGTATAACGGTGGTAAAAATGAAGCAGTGATTCCCTCTTGACAAAAATTTGTCTTCACTTTGTGTTCATCAGTTACAAAAGCAGTATTTGAGGTGAGAAAACAAACAAGAATTTATTAGACAAATAAAATAGGAAACAAAGAAAATCCTTTTAAATACAAATTAAAATTTTGGACGTAGTAACGAAGAGACTTGACAAAGTATACTTTTAGTAAATGAAACAGACGGCAATAAATTTTCGTAGAGCCAGTAAGCAGGAAATTATTTTTGTGAAGGTTACGACTTTGGTTCTGTTACCTGTACTAATGATGGAAGAGGTTTAATCCGAAACATCTTTACGACAATAAATACTAGAAACAAATCGTTACTGCTCCAGGTTTGAGTATTTTCCGTCTTAAGGCCCAAAAAGCACGGTGTCTTAATGAATGTTTTGAATATTCTGCAGAGATCACTTGCAAGACTTGGTTTCAGAATCCTTGTCATTGATGTAGCCTAACTTTGGAACACGGCATAAAATATTCAACGGATTGAAAGTATTGCGGAACTATAAAACCGATTAGTTGATTAATTTTAAGCAAAAGAGTATTCGTAAGTGTAGAAATGTTCTGTTACCATGAAAAGTGTAATTTGCTGGATACAATAAAAGCAAAGTCCTTACCTTCCACTCTGACGAGATCCGCTTAACTGAATGGTAATCATTTTTTGTCAGCTGTTGTATTTGTGGAATCTGAAAAAGCTACGTGGTCAGCGTTTTATGAGGTGACCTGTCTTGAGGAGCAATTGATCCATGCTAAGAGCCATGCTTGACTAGGTGTCAGTGGTGATTACAGTAATTGAAATTACAGCAGGTCAATTTGTTTTGGTGTAGCCAAGCATAGTAGTTGTTTGTGTGGGATCGAAGTCGAAGAAATGTTTTTCTTCCTGCCTGAGCTGAGCTACAGGTTTAATTGACGTGTGCCGGCAGTTTCGATGTAGCTGCGGTATATGGTAAGAACCATAGTGGAATATGCAAGGTTTAAAATGTTCTGTAGATATTCGAAAGATGAGGAGAAATCAGTAGTTTCAAGGAAAAATACATTGCTTTGTCCTAGCTTCTTTAATTTTTAAGAGAAAACTGCAACACATCTTTCTTTCTTTTTTTTAACTACTAACGTGGTTCAACGTTGGATTCGGCTACTATAACAATGTATTTTTTAGTTTAGTCTAGTCAGACATAAGCTCAAAAGAAACAAAAATGTCTCTGATTATATTGTTTTCACTCATTTATATTCAAACCACGAAGAAACAGTCACTTTGTCTGGATAATGATGGTAGTTACATCAAAACGTTGGACAATATTAGTTTTAATTTATAGTTATAATTTAGTTTAAACACGAACCGAAATGAAATATTTCCCAAGCAGGTTTGTTAATATCCGCTTTCGTTGTAACTTTGTGCGGTTAAAAATCTCCACCTGCTTTCCCCTGTTCTTTTAGTCACCCTCTAAACTAACAGCTCATAAAATAATTAGATAGGCGTTAACCTTAAGTTATAAGTTAAGGCTTCACTGAGCTTTGCACGATTCTGTAATCCACTCAAAACTACCAGCTAATTAACTATTCTGTCTACTACCTAAAGGAACCCACTTATGCTTACTAAATTATTACTAACACAATTACATGATCGTTTCTTATATTTCTAATTAGTTGTTGTTACAATCGTACCAGTGTTAAAGTTTCATCAGTAATTTCCTGTAAAGACACTATAAAGGAAGAATGATATGTGTAAATTAATCGATTGTTGTTGCTGTTAACGTGATAAACATTGCGTGATCGTTGTGTTTACGATCCCAGTTGTCTGAGGTACCTCTATGCAGACAGTTGTTAATCCCCCACTAAGGATATTCCGGTATAGTAGAGGCAAGGAGAGGAACAAAACATTATCCAAGCCCATCCGCAAACCCTACTAGCCCTGCAACGAGTGAAACTCCTTAACCACCTATTCCTGCAAACCTCATCCATCATGCAAATATAAATTCATATCAAAACATTTTAACTAGGTATTACAGTTCTTCTTTGCTTCGTTACGTTCTATTTTCAAATTTATTCGTTTTTGTTTTCATTTGTCGGTATTGGAGCATGCTATTGAGCTACCTGTAACTGTAACACCTGAGTAATTGGTCACCCGCTAGCACCGGTAGTTTTTTTCTCCTCTCCCTAAACCAACACAAAACAATTGTAACAAACAAAAAAAAAAAAAAAAAAAAACAGTCGAACCTCCCCTTGCGACCACCCATCGTAAGCGACCACCTCTCTTGAGCGACCACTTTTCCAAAATACCAAACGTTTTTCAGTCAAATCACTATAGTTGGAACCTCTCATAAGCGACCACCTCCCGTAGTTAACCGCGACCACTTTTAGAGATGACAGTTTGCAATTTTCTTTTGTTTTTAACCTCCCATAAATGACCACTTGTCACAAACGTCCACATATCTATCCCCTGTCAGAAAGTTGGACAAATTGCCTTTGTAACATTATCACGTGTATTCTTGGGTAGTTCAAGGGATATGAAAGTCACAATCGGAGGTACCGGGTGTCCAGATATAGACTTGCCCCATTCAACGTATTAGGTTCTAATTTATCACAGGCAAACCATCAACTTGGATACTGAAATTCTTTGGCAATGTAGTTTTGGAAAGTTTAAAAACGTTTTTTGTGGCTACTAAATCTCTGGAGTCACCTTATGCTAATGAGTGCAAAATTTAGACCCCTTATGTTCTGACCTCCCGTAAGCGACCACCTAGGCTTGACATTTTGGGTGGTCGCTTACGGGAGGTTTGATTGTACTCCGAATTGTCATTTTAGCCGTCTAGCTCCTTTTCAGCAGTTTTTTTAAAATTCTTTCTCGTTCTCGCTTTCTCTCCCGCGGTTTTTTTTTTTCTTCACATTTTTTGTTGTTGTTTTGTAGTGATTTGTGGTATTATATAATGATTGACAAATTACAGGAAAGAATACAGAAACTCACACTAAATAAACCCCAACTGCGGAAAGTTCTTGAAACATAGAGCTGTATAATCACTAGACGCTGAGTTTTAAAGTTTTCCAAAGATCGCGAAACATTTATTTACCATGAAGCGTCTCCAAATGCTTAGAGAAAGAATACATTTTTTAAAACAAATCTGAATCAGAAGTCAAAAATGCCACAAACCTACTCACTTGGCCTGGGAATGAGTTTTGTCACGAGTTTGCCACGTGGTGTCGTCACGTGTTAAATTTTGTTGACCCAAAAGGCTTTGCAACTCCATAACCAACCGTGGCCGCAAGCTTTCTACATCTCTGAACTTCAAGGTATTTTATTTGAAAAATATTGCGTTTTTAAGTCGTCATAACTGTGGTTTAAGTTTAAAAAGCATTTAAAATATGATGAAGAAACCATATTTACCGTTTTTCAGGTGTTTGCAAGGTTCTAAGTTTGTGTTTGAATGCGACCTGACTCAACTTTACCGGGAAAACATCGCGAAGGTAAGCCGAGGTCTTCTTAAAACATGAAATATCGGATAACGTATTTAGTTATTAGAGAGTATAACGCTCTACGTAATGGCAGAGTTTTTATTAATAAACTCCTGGATTAAAGCTGTAGAATTATGTAAAATTGGGGTATTAAATTAACTTTGTAAGAGCCATGAGTCACGCGGGGGAGATACAAGGAGAAGTCGGCGGGGTAGGGGGTGGGGGGTGGGGGAAGGAGGTACTGCTCGCAGTTTCTGGTGATGGGGAGGGGAGGTTCTGCCTGTTCTCCAAATCCTGACCAAATTTCAGACCAAAGTAGGAATGATTTTCCAACACAATTTCAGACATTAGTCTCATAAAATCCAATTGCCCATTGAGCTGCAAGATTTTCAGACGAAAGTGACTCAACAAGTGTGAGATAGGGGAGAGATTTTTGTCATGTTGGTGTTGGTGTAGGGTAAGGTCTTCAGAGTCCCGGTGGTGCACAACCACCAAAAATATCACTGAATAACCTCCCTCCCCTTAGTGACACAGATGGCAGGCCATAATGTAAAACCTGAGTTATGTGACAAAGAGCATAATAGAATGACACCAATATGGGCATGGCATAGAACAACAATGCATTAGAGTTGGCATTAATTTGTAATGTTTTTGCAAAAAAGAACAGGTGAAAAATAATACTGTTCTAACCTGACCATGTGGTAGAGCAGTGTTAAATTTTTGTTCATTGTTACATTTGAGGGTGTTTAAAAGGAGTTTATGTACAGAATTTCAAATTGAGGAGGTTTGTTCTTCTGTAATAGAACAGTACAATAAACTTGGCATTTGGAGCATAACCCTGTGATTTGTCTGCCTTTTTTTTTTGCTTTCTAAAAATATCATCTAGCTATCTATAAAACAAAAATTGTGCAAAATTTGAGCTACTGGGCCTGATTTTTTAACATCTGCATATTTGTATTACAGGATCAGAGGCACGATGAGATGATGGAAGATGTGCACTGCTCAAGTGGTGACCAGCTGGACAGTGTAGATAATCTTTTGTTTTGTTCTCTCAATAGTGAACCAAGCATTAAAGGAGAAGTGTTGTGAAATGTGCAAGCACACTGAGATAGCGGTATAAATTTTTGTACTCCTATCACAACAGCTTAAATTGCATACAAATTGTATTTATGGGTTGGACAAGTTTTGTTTGAACATCTGAATTGAGCTTTGGACAAATTATAATGGACAAACAACAAAATTTCAAACATTGGTTTTTGGATTTGAGACCAACAACACTTCTCCTTCTGATTTAGGGATGCAGCTATATTTGCAAACAAAGTGAATGATTATACGTAATTCCCCCAGCTACATGAACACAATAAGTCTGGATGTTTTTACTAGAGACTGTTTTATGTCTACTGACCATTCAACGTGCAGATTTGTAAGGGGCACAGGGAAAACTTGAAATTGCTTTTGTTTTTTGACATTTCATGCTTAATTTTTCATGGTTAATTTGTGCTGTGAGAATGGGGATTTGTAATCAAACACTTTCTTTGTACTTGCTGCATCTCCAAGTAAAGTTCTGCTGTCCCACGTTTGCATCCAATTATCAGACAAAAGACCAACTTTTACTTTGGTTGTCTTGTTTTTTTTTTTTTTTTTAATGTTGGCATTCTGAAGAATAAAGGCATTTATTGAAGTTTTGGCATGCAAGAGTTAAGAATGATCAAGGCAGCAATAACTTTGAACAGAAATTTATTACAAAAGAAAAAGGAAACCACAGTAATTGAGTACAGGAATCCTTCACTCAGTGGTGGTTACCAGATAAAACTTGAATGTGATCCAAAAAAAGGATTTTTTCCTCTGAAAGTGACCATTTAGACCATTATACAAGAGATGAATAATCCATCTTAGATGAACTTGGGCAAACTATGACTATTGGCTATGACTATTGACACTGCCAACTACTTTGATTTGAATGTCCGTGAGAACTGCCAAAAAGTTTGAAGGAAGAGTACAGAACAGCTGTTTGGATGTGCTTTCTAACTGTTTAATTCTTAGATCACAAATTTAAAAAGAAACAACTGAGCATTCAACTGTATGAAACTTGAAAGGTGGCCAAACTGATATCCGTCACAACAATTTTAGTTTCTAAAAAAGTCACAATTTGAACTGCATGAGCAGGATAAAACGTTGCTCACAACCAGTATAAAAGAGTATGTCAAGCTTCAGATTCTCCTGCTTTAAAAATTTGTACCGTAGGCTCAAATTATTGGAATGTGACATAACAAGTGCCAGATCTTCAACTTACACAAACAGACACTGCCACTCTGAAGACTGTTTTACTTTACAAATATGACATGGATCCTTTTCATGGATGGATAGTAAACTATTAGAAACAAAAAATGCTGACACAGCACAATGACTGTTTTACATGGATGATGAACAAAATAGACAGATTGCTTGATTTTCTGTCCATTGGAATTATTAATGTCTTCTGGAATGCAACCCAAACCAATCAACTACACACATCACAAAGCTGCATCACACTGTAGGACAATTTTTTATCATCGTGGAAACATGATGTCATCATGCCAATCGCTACAAATTGAAAAACATTTAAACTGTATTTGGGATATAAGTAAACTTGGGTGTACTCTGGACAAGCAGAACTTTACTTGGCTTATGAGCGTTTATTTTAATAAAGAGCAGATTGATATTTTGACCCAAACAAACCAAAATTTCTTTCCTGAGAATTTAACGATAAGCACTTGATT
Source organism: Pavona decussata (assembly GCF_977016875.1). Classification (NCBI taxonomy): domain Eukaryota; kingdom Metazoa; phylum Cnidaria; class Anthozoa; order Scleractinia; family Agariciidae; genus Pavona; species Pavona decussata. Next base: position 3,345,347 of record NW_028145638.1, read on the forward strand.
TTAGAATAACATTTACTGTCATTACTCCAAAATGGTTTTATTCATTTTTTTTGGTTTTTCACTTCTAGCATTAAATTAAGTATTATAATATTAGTATGCAAATTACTCAGGTGATCATATTGGTCGAGGATTGCGTCATATCCTGCTATAATCCCCTCACACAAGGTGATTATAGTGGGAGCACCAATTTCCAAAATGGACTCTTGGCAATTTGTTGATGTTTTTGAGGAAGAAGTTAATAGGATGAAAGAAAATGCAATTCCAAAAGGCACTAAAGATGCAGCTAAGTCTGGGGTGACACTTTTCGATGGAAATTTGAAAATGTTGCTAACTGTAATAAAAAAAACCTTGCAAATTACAGTGGAAATGTTGTGGATGTCGATGGCTTAAAATGAAAACAACAAATTAAGTTAAATTTGGGCAAGATTTTCTTTGTTTAACAGAATGATTTTCACCAACAAAACGAATTTAAGACAAAATTTGAAAGCATGGAAGTAAACAAGATGAATAAATGTCTCTTTTTGGTAAATGGGCCGGAAAAACCCAACAATCATTCTCAGAAGTCAATGCTTCATCTCACTGAAGCAGCGGTTAAAGAATACTGACATTCTGCTTGAGGCATGTGCAGTTTATCGATTGAGCATGTGATCGGCAGACTGCCGAAACAAACAAAAATGACATTTTTTGGACAGTTCTTGTTTTTCTCTGATAATCACCTGAGTAATTTAGTTATACTAAAACAATATTATTCGCCTCACTCTCAGTAAATATTGGTGAATATTTCCCGAGACAAATATTCGTCAATATTTACTTTGCCTTCAGCGAATATTGTTAAATATCATCCACCTCTGGCCTCATGTGAAGTAACAAATTTTGATTGATTCACGGTATGTTTTTATTATGCCACCACAAATCAGATCACAAGATGAAACGACAACAAAAGAAAAGAGACTGTCGGCAATGAAACAGATTTGCTTTCAAAATTTTTGTTTTCCTTTTTAGCATTGATTTCACTGTTACGTGACCTTCAAAATCAAAACACGTCTGGCAAAGGTCTTCCCAAAAAAAGTCAAAAGATGTAATCAAACTTGTCAAGCCTTATAAAAAAGAAGTAAACTCGCTCACTATTCTTCTGACAATTCTGGGACCAAAATGCCAGAAAAATTCGGTGGACAAAAGCTTTGGAAAAAATGTAGCTGAGTGGTAAACTCCATGAAGAATTTATTGTGGTGATTACTTGGACTATAGCTTGTAAGCCAATTTACTTCAACTTAGTCTTCTAATTAAACAAACTGTGAGTCTAATGCATGACCAGTTGTAGTTTAAGAAATATAATGGAATGAATAAGAAGACCGGAACATTTCAACATTTGTTATGTCAGATGAGGCTTTTGTTGGATGATAAAAATATTCAGTTTAATGTTTGAAAATGCAATCCATTGAGGATTTGTGAAGGCATTATCAAATCATGAGCAGGATGTGTAGAGAATTTGATTTTGTTTACAAATTTTGGGGGGAAAATTCAGGAAATTACTTTGTCACAAGCAAAATATCTGAGGACTCTCTGTATAGATGTTACAATATTGCCATGGAAACAGGCAAAAAGAATAACAGAAAACATTGTTTGATGACGACAAAAGTATTAGCTAAAATCAAAGTGCTTGGCAGTTTGAGATCAAGACAGAAAAAAACAGAATTTTTTTTAATTTTGATGTAAGGCTGTCTTTTGAGAACAAATTTTTATCAATCTGCTCTTTATTAAAATGGGGCTGGTTATGTAATCATTGCCAGGCTGTAACATCAGACATGATGACTGCTTCCAGTTGCTTAAAGAGTAGATAACGTTATCCAGTGGATAAAATGAATCACAGTGAATGTGTCAGTTCAGTACATTTTAGCTGCTGGACGAAGTTATCCATTCTTTGAACAACTGGGGCCAGAATATCTGTTGTTAGCAGAAGCCCAGCATTGATGTTTATGTAGCTATCCCAGGGCTTTGAAGTGTCTACATGTCCTATGGCTATTCTTTTTCCTGTTATCTCTACGATGTGTAGGCAAGTGTCCCAAGCCTGTCTGATTCTGATGCTTTTTGGCAATTCAGTATAGCTGCCATTTGTTATGCACTGAGTCTTTAAATCTTGGTGGGACATTTGTCTACACATTGTGGAGATGTCAAGTAAACAAATAGTCATGGGCCATATAGACACTTCAGGTTACACTGAACCTTTTTGGCCATGTTACGTGCAAAGAGCCATAAGCGTTCAGCTTTAGAGTTAAGTATCCAAAGCTGTACGTCATTTTAAAGCTTAAAGAATGGACAATCTAAAGAGATCAAACTTCCTTTACTCAAAACTGTACCCGCTACAAGACCTTAACTGCAAATTTACTGAGGAATATAAACGTGAATTACCCGTGTGACAATTTCTCTTAACTCAACATCCGATGATTGCAAGATGTTTAGAAGGTATTGGCCTCAAAGATAGTGTCAGGGATTTTTGAAGTTTGTTTTAGTTTTGAAGTTATAGCCTCAAATGCAAAAAAGGCAGTCAGAAATCAACTGTCAAACTTCAAGTAGCTTTTACTGTGAAAACTTTGTCAGGGATTTTTGACATTTGTTTTCAAAACAAAAGCGACTTGAAGTTTTATTTATGATTTCTGTCCGCCATTTTTTGTGTCTGAGCTTGTAAATTCAAGACAAAAGCAGACTTGAAAATCCCAGACACAGTTTTAGGGGCCAATACCTCCTAACCATTTTGCAACCACTGGATGTTCAGTAGAGTGAAGTAGTCACGCGGGAAATTCACGTTTATAAACTTCAGTAAATTTGCACTTTAAGTCTTGTAGTGGGTACAGTTTTGAGGTAAGGAAGTTTGATTGTTTTTCCATTCTTTAAGCTCTAAGATGATGTACAGCTTTGGATACTTTACTCTAAAGGCTGAGCGCTTATGGGGCTTTGCGCGTAACATGGCCACAAAGGTTTAGTGTAATCTTAACTTTGCTTGGTTCACTATTATGTAGGCCAAACAACACACTAAGTTTGCAGTGAAAAAAGGTTTATTTTATTTATCAATAACAAAGTTGTACAAAAAATAAAAAAAATCTAGCCAACCACCTCCCTGCCTTTTGGGTTGCTTCCGCTCTGGTCCGAGTTGTTCTGTGTTCTTTTGTCCTCATTAAATATTCCAACTTTGAAATCCTGTCAAGTTTTATCTGATCTCCTAATTTCTAAGGGGTGATGTGAACACTGGGAGATTCCCTGTTGATCCACAAGTGGACATGACAACACGGAGGCTGGTGAGGGTTTGTTTCCCTATCCTCTAGAGTCCAATCCAACTTTGCCTGGATACCACAATTCCTAAATTTTTGTTTAAGCGCCAATCAGTTTGAAAGTGGTTGGAATATGCTTGTTCCATAATTTGGCCATTCAGTGAAATAAAATAAAATTTTCCCCAAATTCAATGTTTGGTTTTAAATCTTCCACTGTCTTGTATGAAAAAAAATAAGCGTCGCTGTTCTAGAGCAAGGTCGGCGTTTCATCATAGGAGGAGGAGGACGAGGCCGGTTCAGCGTGCCGTCTACCATTTCCCCGGCCGCACCTTGTCATATAGCAAATCAAAGAGCACCATAAAGTCTCGTGGAGGGTAGTTCTTTCCATGAAGCTGCCAAAAGCGAAATTTGCCGCCCCTAATCCCGCCATTTAGTCGCAAAATCCAAGCAGAAAAGAATTTTGCCGGTTAAATTTTTGATGTTCGCTCGCCTGCAGTAAAACTTGTGCATGTTGTCTCAACATTGGGCGTGAAACATAAGGCAAATAACGGCATTTTGACAAAAACTTTTATGGTTTTGAGAGTTTGAAATGCGAAATGGCGAAATGAAATTATGCAAACAGGTTCGGATGACGTAAAAAGCACGTGCAATATTATGCTAATTTGCGGTGATCCAAAAACAATCTAAGAATTCAAAATGGTTGGCCGCATGGTACCAAAAGTGTTTTGTTTTTTCAACCTAGAATTTCGTGGTTATGAAACGGTTTAGGGCATTCAAAGAAAAAAAAGTGTTTTTGAAGGCATTAAAAATTTGTAAGCATGCAATATTTAGTGCAGCTCCAATCTCGTACCCAGTTCAGGCTCTTTGGCCAGCGGTTGACCAACGCCAAGCAGTACATACGTCATGTATGGGGACATATAGTACCTAAATGGAAATATATATTTCGGTACAATATGTCCTCATACATGACGTACTTACTCGCCAGGTCTCCAGGCGACCAACCGCTGGCCAAAGAGTCTGAGGGCTCTGGGTAAGAGATTGGTGCGGGCCGTGAAAAGAAACTTCTTGATGCGATTTTCTTAGCCAATTTATTTTTAAGAAATGAAAAGTTAGGCTAATTGCAAATCAATTTTCTGGAATTATACATCAAACAAAGGAAGAGTTTCATTCCATTTCCAAACTGGAAAATGACTTGAAAAAGAGGCCGAGTTTTTTTTTTTTTTTTTTTTTTTTACACCACCTTCGAGGTATTTGGAAATCAGGTAAAACTCAATCGACTTGTTTGATATAGCTTCTCAAACCATTAATAATTCTTGGAGCAATTCAAAGAGAAAGTTTACCAAATTTTATGATAATTTAGGTCGCATTTGCCAAACCGCCTTCACTGTAACGATTTCCTTTTTGTTTCATGAATTATTATTAATGTTTTGAGAAAGAGATTTGAACTGTGACATCATTAGACAACAGAACATCTATAAGCATTTTGCTTTGGTTGGTTTTGTTTTTCAATAAAAAATAAAGAATCAAGGTAGGACCAACTGAATTTTTTAAACTGTTATGTCACATGATGTCATTGTACATTTCCCTGTCAATTTCATCTGATCACAGGCAGCCCAAACACTATACATGAAGACAAACACTTGAAAGGTGTAGGATTCTTGTATTGTGTACTTGGGGTCCTGGAATCTGACCAAAATTCATCAAGAAATTGTTTTATGAATACAGTAGTCATGTTCCTTCAAGAATTATTGTTGGAGACAAAAGGTTAATTTTCAACAAAACTGAAAGATCTTTTAGATAGAAAATTTGTGGAAAGGACAATTGATCATTATTTTAATAAATAAACCCCCATCAGGCAGCTGGTATATCAGAGAATATTACAAAAATAAATAAATAAACAAGTAAAGGATAATGCCCAAGGCTGAAAGATTATCTAAACAAGTAAACAGTTGGCCCAGAAACAAAGCTTCAAGGGAAACTGTGAAATTTTGAAGACAATCTTTAAACGGAGGGCATTATCATCCGATATACCAGTAAACCAGAGAGGTTTATTTATTCTATAACCCTCTGATTAATTCCTTAATCAGTGGGTTACAATAATAAATAAACAATAGTTTGTCCTGTGATGCTGTTACTTAAGATGTAGATCAATCTTCTACCACTTAAGTGACTACATTGTGAGACAAACAATTATTTTATTTATTATTAAATAAAATTTGATTGGTAAATTTTAGTTCATAATTTTTCATCGGAAGGAAATGATCAATCCATTTCTGGCATAAAATTTGGTGATTGTACAAACAAATTTTGAAAACCTTTGGGAAATGTTTTGGTTCAAAGTGAAGAATTTGGAAAACAAGGATTTTGCGACTGCAGAAAATGCTCAATGCGCAGAAAAAAGATGATTAGGCAGTAACACAGCAAGTAGGCTGTAAACATGCCTAAAGTGGGGAGTTCCCCACCCTGCTTACAGACTACAAGGCTAAACAGCAAAGAATCCCCTCAACAAGGCTTCCAGCTCAATCCGAATTGCTACATGTTAGTCGACAGAGAGGGGCGTGCAGGGTCCCCAGCCTCTTAATGTCCCCCCTATCACCATCCATCAGAGTAGCCTGACCATAACCCCATCCCTTAAACACCTAAGTTTTCCATCCATGACAGTGGAAGTGAAACAAGCATCTCGACCAAAATAACTTCCCCCTACAATAATTTAGCAATGTGGTATCCAGGCAAAGCTGAATTAAACCCAGAAGACAAAGGAAACAAACCCTCACCTGCCTCCATGTTGTCACCTCCTCTTGTGAATCAACAAAGAATCTCCCAGTGTCCACATCACCCCTCAGAAGTCAGTTGATCAGAATAAACCCTCCAGGATTCTCGGTTGGAATATTGCAGAGGACGCCAGAAACACAGACCTTCTCAGAGCCAGAGTTTCCGCAACCCAGTGGCAGGGAGATGGTTGGCTAGATTGTGAGTGTGCCGCCAATTTGTGTTACCTGGTAATAAAGCTCAGCAAAAACAATAAATAACTATAGATTAACAAATTAATTATCAAGCTCTTTGACAACAAAAAATTAGAAAAGATCCTTCCGCCACTAGTTTTATTTTTCCAAATCCCTACAGGTTTTCCAGAGGAAAGCCAAAAATAATAATTATGAAACAGTGAAGTTGATTTCTTTGATAAGCCGAGGTGCCACTTTATGACCCAGGCCAACACTATAATAATAAATTTCATTTTCAATAATATTGTGTATAATTTGCATAAAGTGGCTGAAAGATATCTGTGTAATATACCTATAAAAGCTTAACATAATTTCAGTGTCAATGAGCTTGAGTTCTACAAAACAAAGGAAGCAGAATCATCGTGTCTATGTATGAAAAATTATCCCTGAAAGCCCCTCATGGAGAGAGGAAAAAATTTAAGTAATGAAAACTAAAAGAAAATTTTGTAAAATAATGTGAACAATGTGTCCAAGAAAAATTAAAATAGTTACCTAGTGCTCCATTTTTGCATAACAGTGATTACTTAATAGATTTATAAGCTGCTTCCTTTGTTTTGAAATGAGTAAAACAATACTTAGACTAACTAACTACCCAATCATAATCATCTACTGTAAACGACAGCAGAGTCTGTTTGTCATGTAATGCTAAGAATGTACTAATTGGATGAAAATACTGATATTACAATGATTAGTGTGGAATAGTCTAACATGTTATGAGATGTCATTCCATAGTAGAGCCAAAAAGAAAGGAATTATTGTCACCACCATTGAATGCTGCATTGTTTCAGTAACTGTCCAAACTCATTTCATTTCCCAATTTATTAATGCTTAATGCATTAAAGATTTTTGTTCAACATGATCATGACTGAAATTTGTAGGTCATAATAAAATGTAAATTTAAAACAGCGATGGACACTGCTATTTACATTAATTTTGAATGATAAAGGGCATTAACAGGCAAACTCTGAACTTCAAAACTGCAACCAACAGTTACGTTTAACATGTAATTTGATCTCAATTAAAAGAATCAATTAAAAGTTTTGTTCTGTCAGTTCAAAAGGCCTTGTTGAAGGCTTGTGATTGATGCGTTCAAGTTATCTTGTCCTCTTTATTTTCTGTTGGTTGTCGTCACAATAAATATTATTGCAACAAAAATTGTTGGCAATCAGATGGATTTTGAACAGGAGAATTTGCTATTCACTTTGGCTTTTCGGTGAAGTTTAAGAACCATTAAATTTGGCCAAAAAAGTTATAAAGATATTATTTTTCTTTAAGAGGTTGAAAAAAGGCCCAATAAAGCAGTTCCATCACTGTTTTGAATGCAAGTTTAGTGCAGAAGCTGGAGGAATAAGTTTTTGGCAAATCTTTGAGAATATTAAAAGAATAAAATGAAGGCCACCTGTCAGGTGTTCATTTAATATTCTAAGTCAATGTAAATTAACAGTTGTAAATACTTTTCTTCGGAGAAAAATGTTTTAAATTCAGAACTTTCACTTCTATTGCAGAAGCGTCATTAATGAAATGAAGTGTAAAAACACGGCTTTTCAATGATGAAAAGTTACGCTTTTACACTTCATTTTGCAGATGAACTTCTGCGATAGAAGCAAAAGCTCCAAATTTAAAACCTTTTTCCGCAAAGAAAAGAATTCACGCACATCAATTTACATTCCGGAGATAAGAATGAATTTTGCCGCTACAATAAAATGAATATTGGAATGTCAGCTCAAATTCAGTCTGAACAATGAACTTATTCCCCCAACTGGGTACAAACAAGTGTCTCACTTCTGTATTAAAAACTTAATCCACCAACTTTCTTTTCTGCAATGTTTCACGCTGAATCCTCAAACAAACTTCAAATGAAAGATAATTTCTAGCACTTTACCTTCTTATTTTTTTGTTTGAAAGGAAAATGTTAACTGTCTGTTGATTTTGATGTTTAGTTTCATATGATCTTCAAACTACATGAACTGAATTCCTCTGAAGAATTTCTATTTTTTCAGCCAAGGTAAATTTTACGAATTCTGCAAATTTGTGCTTTAAGATAAAGAAATACCTCTAAAAAAGCAAAGGAATAATCTGAGTTGAAAGCTGTGTAGGAGCATGGTAATTTTCCATACCTTTTTTTTTTAGGAAAAAGAATAGATCTGTCTATTAAGCCTAGTTGTAAAACCTTTTTTACTATCAAACAAAAATGGACACTTGTTTGTATACTTGATGGCGACACACTCACAAGAGAGGGCGTAAAAAACTTGCCAACCAAACCAGCAAAAATTACTAGAAAAATTGACAATTGGTTTCTGCTTAAGTATAAAAGTTAGGAGAAATTTAGTCACAAATACAGTAGCATTTGAGTGCATTCCAACGATTGGAAATTGTATTTTTCCTTTGCTAAATTTAGTGCCCAAACATCCAGTAAAAAAGGTTAATCAAACTTGAATTGTGGAACAAAAATTAATAAGGTACAGGCAATGCCCTGCATCATCCTTGGATGGTTGGCAAGCTTGGGTTTGCTCAGTATTATTTAACCAGCTACAGAAGGAAGATGATATTTGCATTTCTGCTAGCTAGGGGTAATTTTACTTACAAAAAAAGGAGAAATGAATTGCTTTCATTGAGCCTTTACTCCTAAGATGAAATGACCCAATTGAGATAATTATTATACATTCTTGAAATTGTAAAGTGTTGCAAAAATCAGATAGGATGATGGTTTAATAAGTTTGCAAGTTATTATAAATGGTATGCAAGGCAAAAACTTTGTAGCCGGTTAAATAGTAATGGGCTGAAAAACTATCAAAGCATAAAGTGAAAAAAAAAAAAATTCCAAAGCAACAGCTAAATTGAATGGGGGTTGTGGAACAACAGCTGGGTGAAAAACCTCCCCGTACCTCCACTTGCTCCTAGGAGGAAAACCCCGGGCCAGCTGTACCCCACATTCAAAGACCTCCCGGGCGGGGTCAGAGTTCATTTAAATTCTTAAAGCTTTGGAAAAAGTTAATTATATTAAATAATCAAAGTAATCTTGAGGCTCTTTAAAATTCAGACCGTTTTACTTTATCCATAGGTGTTTGAAGTCATCTGGATTCTTCTTGCCCTTGCTGTCCTCCAGTTCAGCCTCTCGATCCACTCTCCACAAATGTCTACCTTCTTTCCATCTGGTTTTCTTCTCTGTCTGCCAGAAAAGAGAAAATAACTTTAGAGAATGTTCAATGTGTTACACAAATATAAATCTGTTGTAAATTTAATTAATGTGTGGAAAATTTGATTTCAGGCATGTAAACAATTCAATTTTTTTTATGAGAGCAACAGCAACCTGGGTGGTTCTTTGAATTTGCATGCTCACTCTTTCTTTCATTTTCATTCGTTGTTTTCACTTTTTGTTCGGACATTTTAGCCACTGAGTAGAAGTTCATTGAGAAGGGAAAAGTTTGGCCTGAATGTCATGGAAAGAGTAAATTTTTAACAAAAATAGCGGTCTGTCAAAAGGCCGCAAATCTCTTCGATTTTTTCCTGGAAAATTTCTTAGTTTGTTAGTTAATTGAAAGATAATTTCTAATTGTTAACTCAGGCCTGATTCAACAGATCACTGTGATCTACATATTTTTTTGGTCATGAGCATCCAAATAAAAGAGTTCCACTGCCCGAAGGAGTAGGGGGGGGGGGGGGGGGGCGGGGGTATAGATATGGTTTGGTACCTAAGTTAACATATGTGGTAACACTGTTGAGATACATGTAAATTGCAAGGGGAAGAGAGACGGGTGGAAACACAGCTTAAGTTTACTTGTCTATTTCTTTTGAAATAAAATAAAAACATGGCACAGGACTGTTTTACTGATCACATTGGGAAAACAACAATCATCATACATTCAACACCTTCATTCCCACTACCTTTGGAGCCCTGGAGCCATGAAAATTTTAGCATGGAGGCTGAAGCCTAAAGCTGTTCTCTGCTTGGAGCCTAGACACAAATCCTGATTATGGCTAAATGGAGCTCTGAAGTAAACCAATGGATCCCTAGAACCCTTATTCTTCTGTCTTGGAGCCATAATACTGTATATTTTTTGTGTTGGCCAGTTATTATTACGCCCCTAGTATTACAAGGTTATTACATTATTTTCCTTACAAATAAAAATTGTGTGAGTTCAAACAAGACCCAGCAAGTTGGCTGACCGTCCAAGCAATGATTTAAGTATGATACCTCTGGTTCTATAATTAGGTTTACAAAGACGCTTAAAATGGCAAAAAAATTTTACTACCTTTAATGGCAAATGTATGAATCAGATCCAAATTGAAGGGCTCAGAGCATAACCACAACCAGCTAGCCACTTGCATTTCAGATAACTTTTTGTTGTTTCAGATCACATTCACTGGAGATTTTGTGTGTGGCCTTGAATTGCTTTGGGAAATACTGCTCTGATGTTTCATCCACTACTTCATGATTTTGCAATAAAAACCTGTGATTTTTATTAAAGAAATAAAAAACGCGCCGAGTGCATTGTTGAGTTATATAAGCACGCGGGAATTTTTAAGAACACGAGAGAAGTGCAGAGAGGCACGAGCCGTAGGCTCGTGCCTCTCTGCACTTCTCGAGTGTTCTTAAAAATTCCCAAGTGCTTATATCACTCAACAGTGCACGAGGAACAAGTTTTTTATTTCTTTTATAAAATATAAACAATCGCAACTCCTCAGACAAGTGCGAATTTTTTAAAGTTTCTCCTTACGCGAGATAACGCGTAATTTAATAGCGCGCGCTCTTGACGATCATGACACGATCACGACAGGGCACGCATCAGCGCGCGCAATCAAGTAAAAAGTCAAACTGTTTTAGTTTTTCGTCACGTCGTAAGCAAGTTCAAGAAGTTAACTCTAAGTTAAGCTTAAGTTTTAAGGTGTTGAGAGACAAGTTGAAGTTAATTAAAAGTCTGGAAGCATCAGTACAAGAGACTGTTCTTTGCGAATCGCTGGAGCGACAGCGCGTTCTGTCTCTGAATTTCTCAGATTTTTCACAGGCAAAAAATCTAACGTGTGCTCCGTGCATATGTACAATTATAATGCACACACCATACGTATGCTTCGTGCATTGTGGAGTTATAAAGAACTCAGTTTGACCAATCACAGTGCTTGCTTGGCCCTGGCTATTTTATAACACAAAACAAAGCAAAAAGCTGCAGATAAAACATTGGAGCAACACTTCCTGAAGGAATTCTAGGCCACATGCAAAAACTCTGGTGAATCTGAGCTAAAACAACCAAAAGCAATCTTATTATAGACAGGCCAGTTACTCTCTCAGCCCTTCAATGCCGACATGCCGAGTATGACAAGGTTATTTATTTAAGAGTGAAAACTGTGTGAGTTGAAACAATAGCCAGCAAACATCATGACACATTCTTTGACTGGTTTAGCATCATGGCCAGCCGTCAACTGAAGGCAATGATGACAATAATTATGATCTCTTTGGAGCTATGAGGCCAACAAAGACGTTTTAAATGAGAAAATACTCTATTTTTGATGGCAAAATTAACGACGAACATTATTATGATGCACAGAGTATAACTTCGTTTGTTTCAGAAAATTTTTTCTTGTTTTGTTGAACACTGACATTTCTATTTTTCTATTCTTTATTGTTGTATTTTTTGTGTGCTTACGGTGCAAGCACTTAGCCTCACACCACACGAGGACTAGACATCAGTGATTCTTTCTACAAGAGTCTTCATACTTCCAAGCAAGATGATGGCCCCCAGTCAACTTTCTTTCAACAAGTTACCGGCAATGAAATTGTGTTAGGGCTCGAGGAACAAGAGAGCTGCGAAGATCCTTTGTCTGAAAAGGAATGTGCTGAAGCTCAGTATTCGGACAAGACGCCTGGTTCAGACGGTCTCCCAGCCGAATGTTATAAAGTTTTCTGGAAAGATATCTCCTCCCTCTTGATCTCCGCACTTAATTGCGCTTTCGAATCTGGCTGCCTCTCTATAACACAAAGACGTGGTATCATTAAATTGATTTCCAAAAAAGACACCGAACTCTATTTCGTTAAGAATTGGCGTCCAATAACACTCCTGAATACTGACTATAAGATTGCTGCTAAAGCTATTGCAAATCGTCCTCCCAAGACTTATTAACAACGATCAGGCAGCGTTTATCAAAGGTAGATTTATTGGAGAAAACATCCCGCTCATAGAAAATAATATTCCTGGCTTATTACTTTTTATCGATTTTGAAAAAGCATTTGACTCACTAGAGTGGTCTTTCATCTACGAAAGCACGCGTTTCTTTGGTTTAATTTGGTCCATCAATCATTACGTGGATAAAGGCTTTTTACTGTAAAACGGAAAGCTGAATTCTAAATAACAGCTGGTCCAGTAATTTCTTTCAGATCCAAAGAGGTGTTAGACAAGGTTGTCCCCTGTCTGTCTATTTATTTATCCTTTCAGCGGAAGTATTGGCCAAGGCAATCAGAAACAATGAATATAAAAGGCATCTGTGTTAACAACAATGAAATTAAAACTAGCCAATATGCTGACGATACAACACTGATTTTGGACGGGTCAAAACAAGCTCTACTCTCAGCCCTTACCATGTAAGATGAATTTAGTAAAGCCTCCGGTCTGAAACTCAATGAGAATAAAGCGGAAGCCCTTTGGATCGGTTCCAGTATTGGAAACGACAAACTTTTTCTGCCAGGAAAGGAATTAAAGTGGCCGGAATCCAAAGTTAAAACATTAGGACTGTGGCTATCAGTCGAGCCTGAAATAGCTGCTCTGCTAAACTATAATTATTATGAAAAGGTGGAAAAGATAAGGAAAATCCTTAGCTGTTGGAAGTACCATAGACTGACCTTGCTGGGGAGAATTACCATTTTGAAATTGTTAGCCGCGTCGCAATTAGTTTATTTGCTATCCCCTTTGCCATTGAATGACAATGCATTACATCAGATCAACAAGCTGTTTTATCAGTTTCTTTGGAACGGATTGGGGGCGACAAAATCAAACGAAAAATTATGATAAATGATTATTGTGATGGAGGCCTAAAGATGATTGATCTTATTATTTCAACAAAGCTCTAAAAACAACATGGATCAAGAAATACCTGGATACTACCAGTAATGCAAAATGGAAAAAAATTTTTGACTAACACATTATGGTCGTGAAAATATTTTTGCTGGCAATCTCAATGTTGAAGACACCACAACATCTATTAAAGCTATGGATGCAGTTCTCAAAGAAACTTTGGGGGTCTGGGCGAATTTCAATTAAAATACAGCTTAAGTGTCTCTCCTCTTAAATTCTTCAGGATAATATCAGCTGTAGAGACCCTCCATAAAAAAGTGGATCATCATGATAATAGTCAGGAGTACAAACCTTTTTGCACTAAGCTTTTAGAGGCTAAAAAAGTAGGCTCACTTGTACACAAAATACTAACAAGAATCAACGGCAAAGTGCCAAAAACAGCCAAATGAAATGGGTTTTTTTATTTTTTTTTTTAACAGCTTTATTGACCAACACACATGTTAAATACAATAAATTAAACAACGAGAAAGAAATGAAAAATACGTGAAAAGTGATAAGGTCAAAAGGGCAGGTGCGAACAGGACGCGAGGACCCATGCGAGGCACCTCCCATGATACAAATAATAATTAAAACACAAACAACCAAAAGACGCTAAAAAACTAGGGATGGCAGGAGCAGGATCGTACAATTGACCAGGTACAGGGATAGAATATGTCAAAGTGATTTTGCAAAAGGTGAAACATGTGCTCAGTAACAAAGTTGCGGAAGGAAGCAGTAGTTGAAAAACTGGTAGGGGGTGATAATTTACATATATAGTTCCAGAGCTTAACAATACGATTAAAGTAAGAGGCCTGAAAAGTGCTAGTTTTGCATACAGGAGTTTTAAGGTTATAAGGATTACTTAGTCTGGTTCGGCTGTGAGAAACAGGAGTCTAGATTGTAACTACTCAAGAAATGAAAATCTCGACTGGAGCTCAGCACACCTTTTGACATCACGATCATGCACCAGGAGTACCAAACTGACAGAATTCCAGTTTAAATTTTTACACAGACATCTTTCTGTCAAGAAGACCCAGAGTCATTAATGCATCTCTTCTGGACGTGCCACGAAACATCTAACTTTTGGAAAAGAGTATCAGAATGGCTGTAAAGTACAGTCAACTCTCCGCTAACGGACACTCTCGTAAGCGGACAGCTCTACTTACGGACGGCTTTTTAAATCCCCGTTTTTACCTCCCAGTCAAACTTTCTATTTACACATTCCCGTAAACGGACACTCTCTCGTATGCGGACGCGGACACTTTTGAAAATGAAAATTGGATTTTTCTTTTGTTTACGCTCTCTCGTAAGCGGACACACCATGTACGTAATTGACTCTTGGCAATGAAATTTGTCTTTAATTTGCAATAAATCAACAAAAATATGACCTTTAACAGAGCAACAGAACAGCGGGGATCGCTTTTTACAAATTTCAATTTGTCCGCGGCAAAGCAAGCTGTCTGTTCGTTTGACATTAACAAGAGTCCGACGAAACATTTGTAGTGTCACGTTAATTATGGCCTAGCCTGTTCACGGACGTTTTTTTTTTCGTAAGATATTGGCGCTCGCCAATATCTTACGAAAAAAATAAACGTCTGTGAAGGGGCTAGTTATGGCCACGTTCGTCATGGTCTACTTTACTTCTTGTTTCTTTTTTCAATCACTGATTGTACCAAACACTGTATCCCAGATAATCAAGCTTGGACTTGAGCCACGGTAAAGATGTTTCAACATCACTATAAAAAGCGTATTTACAAGGAATTTCCATGCTGTACCCAGCTCCTCTGTCGACAGGTTTACCCGTTATGATGGCTTTCCCTTTGTTTGTTCCGCGCTTTAAAAACTTGGTGACAAATTCAGCCATCCTCAAAGGAATGTGACCAAGTATCTCATCGAATCCAGACACTGTTAGCGTGTTCCTTGGCTGTGGTTTCAAGACTGCAATCTTCTAAATTAGGCTTTACTACAGCAACCGCATTCACGTCCTTGATGTTCTTTGGCTCGCGTTTAAGGGCCCTTTCCTCATTTAGTTGTGGATCCCAGCCAGCCGCATCTTTGTATACATGATAACCGCGAATGTAGGACTCTACCATTACGTACGATTCTGTCATCCTGTTTGCCATCGCTTTATACAGCTACAGTCAAGAGATCACAGCAAAATGGGGTCCGTAATGCGAGGTCTTACTTTTGAATACAGTACAGTAAAAGCTCTTTTCACAGCGTGTGTTTACTGTTGTTGCTTGTCATCGGGTTCTTTTTCAATGAAAGTAAATTTAGTGTTTGTACGTGTGTGGGCAGGTCATTTTAATTTCCTAAAATCTTGACGTTGGTACTTTTAGCCTGTTAAACTGTCGGTAGGAGGTGTGAAAATTTTCCAGAACTCTTACAGAAAGCTAACATCATTTAAAAATACGAGTGCAGTATCAATTCTACCATAAAAATTCGTTTGCTTTATCGTGTTGATTGAAATACAGTATCTCTATTTTGGAGAGCGCTTCCAAGCAAGTCTCTCTCAGAGAAGGGAAAGCGATGTCGTGGAGGAAAGAACGCCAAGCAAAGGATCACTGTCGCTTTCTTTGTGAGCGCCGACGGAAGAAAGGATAGTGTTGTTCTTATCGGAAGCAGCAAGAAGCCCCGTTGTTTTGCAAACCTTGTAGATATATCCCCCCCTGTGCGGTGCTCAGTATTTCAGCAACGCAAAGGCATGGATGAAAACTGAGATAATGGGAAATGTGGTATCCAAGTTAAACAGCAAGATGAAGCGGGAAAATCGTAACATCATACTCTTTCCCTGTCATCCTCCCTCCCTAAAAGGCAAGTTTTCCAACATCCGAATTGAGTTCCTGCCGAAAAACACCACGTCACGCACACAGCCTCTTGACGCAGGAATCATCAAAACTTGGAAAACGTACTACAGGCGGAAGCTATTGCGATATGTTGCTGGCCAAATGGATGGAGAGAAAACTGCGAGTGAGATTGTCAAGTCCGTTAATTTGCTGATGGCTGTACGATGGGTGGTCAGCGCCTGGGAAGAGGTTCCAGCTGCAGTCGTCTCCAAATGCTTCAAGAAAGTTGGGATGTATCCTGTTGAAAATCTCAATGCTGAAGAAGATGACGACCCGTTCGAGGGAGAAGAATTGATGGATATTCCTGAATTGCTAAGCCATATTTCCCCAGGACTAGACATGTCAGCGTTCGATGACGAAGCTGAGGCCTTTGAGCCACCAGTGGATACCACACTTACAAACTGGAGAGATACCTTACGACAAGAAATAATCGCTGCGTCTATCAACGAAGAGCAGGTGTATGAGATAATCGACGATGATGAGGAATAAGACCAGCCCCTGCAACTTCCGGAAATTACATCTGCGGAACAGGCGCTGGAACTTGTTGGGAAGCTAGCGGCATTTTCTGACTGGCAAGGAAACGAGCCGCTAGTCCGGGCAATTACCAAGGTCAATGATGTCTTAGTAGACATGCGACTGAAGTCTCTATTGGCAAGGAGGTAGTCAACCATAACGGACTATTTCTCCTAACTGTCATAGGACCGAGCAAACCTTCTCTGGTCACGATATACCTTTTGGACGACAGCAGTAAGTCCCGTTGAACGTTTTATAAGAAGAGTTATGTTTTTAAGAAGTACCAAAGTTACATTTATAGACGGCAAAAATAAGTCCCGTTGAACGTTTTATAAGAAGAGTTACGTTTTTAAGAAGCACCAAAGTTACATTTATAGACGGCAACAATAAGTCCCGTTGAATGTTTTGTTAGAAGAGTTATGTTTTTAAGAAGCACCAGAGTTACATATATGGACGGCAGCAATAAGTCCCGTTGAACGTTTTGTTAGAAGAGTTATGTTTTTAAGAAGCACCAGAGTTACATATATGGACGGCAGCAATAAGTCCCGTTGAACGGTTTGTTAAATGTAGAAGAAATACTGTATATATACTTTTTCGAGTTTTAACATTTGACATCAATAAAGAGTTTCGCTTTATATCTTCAGTTGTTATTTTTGTCTACGCAATAAAACACAATTAACACCCGCTAATTAACTCTCCCGTAAGTGGACATCCACCCTATTTTTCTTTGGTGTCCGCTTACGGGAATAATTCTCGTAAGCGGACAGCTCTACTAACGGACACGTTTTTCAATTCCCGAGGGTGTCCGCTTACGAGAGAGTTGACTGTATAAAACTAATGTCCGAAACCTCCACCCTGTTAAACATTACAGCTTTTGGTCTGAAGCTGGAAACGTCAAAATTTGCACTTCAAATTAACTATTGCCTTCTTTTGGCTTGACGTCACATCTGGCTAGCCAAATCTAAAGAAACATCCCCTATTGACCATTATTTACGCTTTCTGAGAACAACGCTCGAGTTGGAGACAAAAAGAGGCGATGTGGAAAAATGGGAACAGTCTTGTGCAGAATATATACCTACTGACCGATAGCATCACTTCCTCTGAAGCAATTGCAGCTATCTTCCAATATCTTCAAACTCTGGCAACCAATCCCGTAAACTCAAATAATGTACATACAGTGTACGCTGTCACCAACGAGCATTTCACAGCAAGCTGTTCTTTATCTTCGCTCTCACACGCTAGTAATGGTATCCAAATTCAACCTAATAATATATTTTTTTTGTCTTATTAATTCTTCAGTTTGCACAAATTTTGAGTAAGATCTGTGTAAGTAACACGTGTTGTTATCTGTGTTTCGTTTTATTCCCTTTTGTACCATCTTATTGATTTTTCATTGTAATTTGTTAGATCTATTATTGTGGATTAAAAGGTGTTGTAAATACTATAAGTGTGAACATTGTAAGTATAGTATTGTAAAGCATAGCAAGCTTCATCTAGTAAAACAATTAATGTCAACTCTGTAAGTAACTATTTCCAAGTAGTATCTAGTATTATAATCATTTATTCTGTTTTCTGTAAGGCAATAAAATTATAAAAAAATAAATAAATTAAGTCACGCGTCTCTGTGTGCAGATTGCGTGGAGAGTGGTTTAGACAGTTTATGTTTTTGCTTTGTTGCAGAAAAAATGGTGTTTTATGTTTTCAGTCTTGTTGGAAGCCATTGCCTCTTAAAAGCCGAGAAGTCTCCATAACAGCGTTCTTTATTTACAAGTGAAAATTGTCCGAGTTGAAACAAGAGCCAGAGAGTGTCATGACACATTGCCGTGTAAGATGTAGAAAGGTGTGTAAAAAATGCAAAATGTTATGCCATGCAGAAAAATTTCCAATCAGCAAATGAAAAGGCACTGCATCACAATCACTACTTCAATTCATATCCAAAAATTGTTCGGAAACACAAGCCTACAGGTGTTGCATTAGCCATGGTAAATTTTAAGGCATAAAAAGACAAGATCCTAGTTCTGTTATGCCATGATCAAAAGAGCAAATTGCTCAGATTTGAGGGGCATGACTAAGGGTCACACAATGAGAACCATGCACACAATATTAATGACATCATAGATTTAACCCCCACCAAGACTCAAACAAACAAACACTACTCAAAGTGTTGATGCTTAACTGTGTACTTATAGTTATTGCCTTTCACGATTGATCTGTACACAAAAGACGGAGAGTTGGGCTAGAATTTGAAGAGAAAATCTAACTTCAATAAACCTATAGTAAAGTTATAAAGGTTTGGGATGCGTGAAAAACATTCGGAATAATTCCAAATGAGAGAGAATGATGAATTATTCACTAAATGACACAGGCACACTCGGAAAAAGGAAATCCCAGTGATTCTATTATGAGTTGAGCCTAAGACCTTCCAATTACTAGTTCTTATGTTCTACCATTGAGCTACAGGAGACTCGCGGGAATATTCCATCACATTTATTTCATTGCGCATAGGGCCACACATTGACATTCCAATCCTAGCAGTATGCAGGATGTTTGTCCTATGAACCTAGTTTAGTGGCCTTAGCTCCCACAAGTCTCCTATAGCTCAGTGGTAGAGCATCCGAACTAGTAATCTGAAGGTCTTAGGTTCGATTCCTGAGAGGAGCACTGGAGCACTAGGAGCACTCAAATAGGCTAAACTTTGCCCGCACCGAATAGGTGGTGTAAGCCTTTGGGGGGTAAAATCTGGAATGATTGGTGAATAGAAACTTTTTCCTTTTACGCCTTTTTGCTGGTAACTGCTTATTACAGTATGTGGCCTTAACGCCAGAAACTGCTCACGCCAAGGATCTTGAGAACTCTAGTACAGGCAGTGGAGGTGGATCAAAGTATTCTGATTTCTAAGCTGCATGTGGTATAAGAGGCACCTCGCAATTGTGTATCGGCCCTGCGCATGGTAAATCCCTCAGGAGACAATTTTGGGACTGCTCCTAAATTTTCTTAGACTTATACAATAATCAGACCAACTGAATTGTTTCTTGCACTCACATCCCTGAATGTAAGCGGATGACACCAACTTGGCGCTTGCAGGTAATAATGTTAACAGTGATGAACTTTCTCTCAATAAAAATCTTGCCAGTGACTGGCTTATTGCCAATAAGCTCACACTAAATAAATCTAAGACTGAATTCATGTTAATTGGATCTTGGTAAAGATTGAAAACGCTTTTCCTTCCCCTCTTTCTAAAAATTGAAAGGGACCTGATGAATCTCTTGGTATTCATAAAGACAAAAATCTGACTTGGATTGTTCACATCAAGAATCTATAGATCGAAGAATATTGCTTCTGTTATTGGGGCCCTGAAGTAAATTCGAAAATCTCTTGGTATTCACGAAGACAAAAATCTGACTTGGATAGTACACATTGAGAATCTATAGAAGAATATTGCTATTAATTTTACAATTCTCTGGTGAAACCCTATTTTGATTATGGTAGTGTTGTTTGGGGTAGCTCTAATAAAACTCTTGCCAATAAACTCCAAAAGCTACAAAATCAACCACAAGAAGAAACACATAGCCTTGTTAACAAAAGAAGACTGTAACATAGTTCACGAGCCTAAACAAATTTTAGAAGAAGTCAGGAACATTTTTTCAAAGAAATTTATCAAGCTAAAAATGTCTGTCCAGAATCTGCCAATCTCAAGCACCTTTTTGACGGACTGAATACTCTTAAACAGGAAGAAGGGCTGCTAACCCTTACGGAATGTACCAATTTGCTGAAACAATTTTAGAAATAAAACACCTGGTTCCGACGGCTTTGCTATTGAATTTTGCCAGTAATTCTGGAATGCCATTGGTCAAATGATCATGGTTGATAGCTTTAACTATGCTTTTGAAAATGGTGCGACATGTCAATCTCACAAAAACGTGGTATTATATCGTTAATACCAAAGAAAGACAAAGACAAAAAATACCTCAAAAATTGGAGACCAATCTCCCTATTGAACAACGACTACAAAATGGTCACAAAGGCTTTAGCTTTACGCCTGGAAAGAGTGTTACCAACGATTATTAGCCCGAATCAAACAGGATACGTAAAGGGAAGATATATAGGTGAGAGCGTCAGAATCATAACAGATGTGATGTCCTTCACTAAAAAGAAAAAACATTCCAGGCATAGCGGTCTTTCTTGATTTTTGAAAAAGCTTTTGATCCTATTGAATTGTGCTACCTTCAAAAATGCCTTGAAGTTTTTAACTTTGGTCCTCAATTACGACAATGGATCAGTCTTGTATAATAACATATCAAGTTTTTTTTTTTATTATTTTGAACAATGGCTTTGCCACCAAACATTTTAATCTAAGCAGAGGTGTCAGGCAGCGTTGCCCACTCTCTGGGATCTTGTTCATTATTAGTGTAGAAATTTTAAGCAATGCAATCAAACGCTCGAGGGAAATAGAAGGTATTCAAATTGATCCAAATAAATCTATAAAAATAACCCAGTATGCAGATGACACAACTGTTTTTGTTAAGGATATTCAGTCTGTTCACAAGCTCTTTGATCTGCTGCAACAATTTGAAAACTGTTCTGGTCTTCAAATAAATCAATCTAAATCAGAAATACTTTGGCTGGGATCATTGCGTCAGAGAAAGGATTCCATTCTAAATCTAAAATTAAGTGATGAGCCCGTCTACGCCTTGGGTGTATATTTTTCACATGATGAAGAACTTGCCACTAAAAAAGCTTGTTGCTTAAACTTAAAAAGAAACTGAACATTTGGTCCTCTTGAGACATTTCTATATATGGAAGAGTAAATATAGTCAAAACGTTGGCAATATCCAAACTAACTTTTAACTGCAGTGTAAGACACTCCAAAAGGGTTTACCGATGAAGTTAATAACATAATATTCGATTACATATGGAAGTACAAGAATCCAAAACTAAAAAAACCCGACTATAATCAACAGTAAGGAGGGCTAAAGCGCTAAAGATAGTCTGGGTAAAGCGCTTGTGCGCTAACGATAAAAGACCATGGAAATTTATCCCACCATCCTTACTTTCCAATGTTGGCGGCAACCTTCTTTTCTGGTGTAACTATAACATTTAATATCTACCCCTGGATGAAAACTTACCAAATTCTTTTGAGATATAATTTCCGACAGGCAGAAAATTAATAGCAATTACCCGAAAACAAAAGGAGACGTGTTAAATCAAATAATATGGAACAATCAGTTTATTTGAGTAAACAAGTTATCTGTTTTTTGGACTGTTTGGAAAAAGTAGCCATTGAAAATCTCTTGGCCTTTTCAACAACGAAGGTAACACCTTGATGACTTTTACAACCTTCGTGTAGAAATACAACGTCGAGTAATTTTCTACAGTATTATAGCCTTCTATCTGCAATACCACAGGAATGGAAAACCATTTTTTTTTTATTTTTAATGAAGAAGAACTTTATTTCACTACATAAATACTTATTACACTTTTCAAATAGTTAAAGAAAAGAAAAAAAAAATAATACAACAACAGCAACAACAACTACAATGCTACTATTATTACAAAGTTGTTATAATATATTACCGTATTACAATTCTTACCCTGCGAGCAAGCTCTCTAGCTTGGGGATGGGGGGCTTGCTCGCAGGCTATACAATTCTATATGACAGAAGTTTATTTTAAACGCAGATACTAAACACACGTACACACAAAACCAAACTGCATAAGCCGTTGCATTAGCGCGGCAGCTATTACTTAAGAAATTAGCTGACGCTAATGTAGGTAAAAGAAGGAGCATATTGTTTTTCGACAGGTGAAATTAACTTTGAAATTTTTCAATGCGGTATTTAAATTTAATTTTTTTTATAAAGTCGGAGAGAAGCAATGCTTCTTCGTTAAGTTTCCTGGTGTATATATGTCGCTTGATGAATACGAGTGTGTAATTAAATTTCTTTAATAATGGCATGGAGTTATTAAAGATTCCAAATAAGAGTTCTTCTTTGTTTGGAGTAAAGTTTGTGTTATTGTTATCATTAAACCAAGACAAACAAGTTCTAGTGAAGCGCTGAGTGAAGTGGCATTCCAGGAAAATATGGTCAATAGAGTCCTGATCCCCGCAGTAAATACATTCATTATCTGTTTTAATTCCGAATTTGTGAAGTTCTTTCTTCGTAACGATAATTCTGTGTATAAACTTGAAGTGAAATTCTTTCATTTTATTTTCCTTGCTGATATCCCGAACGGAACTGAAAATGTCACTCCATTTTTCTTCATCTAAATTGAGAGTAGTGTCCCAACATTGGGGACCAGAATGCTTGTCGTTATACGTTTTATTAATTATGAGCCAATAGAAATCTTTCGCCTTCGCTTCCATAAGGTTGATTCGTACCTCATTTCCAAGATGAAAAGAAGTTACATCGTTGATATGAGCCAAGGCGGAATATTGCATTGATATTGATTTTGAGACCAGGTGTTTTGGTATAGCGTTAACGACCTGATAGAATTGGAGAAAGTTAGTGTTAGTTAAGCCATATTTCCTTCGAAAGTCATTGAAAGATAAGAAACTACCATCGCTTCTCAGTAGGTCATTGATTTCTCGTACTCCTTTCAAGAACCACTCTTTAATAAAAAAGGGTTCACCACTAATTAGGATATCCTTGTTGTTGAACAAAATTGTGTCATGAAAGTCCCTGGTAGAATAAAAAAAAACTAAAAAACTCGAGCATTTCTCTGTAGAACCTTGGTAGATCGAGTAAATACTTGACATTGTAATTGCTGTTAAGAAGGAATTTACCTTTGTTTTCGTATATCGTTTGGAGTTCCTTTTTTAAGTCCTCATATATTTTTAATTCGCTATCTATGTTTTGTAGGTCATTGCTTTGGCAAATTTTCACGTCTAAATCATCTAATAGTTTCGTTACTTCAGATTCTCGCTTATTTATTAATTTACACTTTCCTTTTGTGAACGCAATGGTGACCGATCTGATCTCCATTTTTAACAGTTCCCAGAATAACCGTTTGTCTTCCACGTTTTTAAGTTTCTCTCGTAACTTCGGGTATATCTTCGGTATGTTTTCAACATATTCCTTGTCATCCAGCAGTGTGTTATTAAATTTCCAAAACCCCGGCCCCCTCGAGGTGTTTTTTGGCAGATCTAGTGACATGTAGACTGTTTTGTGATCAGGAGCGATTGAAGCCTGGATATCTACTGTTTTAACATACTTTTTCAGCTCTTTCGATACTGAAAAGAAATCAATCCTTGATTTTACATTCAAAGCTTTTGATGTATAAGAAAATTTGTTTGTGTTGGGGTATCGTTCCCTTTGAATATCAATGAGATCAAACATATCCATTGTTATTAAAATTGCATTTCTAAAGTTCGTAGCTTTCCATGCCAATCCACCTTTTTTGTCTTTTTTTGTCAAGGTACAGTTCCAGTCTCCCCCTATAATTAGCATTGTAAGTTCTGATTTGTCGATCGAACAATTATTAAGCTCTTGTATAAATTGCAATTGCTCGTTTGGATTGTTTGGGGCATAAATGTTACACAATGACAGCCTAAAACACGTGAAGCTCACTGTAATTAAGGCTATTCTACCATGGGTGTCAGAAAAAGAAAACTCTATTTTTGTATTCACTGATGGGTTAATCAAAATGCACACTCCTTTGCTATGACGGCTCCCATGAGAAAAAACAATTTGCCCTCCCCATTCATTTTTCCAAACAGATTCATCGTTAACCTCTGAATAGGTATCTTGTAAAAAATTGAAAGAGGCTCCCTGATCTTTTAAATAAGAGAATATGCTCCTTCTCTTTGTTGGGTCCCTAAGACCACGAACATTGAGCGACAAACCGCTTTAATCGGCACATGTAAGGCTTCTCCTAGCTTTAAAAATACCTCTTCGGTGCTGGTATAAGCATTTGCAGGAACTCCATGAATTTCAAGCGAGTTTTTTCTTGTATATTGTTCTAGGTCATCCAGTTCTTCGCTTAATCGTTTCGACTCTTCAATTTCATCTTTCAGGGAAAGAAAGGGAATGGAAAACTATGCTAAAGCAGGAATGTCTTCCACCGTCAACTGAATACGTATCACTTGCAATCAAAAAGCTCACATGCAAAACAATTTACAATACTTTACTCAATCACCAGCACTTCCCTCCTCCAACTACAGAGAGAAGACTCATTGAATGCAGTTTTATCTTCCAAGAAAGACAAAAAATCTTCTCACTACTTTTTCATGTCACAAATGAGGTAAAATAATCCATGTTTAAATATGAAATACAGTAGAACCCCGGTAACTCGAACTGAAGGGAAACGAAAAACTGTTCGAGTTAGCGGGGTTTGGAGTTATCGGGGTCGATTAAAATATAGAATTTTCCAGGTTAATAATTAATAGTTTATTGATTTTCAGCACTTCGGTATACAATACAGGTCAATACAGTGTAAATTAAACTTATTTCACGAGAAACTAAAACATTTTGTAACAACTGTAACGATTATGCATTCTTACGACAATGCAATACTGTGAATGTAACTTAGTTTATTTAATACACTCATTTTATGTTCCCTTTTGCATCGTCCAGTCTTTGTTCAATAAGAAAAACTACTGGAATATCTCAATGGGCATCCGTGGCAAGTTATAAGAACCAGAAATTCGAGTTATCGGGGTAAATTTTGATCAAGGGAAACAAAATTTAGTTTGAGTTAGCTGGGTTTTCGAGTTATCCGAGTTCGAGTTAACCGAGTAAAAATGACTGAAAAGTTGGGTCAAATTCAAGGGAATTGAGACTCAATTCGAGTTAGCGGGGGAGTTCGAGTTATCCGAGTTTGAGTTACTGGGATTCTACTGTAGTTCATAATATCCTGTATACAAACAAAATTCTGTACAAGATGAAAAAGAAACAGCAAACCGATTAATTTGTCCTTATTGCCATGATATTGATCAGACACCACTCCATTTATTTGTGGAATACATGTCCAATTGCTAAATTTTTTTTGGAATAAATTTACAAAGTGGTAAAACGCTACTGTACAAAGAGGAAACATTGTGTTGGAGCAAAACAAAATTATATATGTGGTTTTAAAATTCACATAGCCCAGTCTAACCCTAAATCACCTGATCATACTATTGGAAAATATTTTCTTTACATTAACGTAGTACAAGAAGACAAAAGACCCCAGTTCACAGATTTTGTCACCCTCGTTAACGAAAAAATTGAATTAGAAAAATACATTACGATTATGACAAATAAACTACTTTCTTTTAACAAAAAATGGTCCAACTTTTTAAACAATTAATTTTTGGAGTCAACCTGTGCAAATGCAAATACTGTTACTATCCATTTGTAAGCAACTTGATTAAATTTATCAATTTGTTTTATTTGTTTTGTTAGTAATATCATATTGTAAGTAGTTTTGTATTTTTTTAGTACCGTATTGTAAATAGTATAAGTATCACTTCACAAGTAGTATTTCTTAAGTAGTGTGTTGTAATTTGTTTGTGCACTAAATAAATAAAGTGGTCTTTAATAAAAATGAAAAAAAAAAAAAAGCTACAAAATCGTGCTGCTAGATCAGTCCTGATCTCCTCTACCTCTGACATCAGTACCGAATACTTTTCAAGTGTTGAGTTGGAGAAAGCTTGAATCCCAGCACCAGATACAACAAGCTTAAACGGTGTATAAATCACTAAATGGGCTCGCCACTGATTATCTTTGATCTAAATTTGTTGAGCTTAGCACCATTACTGGTATTTCCCTGAACAAGGAAAGCTAGAGGGGGGGGGGGGGGGGGGATTAAAAGCGTCAGTTTACGGTATTTGAACCTGGTTTGTAAAATAAAATTGCTCTTACATCACTGGAAAGAAAATTAATATTAAGGTTTTTCTCCTAGGAAGAACAAACAATTATCAGTTTTTAGTGCCTTGCCTGGAAGAACTTGAAAAAGTTGGCCAACTATTTAATCAATCCACTTCCACCCTAACCATCTGCAGCTACGTATAATTTTAATAGTTACTGTAGTTTGTGTGCACTAGTAGGGGTCTTGATAACAAAACTCTACCATTATTTTGATGATTCCATTGAAGCAAATGAGTTTCGATGTATGAAGTTGTAGTTGACTGTGCCCCTTTTAACGCTTTACAGAAAATGTTTAAATTGCAGACTTTCGCCACAGGAAATTACACAAATACAATTAGCCGTTGTGTAAACACTATCTGATAGCAACGGCCCACGTGAGAAAAAGATCAATGTACAAAGGAATTCTTATGCTCTGTGATTCTTCGTGTTATTTTACTGTTGGCTTTCTGATTTGTTTCCAATTGCCGAGACTTGTAAGTTCTTTTACGCAGCTGAACACAAGTTTCAGTGATCTGATAACATTCAGCCGCAGATAAGGCAGATCATGAAGTGTGTTACATCTTTGATTCGAAACGGCATGTTACGGAATGGTGCATAAGTGCGCATGCTCAATGTGTATTGGCCTCTGGCCCAAAACACCACAAAGTGTTTACATCCGATTCACGGATGCCGCAAATTGAAACAAGCGCACCTCCAAATATTCGCTCGGTTGAAAGATTTTAGGCCTTTACCTACTTTAAAATGAAGCTTAAAACTATTGTCTTCTTTAATCTCAGTTTTCCTTCCTGATCGAAAGCAAGTTCTTACACTTAAGGAGATGTTAAGGGTGTTTTTATTGTTATAAGGGTTTGTGAAACGATGAAAGGTTACAAAAAATTGTCTCTGATCATGTAGGCAATCTATATACATCTTTTGTAGTTCTGTTATTTGGCAATATTTTAAGACTAGTTCTGACATCATGGCCGTTAGCATGGCAACTCGGCAGCTCCACAAAAAGACCTCTAACTTTCACGTTTTGCAAATTATTTCAAAACTAAGTCGGTGACCTACTGTTTTTATTGTTTGCTCCCTAAATTATTTACTTCTCTGGTAATATCTTAAAAACAAGAAGCTGTGGGAGCGTTTACTTGGACGTCATTGTATTAGGAGTATCTGAGCATGCACGTTAGTTCGGTCTTTGGTGACAGGTGAACAATAAAAGATTCGCTGAGAGTCTAAGGCATAAACGTGATGTAGTTCGACCGAAAATGTCACGCAAACAAAATAAAACATTACTCTCTTACTAAACATGTCGGATTTTGTAACCATGAGGTGCATCTACTTGATAATGATGGATTTTGGTGACAAAGGAGTATTTGTGGTTCCAGTGGTAATGATGAATTTTGGCGACAGAGGGGTATTTGTGCGAATACCTTTCCACCCTGATACCATTTTTTTTCTGGGCTTTCTATGAGAGATGTTCCAGCTTTTTCACTGGTAACAGTGCACGATCACAAAATGTCACGCATAACATGTAATATGAAATGCGTGCGAAAAGACATGCGTTCTACATGTATATGGGACGCGTGTGATAAGACAAACCTCACAGAACATCCGATTTACAGAAAGTTAACTCAACGAATCTATTTCATGATCACTGGAATGGGACAGAACTTTAATGACAAAATCAGAGCGCTCTGTGAGCGACCAAAGAATGAAGTATTTCAAATTTATGTCTACAGTTATTTGTTTATTAAACACGCAAAAAAGAAAATAAACTTCACTCGCACTGGAAGGTAACGCAAAGGTCGAAGTGTATGTTCATTCTTTTAGTGGTTTTGCTGGATTGCCAATGGGCAAAATATCATGACACAAAAGAGAGTGTTTCCAGGTTTTAAAAGGGTTTTAAATGAAAGAAGCTGGGTTTATAAAGTGGAAAGACACTGCACGGCGTTTACGTTTGTTCCAATGAATTGATCTTATCGCTAACTCTCGACCCCGAAGGAAAGATTTTTTTCAGATTCTACTGTTATAATTTCATTCACAACATTAACTCGGATTTTTATGGTAATTTCCTTTGAAAGTTTTCATTTTTGCGCTTTATGTTTGCTAAAACAGGCACACAAGTCATCTGACATTTTCTTGTAGCCCTCGTTAGTTTGTGTCGCATTAAAGAACGTCTAATAAAGATGAATTGAGTAATTTTGGTTTCACACTCGATTGAAAAGAGCTCCCCAAGTTTGGGATTGTTTGACAAGACGAGAGAACGGTAAATTGAATGAAATTCAAAATCTTAGACACGGCTACCGTGTCATGTTGGTCACTTGCATCCCATTTTACTTGCTGGCGTGCCATTTCACCTGGTGCTGTGCTTGACACACTTCATTGTTTGACCCAACACGCACCTTTATTTTTATCGTGCGATAAGAACAAATGAAAAAAATTAATTAGCTTTGCATTCTGACACACAGCTCAGATGCCGGCGTGTCATTTCACTCACTGCCTATTGTTTAGCGTGTCAATTTGGCGTGCCCGTGCGTTCACTTTTTTCCCTGTTTTCCCGTGGAGGATCACATTTTGGTTTTATCCAAGTGAATGTAAATAAAGAAATTAATTTGTCAAGCGTTGATTGTCGCTGTGCATTAGCAAACTTTCAGTGTTTACATTTGTTCTGGTGAATAGATCTTATTGCTCACACTGGACCCCGAATGAAATTTATTTTCGAAGCTTTAGTTTTAGTTTCCTACTTTACCCTAAGCCTTTCACCCACAGAATGATCTTGAATCTTTAAAGTTAATTGAACGTTTTCTTTTTTATATTGCGGCCAGAGAAATGACATGTTTTGCTCGGCTGTATGTAAATTCAGTGTTTACGGCCTGATCTTATCGATTACGTTTGACACCGAGGGGGGATTTATCGAGAAGAGTCAAAAGAGCGTCTGCGAGGGAGGTTAATCGAAGTCGAACTTTTGGAAAATATTTGTCCTGAAAGTAAAGTTGCCCCTTAGTTTTGTTCAATGGAAGGAGTTAGCAGACAACACACATACTAGCCGTTTTCTTTTACGAATACGTTATTCGTTGTGTTGATTTCACGTCCTTGTTTTTTATTCCGTAATGGCGGCTTATGATGAATACATCCAGACTCGGCCAACATGTAGCGCACGCGCAGTAAACCCCTATTTGCCATTTGAGACTTACAGAGAAATCCTATTTTATAACTTGGGCTCCGCCCAAGTAAAAAATTATTTAGTAGATTTTGTGTTACATTAAAAAGGCATTTTTTCATCTATAGGAAATTCTGTTGGATAACTTTCTCCCAAAGGTTTCCATTTGAAGTGGCATACTTTTGCACTTCATGCAAAAATTCAAGATACATGTAGGTCACCGTGAAAATTTCAAGATAAAAACAAATGTTTCCTGCAACTTTTACTTCCGGTTCGCATGATTTTATGCTGCGTTTCCACTTCTGGTGTTCTGTGCATGCAACTTTTGATAATTTGATTCATTCAGCTAACGCTTGCACCTTAGCTATGGCGTGGGCAGGTTATGCGTGCCCATGCAGATGAAAACCGTTTTGAGCCTCCTTAATACAGGATATTTGAAGTGCTACAGTACTGTGCAAAAGAAAGTTGACAGTCCCTCAAAATTCCCTGAATTGGTTTGCCATAAATCTAAGCCCCCACATTTCCTCCACTTCAAGTGCTTGAATTTGTTGCGAAGTTCACACAACAACCCAAATTCTCACACCTATGCTATGGCCTGGTGTCCCCTCCCCCAAGGGAAGCCCATAACAAGTGCTTAATGTCCAAGGGAGCAAGGGGTTTTGTAACTGCTAAGGAAATAGGATAGGGAACACTAAACAGAACAGGGGAAAATCGTTTGGAACTGCAGAAAATTCCCACTTATCTTAAGGACGTTCGCGCTAATTGTTTATGCGCATCTTTAGTGCGCAAGTAACGCACACGCCACGCAATGTCACGCGCAATTCATGGTTGACGATACACAGAGGTTAACACACATGTCGGGCGATGTGACAGCATTAAAAAGGGGAAAATTCATTTCCGTTGCACAGTTTTAAAAACGAAAACTCGACGTGAAACGATTAGACGGGTTAAGGCTGCAACAAAAAGCCCAAGTAAAGGCGTTGATACGGTCCTGCGGGTATTTCGCGCGAAGAGATTTAAGATATTTACAGTGCAGGCCAGAATTAAGCGAACTACGCAGACGCGTTTTATACGCAGCAAAAACGCGTATGCGCGTATTTTTAGACGCGTCTAAATGTGCGCGTTTTTGCCATTGTTATGCATCGCCGTAAGTTCTCTTTGTGTGGTATTGTCAAACAAAACAAAAGAATTCAACCGGTTAACTACAACCACAAATTTAGCATTTTATGAAATCAGCCAGCGACAGCTATCATATTTCGAATCTTATCTGCTTTGTAAATACTGGCGACTTTAAAAACAACTCCTAGCCGATATTGAATATTCACTGTATGTTATAGAAAATGTAAATCTAAGCTAATTAGTCGAATACTACTTCTTCGAAATCAAAGCGCTCTGTGCGCGAACTCGTGAATGATAGGTGAGTGTTTCGAGTTATGCCTTCGGTTATTTTAAAAATTACACGCACATTGTGACTCGAAAGAGAAAGCGTTTCGATGTTTCTTCGAAGGGGTGAAATTGGCACAAGTTGGCTATAATTGGAAAGGCACTGTGGCTCCCGTGTTGATTGAATAAAAAAACATCCAGTTTTCCTTCCAAGAACCTCCGTACATTGTGTTGTTGTCGAATGAAACTTGATACATGTGCAGGAATTTGGTTGCCTAGCACATGACTGAAATCTTCCCGATGTTATCAGTGTGGCAATTTCTTTCTACGTCGAAACGACGGCTTCTGTCAGTGTTTTACAATATTAGAAGAAGTTTTCAATCTTGCAAAAGTTGCTATTATGGCTTTATCCAAGTGAACGTAAATATAGGAATGCATCAAGCGTTGCGGTACTCAGTAGACTCTCAGTGTTTTACGTTTAGGTTTGTTCCGGGGAATCGATCTTATCGCTCTCACTAGTCGCGAATGAAATTTTGCAAAATTGAAGTTTCCTATTTTACCCTAAGCCTTTAACCAACGGAATTTGCCTTGGATCTTTATAGTCAACTGAACGATTACATTTTGCGGCCGAAGATAGTAAATGCTTGAGGTAGAATGAGGGAAAGTTCACGGTAAGTAAGCAAATCTGAACCGAAGCGCGCGAGAGGAGCGAAGTCTGTTGAAAATCATTTGGTGGATTGACTGATTTTATTCCGGGTCGTAGTTTATTTGTTTTCTCTATAAGATTTACCCACAAATACTGTATTATTCTCGAACTACCCGAATCATCATTGCGACAAGGAATAAATAAGAATAGCGTTTAGAAATATAAACCAACAAGTTAAATCCTTACACGGTCCACGTACGCAGAGCTCGTTTCGCAAAGTACAGATCTTTAAATTTAGAAACTCTGCATTCCCGGCGTTTTATTCCTCTTTTAGCTTGTCACACACAGAAGTCTGACTGTTTATAGTCTTGATATCTTCAATTCTACAGATGTTATTCATCATTTCGTTTCGTTTCGTAAGCCTCGTGGCAAGTTTTTTTTTTTTTTTAAGTTCTTCCATGCGCTCAACAACATGAAGTTGTTCTTGCGCTGAGCCGGTTCTACAAGAAAGTCGACAAGTGTAGTCATACTTTGTCAAACCTTTCTGAAAGGCTATTCCCAGGCCATTCAAAAGAACAATGAAAGATCAACAATATGAAAACAATGAGCTAGCTCATACATACTAATGCGTCTGACTAGACGCACATCTGCAGATTTTTAGACGCGTACACGCGTCTGCAGCAGACGCGTTTTATGCGTATGTTTTGGTTCGCTTAATTCTGGCCTGCACTGTACTTGACTCTCGATATAACAAAATAATTGAAATGCAATGTTTTATGTAGTCTATTCGTCAAACGAAGTCACCTTTAAGCTTTTTCAAGTTTTGATAGTAAACGAGAAAGTCTTACCTTACAAGAGAGCAATTTTATTGATCATCAAACCCGTGTAATCAATCTCCACATACCCATTCTAGGTAAATAAATAAGCTTACTTCTCACATTTTCGCCTCGCTAACAGCTATAGATACATTTTCTTGGCATTGGCTAAACAGCTGTATAAGTTTGGAAGGTAGAATAACGATAACCAACTTAAACGATCAGGGTTTTGACAGCACACTCGAACGAAAACATTGACTCAAGCAATCATTGTGAGCTGTGCATGATGGGATAGATATCCCTGTTTAGGTTCCAGTGCTTCTCTGACCTGTCACGCAAAAACGTGACTTTGGAATCTGTCACCACAGCGGCTAGCTTGTCTTCATTATAACTCTCTTAGATGTCTGGTGACCCCCACTTTTTTTTCAATTGATCACTTTCTCTATCAATTGTCTACGTTTTAGAGAAAAATGAAAAAAATCTATGGGGCAGAAGTTTGATTATTTTCTATTTTTCTGTCCACACACCATCGAATTACACTCATTTTTGTCTATGTGACGATCGCGAATGTCCTCTTTAAGGGCTACATTTAATTACAAGGATGACACCAGTTGGACTAATTTACGAAACATATACGCTTAGATAAAATTTGACTAAAATAGTTTGTCTCCAGTTAATCATCTTGAAAATTTTAAACTTAAAACTGTGGAGATCAATTTTAGTTACGAAGGCCCAACTTTTCAAAATCAGGGTATTTTTCCAGCACTGTATCTCTGAAACGAAGTTGGTGACCCCCAATTTTTTTTGCATTTCTGACATCAATAACTTATTAGCTGACCATACCTAAACTATGAAAAAAATCTGTGGGGCAGAACTTTTTCGCGCGATCGTCCTTAAGATGCTTCATACAACTGGACCCTACACTCCATTCAGCCAGAGTCAGACACTAAGAAGAGAAAGGCTTTGTGATACAGGCTTCAAGGACAAAAATTTGGTGGCTCTAGGACTCCAAGTGTACCCCCCCCCCCCAACCCACCTCTGCAAGTACCGGAGAGCACTGTATTTTGTATTGTTTTACACCTATTGTGGTTTGGTCTTGTTTGGACCTGTTTTGTTTTCTGTATTTTGTTTGTTTTGTCTTTCATCATCTAAATCCCGGTACTCACAGAAGGAACCGCTTTTTTAGGACTGTACCAGATTGAAAAACCGTATGTAAACACAAGAAAACTCAAGACTTTACCTGGAATATCCTTTGGCAGCTTCACATGCTTCCTAAGTCAGGAGATTCTTTTTCTCAATCCACACTTGCAATCAAAGTTATATGTCAAGCTGTCCTTTTGGCTAATAACAATAAATAAATAAATAAATAAATAAATAAAAAAGAGTTAAAAAAAGAGTCTCTTGTTGCACGAAAATAACAACAAATCAATTTGCCTTGCTAGTTATGAGCTCCTTTCCACCTTACAATTGACTGTGTGGTTCCAGAAAATATCCATACCCCCACCTAAGGGATTTTTCACTTAAGACCCTCCCCCCACCTCCCTGGAAATTCCATTCCAGGGGGTTCTTTGAGGACCCCCCACCACCAGCGATACAACGCTAGATTTAAATTTATCAAGTAGAATTTGAAGGACTTTGAAAACCCAGTCGAAAACTGGCTGCAAGAACAAGAAAGCACTTCAAAGGAATTAGTCTGTAGATTCAAGTCTTGGCACATTGTAGTTGTCTCTGTACAGTTCTTGAATGAAATGAATTTTTCAGGTTTTTATCAAATAAAAGTTACTATTTTATGACACGAAACTCGCCTGTGGAGCTACGAACAGGCTCAACTCCTCAGTTTTTTTTTTTTTGCTGGATTCAGAAACTTTTTAATTTCCTCATTTGAGGGCTTTGATTTATTTTAAGGTATCAGCCACCCTTCAGGACCGTCCGCGCGCGGATCGCTGTAGCGTTAGTTGTTTTTATAAAAACCCCTATAAACCATATATTTTTTAAAAGCTTAATAATTCCAGATTATGGATTTGAACTAACAAAAACTATTTACTTAAATGTGTTTCGAAATTGGAACGCTTTGTGAAAAAGTACACGTCTCTATAAATCATTTTCCACTCCCAACGGAAATAAACGGAAGAAAACAATTAACACCGCATTCGCTTCTCAACACATTCCACTAAAAAACCGTGTCTCAGATTTTTGACAAGTTCGTTTGTTTCTCTTTTATTAGCAAATGAAGTTGGGGAAAGCAATTAGTCAACACTCCCTGTGGAAAAAAAGCTCTAGCTCTAAAATCAAAAGGAGTATTAAAATTCGCAGACACGGTTTTGTAGAAGAGATATATGGCATCACTCTGGCCAAATTTTAGCCAAATTGATTGAAAGGCTGCCGACTTGGAGTTCAAAACGTACGAGTCAATCGGCCAAATTTGCGTTCGGAGATATAATAGAAAATACATTTTTGGCGGCATCCTACCTGGAATGAGATTATAACACCTAAATGGTTATTCTGATTGATATCAGAGAGGGGTCAATTTTCTCGAACAATAGGACTTTGACAGGTAACACGTAACAGGAACAAACTTTCGCGGCAAGTAGCGGGAAATAATTATTTTGCAGTCGTGCGTGTGTTTATTTCAAACGCTCTGCTCTTCTCGGAAGAATTAAAAACAGAATTTGCGTTGTGCGACGGACAGCTTTCATTCTCGCACTGGATTCTCCAGGTAGAACCAAGTCCATGCTTAGTCGCTACATTTTCCATGACTTGGACTCTTCCCTGGCAAAATCGACAAGACACAGACTCGTCCAGTTTCTCAAGCAGCTTTTCGCTCGATACGATAGCTCGACTGCTTATCGTTTTCCACGTTCCATCAGCAGATGGGGTCGATGAGCTTGATTGGCTATCTTCTTCTGGGTCTTCAAGCTGGATTTTGGAGCGGCTTGCACTCTCAGCAACTGCAGCATTTTCGCTTTTCTCCTCGAGCCACTTCTCCTGCCGATAAAATGAGCCTTTGTCGCTCTCTGCCAATTTTGCGGCCCATTCTTTGTCAAACCCGCTCTTCGATCTCTTTTTCGCTCTCGGTTTCGATGACGAAAACGGACACGACCTTCTCTTTTTTTTTGGCGGCATTTTAACCGAAGCAAACGCTAAATATCCACGGAGAATACTAAAGGCTATAAACAACACAAAGACAATTCGCACGTGTTATGTCGAAGCACGCACTTGGTATCACGTTACTAGTTCATTAACTGGTATATGACACGGGCATGACAGTTCTTGTCAACGATCAATTAAGATAATTTACGAGAAAAATTCTTTTACCCCCGATATCTTTCGACGGAATAAATATTTTCTTCTGATTTTTTTTTAAAAGAAAGCTCTCAAGTATATCTTATTGAAAACGTTGAAACCTCAAATATGGCCGTGATCCGCGCGCGGACGGTCCTGAAGGGTGGCTGATACCTTAAAACTTTAACTTTAAATGATCATGAAGTTACGGTTAGGGCCTCAGAGGCCGATTAATTGCATCATAAAGTCAAACAGTTAAGAAAAATACCTGTCAGACGAAGGAAAGGTGCACCTTACTTTCGCTTTATAGAGGGATAATAAACAGACAACACTTAGATACCAAAATGACTTTTTGCAGAGTGATGCATAGGTTGTGCTGTTTTTGTCCTGAGTAATAATAATTATTATTTTTCCGCAATGGCAACTGCCAACTTTGTGCCTTTATAGCTTACAATTTTTTCATGGATTTCCTCACCTTGTGGAGAAATTTCTCATATGGACACTTCCAGCCCCTTGCATGCCTTTTAGCCACCCCTCCCCTTTGGGATATCCATTGACCTTCTGTGGTGGTGGGGTTGAATATTTTCTGGAACCAACATTTTTCTTTTGGGGGCTGAAGGAACTCTGCAAGTATGGTGATAACTTCAATACTAATGTAAAACCAATTGTGACATGTGCGAGCCCATTTTTGCAAATTGAGCATCATCATAAATCATCAAACTTG
This sequence comes from Pavona decussata, assembly GCF_977016875.1. Lineage (NCBI taxonomy): Eukaryota > Metazoa > Cnidaria > Anthozoa > Scleractinia > Agariciidae > Pavona > Pavona decussata. The sequence continues at coordinate 3,381,856 of NW_028145638.1, forward strand.
CTAAGAGAAACTTTCAGATTAAGAATTGAGCATTTACTAAAAGAAATTATAATTTGGTTCAAACAAAATTGCTTCAAAGTTCTTCAAATTCTACGGGAAAGTAACTGAATTCATAGGAATGCAAGACTCAACGCTATTCTATTATAATGTATAGGCCAACTATGAGAAAAATGAAACAGCTTGCATCATATTAATTTGATGGATGGTAAAATTTCCGAAAAGGAAATTTTCAGAAGGTCGAGTTGTGCCAGTTGTCTGTCTCACTTTCCTGGCTATCACAGTCGGGAAAATATACGCGTAAAATTTTCGACCAGTTTTCCTGCTGGGGTAAGTTACCCATCTGAGGTGGTCGTTTCAATTTATTAATGTAAATATGAAATTGTTTTTATTTCTTTATTTTTGATTTGGTATGGTTTGTGTAGCCATGGGATTAGATCGATGACTAATCGATGTCATCTTTGACTAATCAATGTACATGTAATCAATGACTAATTGATGACTTTAAATTTTGTGGCCTATCGATTATTATTTCTGTTATATAGTTTCATATTTATTATTATTATTATTCATCGATTACTCATTGATCATCGGCAATAATCAATGACTAATCAACTGATTATCTTTCGATTAGTTAATGTATTGATTACTCATTGATTTCCATTGATGTCATCAATTAGTTACGTCTGGTACAGGCTTCAAGGACAAAATTTGTTTGCTCTAGGACTCCAAGAGTACCCCCCACCCCTTCCCCCTCTCACATACACCGTCCCGCTTTTTGGGGTCTTCCTGCAGGTACCGGAAAGCATTGTATTTGTATTGTTTTTGACCTATTGTGGTTAGGTCTTGTTTGGAGTTGTTTTGTTTTCCGTCTTTTGTTTCTTTTATTTTACGTCATCTGTAGTCCGGTACTCACAGAAGCAACCGCTTTTCTTAGGACTATACCAGATTGAACCTTATCACCATATGTAAACACAAGAAAACAAAAGATTTTACCTGGAATATCCCTTGGCAGCTTCACATGCTTCCTAAGTCAGGATTTTACTTTCTCAATCCACACTAGCAACCAAAGTTATACGTCAAGCTGTTCTTTTGTTGTAACCATCAATTTTTCCACGGCCCAACTGCGGCCATGCTCGAGCCAAATTTTTGCACATGGCGCTTCGTTAAGTCATTTACACCTGAAAACAGGATTAAAATTTACCTTACCAGTAAACAAATAAAATGTAAATTGTAAATAGAGCATAATGAACACATTTTAGGAAGTGTTAGAAAGTAAACTGACCTTTTTTGGACTGTTTTTCGATGACATCTCTCATGTTTTCGCGCCGAAGGTGAAAAAACGCGCACCGCCAGCATTCAATCCCATCGCGCTTTGCAAGCAGGGCGACGTCGCTCAGCTAGTTCCCAGTCTGCTAAGGAAAAATTTTTGTTTGTAACAAAGTGCGCGTGCTCAGCGAAAGCCATGGATTAACCCTAATCCACGATTAAAAGGCGTCTTAAAAGTTAATCGGTGTTTTCATCTCGCTTGTTCAAAATGGTTTAAAGGGCTTATTTCAAGCTAGTCTAAGTCCAAACTGAGGGACAGAAATCTTTTGGGAGAATCTTTATTGATTAGTAATAAAACTCGAATCAAAGTTAACGTTAATCCAGGATTAGCTTTATCACACTTTGAACAATTGGCCCATGATGCTGCTTATTAGAAGAGAATTTATCGCATGTATTTTCCTAGTTATAATACGAGCAGTGCCAGGTTGTCACTAAAAGTTCCTCGTAGGCTCTGAGTAGCGTGGTCGCTTACAAGAGGTTAAAAACGATAAAAATTGTAAAGCCGTCACCTCAAAAAGTGGTCGCGGTCGCTTGCGAGAGGTGGTCGCACATGGAGGTTCGACTGTATATACAGCAGCTAGGTCGAATCAAGCGGTGCACGTACGCCAATTGATTCGCCGCGCTTCAGTATTTCTTTGACCTGATCGATCCGACACAAAAAATCACCTTGGTTGGCGATCTCCTAAAACACTGTCTTTATGAGTTTAAACTTTGAATAAAAATATTTCTTGAATAATCTTGCTTCTATCGAAAGGTGTTGGCATTCAATTGAGGTTACACTGACTTAAACCTTTATGACCGCGTAAAAATAATGTTGTTTCAATTCAAAACAATAAGGTTTTTCCGGCAGATTATCACAAACTCCAGCTAGCTCACCCAAAAATCTAGTGAATTATCCGAAAAGATAATAGAAAGATTGAGAATCGCGTTTACGGCCCATGAACCACACGAATTCAAATGTGTCTACTTGATCTCTATTCTTTACTCTCGCGTTTTTTCCCCAAACATTCAATTATGTTCCCAGTTGAGCCCTTTCTCAGAATCACTGTAGTCGGTTTAAGTGTATTGATTAATCTCGCAATTTAGCAAAGTCAATACAACTTAACAACGTTGCAGAACTACCAGTGTCAGTTTCCATGGGAACCTCACTGTCCTCAAGTTTAACTGTAAGTTGAAGAATTTCCAGAAGATTTTGCACTTCTCTTACAAACTGTTTAACAGTTATAGTGCATGAAGCACGCTAGGAAGTGACCAATGGCGGCAAAGCACGAGCAAAGTGAGGGTAAAACACGAGCCGCAAGCGTGTATTTCTCCGTACTTCTTGAGTGCTGTCGTCAATTCCTTCAGTGCTTTTATTTGTTTTATAATACATTTTTTACTATCGAAATGTAATCAGCATTAGAAAACGCAACCTTTTGCAATTAAAAGAATTATAAAAGTTAAACACAGCTCCATCACTGACCCATCACCAGTTTAATTCCGATAATATTGCACGACCAACAGCCCAAAAAGTTCTCAGAAATTTTAATGGTAGAAAATTAAGAAACCGGGAACCGTCAAGGATTCTGTGACTTTACTAATGTCCATGAAAAAGCAAATGACTAGAAAGAAAGAAAGAAAGAAAGAAAGAAAGAAAGAAAGAAAGAAAGAAAGAAAGAAAGAAAGAAAGAAAGAAAGTTTATTCTCAGAAGGAATAAGTTCTGCTACCATCCAGACTCAGAATAAAGTATTTGATGTACAACTGTATACTGTTGTATGCCATTAAACTAACACAACAATAAGTTCCTGGTTTCTAAATTTTGTACCTTTAAAATTTCTGAGAACTTCTGAGAGTTTTCGGGCCGTTGATCGCGCAATATTATCGCTTTTAGGCTTGTTATCACTGCCATCGAAATATTTCGCCCTTTTCAATTGCGATTCGTAACTACAAATATCAACATTAAAATCTGTCATGTCCAAATATTTGTCGCGTAGGATTGGCTAAAGAAAATGGAACGTTAGATTTAGTAAGAGTCCAGTAGCTAACTCCGGTACCATTAAAATTTAAGTTAAGTTGAAATTCGTTACGTAATCAAACCACCTCTAACGAAAAACTTAGCAAATATAAGCAAGGGACAAGTAAAACAGGCTAACATAATATTGATGGATCAGAGTATTAACTCTGCAGTGTATGTTAAAGTGCTAAAGTGAACCCATGAATTTCCTACTGAGCGTTAGCCCTAGTAAGGAAATGGGAGACCACACGAGGCAAAGAAAACAATCTTTGACCTCGGCTCGACGGGAAACGAACCCGTGACCGTCGGATTTGATCGTCCGTTGCTCTACCGACTTAGCTACAAGGCCAGACGGGAGTAATATTGATCGCCACTATAAAAAGCGATTGCCGCCTGCACTAGAGATACGAACAGCCGGCTGGAAATAAAATATAGTCGGGAGATAATTGTTAAGGGCGATTTAGACGGTACGACTTTCTCTTACGACTGTCGCATGCGATTTCTAGAGCGCACGCTGCTTGCGTCATGTAAAAATCGTACACAACTTTCGCCACTCAACATTGCCTTTACCTACGATTGTCGTAGGATTTTAAAACATGTTTTAAAATCCTACGACATTTTTCGTGTTATGTGCGTCTGTCGTAAGGATGTTGTAGGTTGATTTACACGACGCGATTCGTGTTGTAGGCATGGCGTAAGCGTGTCGCATGCGACAAATCGTAGGCAAAATCGTATCGTCTAAATCGCCCTTTAGATCACTGCTAGACGTTATCGATTTCCCGGCGCTTCGGTAGGTGGCCGAGCACTGTTGAATGCTTATCGATTTCATCGATATTTTGTCGGCAGTTAACACTTAATAGTTACCATTTTTTACGGTTACGTATCTGTCCACTGCTATGTGAAGAGGCCGTAGACACAAAACAACGAGAGAGTAAAACTTGCAATTAGCGTTTCACGACATCACAAGAAGATTACAATTATTTTGAGACGATCTAAAGTCTTGGTAAAATATATTGTGTCTAAAGGAACCATTACACTGCGTCAGGACAGATTGAAGAAAATACTACTCAAACAACTAACTTATTGTTTTTCTTTAATGTAATCTCATGTTATATGATTAAAATACACGGTTCTGAAATTATGAATGATAATCAGTTGGGCTAGAATATTTAGCCTAGAGCCTAGTATTCCTGTTTCTAATTTTAATATTGAAGTTGATCTGTATTTGAATTCAGATTGTTTTAGATTCTTATCATGGCAAGTAAGATGAATTAATAGATTTAGTGTATTTTGTTTGCAATGATTATGATGTGGATCAAAAATGCTATATTTTCTTGAGTGGCTTACTCTTAAATCATGATACAGTTCTCCTGTTAAATTGGCCGAAAAGCCCGTCGTCAATACTTTCATTCACCTTTTTCCCAACCAGAAAATGCATCGACTTCTGGATCTTGATCTTGACCTGAATTATCATCATCTTGATGAGCATCATGGGTTGCGTTTTTCTGCGGGACATCCCTGCTTGGCAACCTCCACACCTGTTTTCGAGTCTTACGATTTTTGTTGTAGCAGTTGCACTTTGACCACGTTATTTCCCAGTCGCAGCCATGCCACCCCCATTTTGACTGAGTGTTTACAACTGAATGTTCTTTCTTGACCCCAGTGTCCCGTTCTATTGATACGTGGGCAACGCAAGATGGTCCACGACAGAAGCACCATATTGGCGTGTAGTGACAGTCGTCGCTGCTATGGCAACCCTGTGATGCCAGCGTGCACTCGAATTCTGGAGACTGCCAACGTGAGCCAGGAATGTTGTCGAATTTCTGTAATACGACTCCTCCACTTTCTTCGTACTCACAGCCATAATTCAGGAAGCCGAGGTAGTAGTTCTTCAGGTTTGTAGCTCTCATGTAGTTCTTTGATCCACTTACAAAACGGCTATGGAGGATATCCCATACCGACCTGAAGGTGTGGTCGACAGATGCGGGATGCGTACTGGCCTCTTTCAAAAGTTTTTCAATCAGTTCTTTGGTCCTCTTTACGGTCAACGCACTTTTGGTTTCCTCGGTGCCTCCTCTGACGAAAACGTGACATATTACGTTCATATTTTTGGACTTGGATACTTCGCTGTCTGTAACATTTGCACAGGCCTTAACACCCAGCTTGCCAACTTTCGTGGGACCCGATAGTGAAACGCAGCTTTTTACCTGAAATTCTCTTTGACTGTATGCTTTAGAACTTTGTGCAAATGTCGTCTGTTTGATGCTTACCCCACGGTTAACAGACGTTATAACATGCGAGCCAAATGTGTTCAAGAAATCCTGGTATTCCGTCCAAGAGTGTTGCTTCCAGGGTTTGTTAACTACCTCGGGTAATGCTTTCAAGGCTTGGACAAAGCGCGTTGTAAAGGGGGTTTTTGATTTATCATTTAAACAGTCCTTGTCCACCAAAATCTTTTCTTTGTAAGCCCTCTTTGTCAAGGATATACCACTTACGTTGGATGACGTCGACTTTTCACCTGATATGACGCTTGAAAGCGTTGCGCTCAGGGCAAAGGTAGACTGCAACGAGACGTCCAAATGTGCCGACACTGCCAGACTCGAGTAGAATTTTTTGGTATTTTCGTAGTAGTCATAGAAACTCCCTGATGCAGGTGTCTCTGGCCTTGAGAAACACTCCTGAGGGATTTTTTGAAATATGCTTGCCTCCTCTTCCCGGAAATCAGCTAGCAAGTTGATGCCTTGAAGATTGATTGCCCTCCCAAGCTCATCAGTGCCATCAAGATTTTTTCCTTTTCCAGGCTTTGTGCCAATCGGCTTCGACTCAATCTTCGCTTTTGCTTCGCTGAATGCAGCTATCAGGCAAATAATCAGCATAAAAAACACTGCCATGACTCTTGGTGTTTTTCTCGCCTGCTCTTGGTTTTAAAATTCTTGGGTCAGCGTATAACTGCGAAATTAAATTTAACGAAATAAGTGAGTGCAATTCCATTTTGTTAGTTTTGGAGTTCATTTACCATTAGTAGGGCATCTAATCAAGCGCTTGCTGTACGATCTATGTCATTAAAGTGAAAAAAAAAGATACACTTTCGGATTTTTGGACAAAGGTTTTCTAAACAACCACCCCCGTCCCCAGGGTCCTCGCGAAATTCAAAATGTCGGCCGGCGAAAACCCTGGCACACGCCAGGGGGCACACGCTGCAAAAATACTCCACGAATCGCCGTCCACCATTTGGGATTTTGCTAGGACCCTGAGGACGAGGTTGATTGTTTGGAAAAACTTTGTCCACACCACAGAAATAAAAAGATTAAAAAAAAAAAAGATGTAGAAAGATGTGTGAGTGTTTTTAGGTCCTGATCCACAAATAGTTGAAAAATTCTGCTCTTAGAAAAATTCATGCTAGATGAATTTGCTTGCAAATTGCAAGTTCAATGCCTTTGGTATTTCTTCGTCTTGTTTCGTCTTTAACCACTTCATCAGTTCCCATTAGCTGCAGTACTGCGTCATTTTGACAAAAAATGTTGTGCAATGTTGTTTCTTTTACCAAGAACGAATATCAAATCAAGTTTAGCATGAGCATGAACACAAACATTAGCATAAAAAAAATCGAGTTTGAACCGGGTCGAGGTAAGGAAAATATGTAGCAGGAGGAAAACATTTTTTTTTTCTTTTGCCAGTGTGAGCTAACGTGAAGTACTGTTAAGCAGAAGCACATAAAATCACCAAGATTGCAGGAGGTGTGTCCTTTGTCTGGATTACTTCGTAGGTGGAGAATGGTGTGAGATAAGGACAAAAAAAAACATATAAAATCAGACCCACTACACGTCTTACACCGGTTTCCCAAATTTTGACTTATGCTTGTACTTAGCGCATTTAAGTGGGAACTAGGGGCTTGATGTATCTTAAACAGGAAGGCCCGGTATAAAAGGGGCCTGGCCTGGCCATTCTCACCTTCAGTTGTCAATCAACCATCAGAGTAAAACAACTGACAAACAACATACGTCTTTTTCTACGGTCATTACTGATAAAATTGGCTTAGTTTTCAGAATAAACTCTGCTAAACAAATTAGAACTTGATGTCTTATTTTGCTGTGGTGATATTGTGAAATTTTGAGGGATATTTTTCAGAGGACGCTTGAGTCAACAACTTATACGACTGAACGGCGTCTAAATTTCTATCTCACGCCCACAAAGGTGTGAAATGAAGGAGGGGCTTGCCTTTTTATAGTGGAACTTCTTGTTTAAGTATAAAAGGGGCCTGGCCTGGCCATGTTATTGTTGGCCATTATTGTTTTATTATTATAGTTCCATTGTAAAATCTACATTATTCAGCCGTGAGGCTGCATGCGAAGTGATCTAATAAACTATCTATCCTATCTATCTTATCTTATATTGTTAGTCGAAACAACACCTAACTTAGGAGGGATTCGTGAACCTAGTCCCAGGCCTTAAAATTCATTTACTCTGGTGTTATATTTACCTGTAATCATGTAGGGATTATTTTTGGATTCGCTGGGCACGCATTACGTTCCACAGCAAACACACTGATAACTATGAGCTGCTAGTATAGTGTAACCTTCGCATCGGGGCACAATAATCGGAGCCGACGCGTTGAGCGAAAGCGACGAATTTCCGATGTATAGATCCGAGTTTTAACGAGGGAAACAACTGTCTGCGGCTGCTCGAAATATCTCTGAGCTATTTTTTTTTCGTACTTTTCAAAAAGAACACGGTTTTCAGCGCGGTTGAATTTTACGGAGAAGCATTCATAAACAGTTCGATATATACGGTTAATCCTGAACAGAAGGGTTCAAGGTTATTTTTCATTGAATTAAACCAATAGTCGTGTTTGGAACAATCTTGTCCTATTAAGATTTATTACTTAGCTGAGTGTGAACCAACTCGAGAAAAATTCAGAAATTGGCTTTGAGTAAATTTTAGAAATCCAACCTTTATCAGTGTTGTAACTTATAGTCATAACAACAGCCACTAATATCACGGTTGCAAAAATCTTTCTAATCTTTTCTTTCCTCCTGGACAACTGTACATCCAAATAATGACAACTGGATAATTTTTAACACCAAGTAAAGCCATGAAAAAATAAACCTCACTCTTAAGGAAAACACGACACAAGACATTCATCAATCACATGTTTCTCAGAGTACGATTGAAAATACCAGCATTGTGTTTCTTGTAGATTGATTATTTTACTACATATGTAAAGCTACTTTATATTCCGTAAAAGGAACCCCTTAAATTAAAAAGAAATCAAAACAAAACCAAAAAAACTGGCCCTTGAGTGAATGTTTAAGTAGCGAAAAGTGTTTTACAACAGGTTAAATTGAAGTTTCATTAGTTTAAATTGTTTAAGGTTAATACTTTCAAGTGCTTATCTTGCTTGGTTTAAAAACAGACGTAAACGGCGAAGCAATCTTCTTTGCCAATTTTATAGTTTCTACGTTGTTTGATTTTAACTTATTCGGAAGTATAACCGGGGTAAAAATGAAGCAGTAATTCACCCTCGATAAAAATTGGCTTCGCCTAGTGTTCATAATTAAGAAAATTAATATATTTGAGAAAACGAAGTAAGAGACTTGACAAAGGATACTTTTAGAAAGTGAAACGGACGGCAATCTAGAAACAAATTGTTACTGCTGCAGATTTGACTGAGTTATTCCGTCTCGGAACCAAAGCATGCCCTTTTAAAAAATGTGTTGAATATTGTAAGGAAAAATTTTCTCAGTGAAGGCAACTGTTAAAGAGATTTAATCAGACAAAAGTAGAAAAAGTTGTTTTCATTACAGCATTCTAGAATGAGTGATAACATCAAATGAGTGTAGCGATTTGCGCGCACTTTATTTTCCAATTCATCAAAAGTTTGCTTCGAAAGTTGAGAAATGTGAAATGACGGTAAGGATATATTGATTGTCTCTGTATAGCGAAAAACAGAATCACTTACAAAACTTGGTTTCAAAATCCTTGTCATTGTTGTAAACGTACTTTGGAACGCGGGATAAAAGAATCAACAAACAAGTATTGTGGAACTAAAAAACCAATTAGTTGATTAATTTAAAGCCCTGCATTTGTGAAAGTGTAGAAATGTTCTGTTATCATGAAGTGTGATTTGCCGGATACAATAAAAGAAAAGTCCTTACCTTCCATTCTGAGGAGATCCGCTTAACTGGATGGTAAACGTTTTGTGTCAGATGTTGTATTTATGGAATCTGAATAAGCTTCGTGGTCAGTGTTTTATGAGGTAACCTATTCTGTGAAACAGTCGATCCGTGAAAAAGGAAAATTTCCTTTAGAGCCATGCTTTTGGGGGTTAATGGCGATTAATTGAAATTACAGCAGGTCACTCTAGCTCACTCAACGCTGAAATTACGCGCATGCTCAGTCCTTGGACCAACTTCTCATGAGCACGCGTCTCAATTTATGAATGCTCGTTGTGAATGCTACCCTCTCGGTTGGTTGTCTATCCTAGCGAGCCTTTAAATTTCTAATACTTTCTAACATTTTCAGTAATGTTTTACTGAAAAAACTAGCAGGGTGATAAAGACACTGCTTTCGACGGAAACCTCCCCCATAAGTCACGATATGGAGTAACGGCCCACCCCTCCCTTGGGGATGTTCTGTTGAAAGTAATTCCTTGAAAAAAAAAAGTGTTTTATAATTCTTGTTGCTGAGTAGCAGCAGAGATCATATTTGGGTTGTGAAAAGAGATTTTTTCATCGTTGTGTTTTAGGGGGAATTTTAATATATTGTATTCTAGTTACTGTGGGTCTGAATTACCCGCGCGACCAGTTTATTTTACCAAGCACTCTGAGGTTGCAAGATTCTTAACAGGTATTTGTTTTTAAAACCGTGTGGAGGTATTTTAACATCAGTTCTGAAAACGACGTACAAGCCATTTGAAGTTTGACGATCGCTTTCTGTCCACTTTTTTCACATTTGAGCTTATAAATTCAAACTAAAGCAATTTTTAAAAATCTTTCAACGCGGTATTTGTCAATACCTGCTGTTGCAACCAACGGAAGGCCGGAGTAAAATGTCACGCTGTTAATTCAGGTTTATAAACCTTGTTCAACCTTGTTTGGCGACAAGTACCTGAAAATTTCCCGCAAGTTGTCTCAATGCAAATATCGAGAACAAATAGTTCACGAATCCAATTCTGAGTTGGTAACAAAGTCATATTTTTAGTTATAAACTAACATAATATTACTTTGTCGCAATGCTAAGTTAAAATAAAATTAGTGTTCACTTTGTTTGTAATTCGCATTAAATGCAAATTAACACTTCCATTGTTGTTAAACCTAGTTCATAATCAACTTCAACATGGGTTGCTTTTTAGTAACTAGTTTCAGAGTGATCTTTTCGCTTTATCAGAAAGACAAGAATGATAAGTATTAGCTCGTAATCTTCTGCAAAAGGCTACTTTTAAAAGAGTCCATCAAAGCCATCAGTTCCAACTGAAATTACGCGCATGCTCAGTCCTTGGACCAACTGCTCATGAGCACGCGTCTCAATTTATTCGAGGAATTCCTTCAGTTGGTAACAAAGTCATGTTTTGATTATAAACTAGGGTAATATTGCTTTGTCGTAATACTAAGTTAAGATAAAATACGTGCTCAGCTTGTCTTTCTTTCTATTTTAAGCGTCATCTTCTAAGTCATCTGCATGAGCCAGATTCACGAGGAATCTTAAGACGTATCTTAAAAATTGGTTCTGAACAATAGTTTATTGCTAAGATAACAATACACTATTGTTAACAAACTATACTTAGGACACATCTTTACGTAGGAGCACTGGTAGGAGAATCTGGCCGGTGGACAACATAACTGAAAGAAGTTAGAAAGTATTCTTACCATCGTTTTTAAAGAATAGCCTATTGTTAGAACGACAATAGACTATTGTTAAGGGTCACTATTCATGATACATCTTAACTAAGGAAACCTTGGTGAATCAGTGGGGCGAGATACACGAAGCTCTTCAAAGTTAACACATATCTTAAGTATTGTCTCTTAACAATTGACTATCAGTTAATCCAACAACTTACTTTTGTTAAGAAACAATCATTAGTATACATCTTAACTTGGGAGGATTTTGTGAATTTGGCCCCTGGTCCCTAACCATTACTTGCATACTTTTCTATAAAAGTGTCAAAAATTAAACCCGCAAGACGAAATAGAGATAACTGTATTTTTTGTTTAGAATCTCGTTGAATTTTTCAGATGGAGTTTCCCGCTGTGTGCTGTTCTTGTTTAGAACTTGAGGTAAAGGGCGGTATGGTTTCTCAGGCGAATAATCAGTTTAGAGACGATATAAATGAGTTCAAATTTATTGTCTATTTAGAGACTATACGGCTCTGCCATCTTACCCATCACTGTATCTTTGTTTGAAACTTATTTTTCAAAAGCAGTCGATATTTTAGTCTTAATCCTGTAGAGCGTTCCACCTGCCTTTACTTATTGTTGGTGGAACGCTTGAAGTGGCATGTACCCGCAATTTTTCTCCCGAAATTATTCTCCACAGCAATAACATCATCTGAAAGAATCCAGTTACAATTTATATTATGAAAACGGTTCTACTGGGAAACAATCTTTCTTCGTAGAATTCAAATTCTGACTTTTTATTCCAATTAAAAAAAGATGGGCTAAAGAAATATATACTGATGAAACATGTGACGAGGTTCTACACAAAAGCGAGCTTTGTCGAACCTTTCAAGGAAAATAAACTAGTGAATCGTCAGAAATCGTGAAGTTTAAAATAAATACAAACTAAGATAACCCTCATATGGCTACTGACACAGAATTTAAAGTGTATTAGCCATAACATTTAATGGCTTTTTAGTGCTGTGATATGTAAACAAATAACTCTACGTTGTCTCAAGATATTCTCAATCAAGCGGCCGGAGCAGAACGACATGTTTCCCAAGGAAATTGAGTGGCGCGCCCAATTGATAGAAATATTATTTCTCTCATTATTCTTTTTGGTAGCTGCGGAGCCGACGATCTTGGCCTTAACGCTTTTCAGAGTCTCATAGTTTTTCTCTTTTGCATCCATTTTGTATTGGAAGGTGGAACGCTACGGTCTACTATATCAACAGCCTTTGAAAATGGGCCTAAAACAAAGAGAGAAAGGTGAAAACAAAATATGACAAAGGACGTATTCTTATTATTATTAAATGACTTTTACGTTTCAAGATTGCACGCTAATAACAGTCCTTTATCCGGCTAAAGTTAGCAAACAGAGCACTGCCCTGGCTAATGGGATGGAAAAATTTAACAAGACTCTAAATCTTTCTATATTAGTCTAGTGGTCCGTTTAAGACAATGTGCTACTAATCGTCAAATTTATGAGAAGATCACGGTTAAAATTAAAAAAAGAAAAAGATAACTTGTACAGGTTGCCGATATTCTTGCTTTTACTGGAACAAAGAATTCAAGCGAGATAAATGTAAAATTTGTTAAACAATTAGTGCTGTAATTTATGTTGAAAGAACTCCACCTCCTTGTTACACATTCTTTGTGGTAGAAGAATGACTGAACCAGCAAAGTATCTCCTTTTTTTCCATTAAAATTTGCTTTAACACTAATTTTTGGGGAAGGAATCCTCGCACAAATTAAGACGCGTGCTCATGAGCAGTTGGTCCGAGGACTGAGCATGCGCGTAATTTCAATTGGAACTGATGATTAGCTTTGATGGAAGAGGAAGTATCATGGGTTCTTTGATATCTTTTGTTAAAAATGATGATATAAGACCCTCAATCAGCTGCAAAATAATTCTAGAATGACGAGAGGAAAGAAATCAACTCAATTTTTGAAAAGAACAACTCGCGATCTATTCTAGCGCATTTTGGAAACAAAAATACGAGAACTTGAAAAACACTAGGCTAGCTTAACAACAATCAATAATTGTAATTTGCATCAGTCAGTGCGAATTACAAACAAAGTTTTCACGTATTTTATTTTGACGTAGCAGTATGACAAAGTAATATTAAGTTAGTTTATAACCAACGTATGACTCTATTACCAACTGAAAATTGCATTCGTGAACTAATTTTTCTAAGTTTTTGCGATGAGACAACTTGCGGGAAATTTGCAGGTACTAGTTGTGACGCCATGTGTGATATCAAAAATGGAAAAAGGTATCCAAAAAACAAAAATCAAGACAATGGTGTGTATGAACTAAAGAAGCTAACACAAACTGAATAAGGGGGGTACCATTTCAATTAAATTTAGCACAGGAAAGGTCAGGAGTTGGACATTGGGCGAAGGCTCTATTTATGGGACCGAGAAGATGAGAGAGTTGAGTTGAGTTCACCTGCTGCTAGAGTGACCTGTTGTAATTTCAATTAATCACCATTAACCCCCTCTTAAAGAACTTTCTTTTTTGATGGATCAAATACTCCACAAGATACTTAACTTCATAAAACTTGGGCTAGCTTATTCAGATTGCAAAAACGCAACAGCTGACAAACCTTTGACAGTTATTTAAGCGGATCTCTTCAGGGTGGAAGGTGTTTTTCTTCAATCGATTCCCACTTTTCTTAACTACAAACGTTTTCTAAACTTTTACAAATGCAAGGCTTAAAATTTCGTTAAATAATCAGTATAGTTCCATAGTTCTTAAAGATGTTGTATATTTTAGTCAGTCTACGAGAATAACAAGGATCAATCAATCAATACTTTGTACTGTTATATGTCACACTTTATTTTTTTATTCAAATCATGAACACAATGCTTACAAGGATTATATATTCTAATTGATCGAATTGAAGCTTTACATTGGCCGTCGAGGTTACAAAAGTCACGGCATGTTTTAAAACCCGGAACACCACAGATTTCTAGAACATTAAAACTAACCATATGTGGGTGTGGTTAGGCCTAGATCTAATAAGGACATTAATTGGGCTCGTCACGCAACACGCTCCCTCCTCCAGGAGGGAGGAGCGCGTTAGTCCTGAACTTTTTAATTTTACCTTTGTGTTCCAGTGTTCCGATCTATTCCGTGTTGTCACGCGTTCCTGGCTTCAGCCGGTTATGATGTCAAGTGTGTTTCACACAATTCTAACTGTAGATAATATCCTGAATAAGCAATTACACTCAACAGCTAAGGAGAAGCTGTTTGCACACATTTCGCACAACTCAAAAAAAGGTTAATAAAATCTACTGAAGACGAACCACCAACACTCATGTTTAAGGCCGATTTAGACGATACGACTTGGTCATTGCCACATCCTGGGTCCAGTTGTTCAAAGCCCGATTAAGCTAATACTGGGTTAACTTGAAGTTTGATTAGAGTTTAATTGCTAATCAATCAGCATTTTTCCAAAATATTTTAATTGCCCTTCAGTTTTGACTTAGACTTTTCTTTACCTTTAGCTAAAAGTCAGCTTTTAAAAGCGTTCTAACGAGCGAGGTACAAACCTCGGTTAACTTTAAATCAGGGATTGGCAGCAATTTATCAGAATAACCTGTAGTAAAACCGCTACTCAAAATTACCATGTACCAAAATTACAGTGAAATTAGAACTTGCCCAAATATCACTGACTTATGTACATTTGCGATTTGCGTGAAGATGCAGCTCGATCGCGAGAATAATTGCTCCGAAATTGCAGTGGAAATCGCGACGAAAACAAGGGTCTCAACATCGGAAAATTTAACAACCTTTCCTGTTAAATCTTCTCCAGTATGAGTAGATGTCTCTGTATAGTCTTCAAGGTAGTCCTCTATGAGCTATAAGCCTATAAGTCCTCTATAAGCGTTGTCTTGTCCATTTTGAACCTGCAAAGGAGTTCCAAAATAAAAGATTATTCATTCGCAGTGAATAAAGAAATATCGATATACAAACAAGTTTTTTTTCCGAAGAGATACTATTACGCTTCCTTTTTACAAGTTCCTTCATTATTCATGCTTCTTGTGAAACCAGGGTTTGCCAAATAAGGTCTTAACGGTATATTGCCTTGAGTCAGGAAGTAATGAGATTGCTCAAAAGTGGATTAACGGACTTGTACCTGATTCCTTAATTAATGATTTTCAGAAAACGCCTTCCGTGCATAGCTATAGGATTTGGATGAAGGACCTCTTAAGACTCCCTCTCTCGAGAAGTTTCGTTTCAATGGTCTTTTCGAATTAATGGTGCGAAAAGGTGGAGCACACTCCTTTAAACCCCTCCGGCTGAGTTCAAAAGTCTTTTAAAAGTTAGTGATTTTTTCTCCATATTTTTATGTGTGTTGTTTTAATTTCAACCATGTGATTTAATACTAATATTTAATTTAATGTAAATACAGGACTCCATTTCAACCAGCCCTGTTTAATTGGTCATTTCCTGTGCTGTATAAATATTTGTCTTAATGAAAAAAAAAATACTGTTATAAGTATATTTTAAAAAAATGATATCGGCGAACATCGAGGTTTACAAGACCAAAAACCCATGTTGTAACGAAATACGGATATTGTAAAGTGCTGGAAAAAATTCTGTTTTTCCTTCAAACAGTACTGTTATTGCGTGGGCCGGATCAGTCGCATTAAGAAAAACAAAATGCTTGACTTAATTACACCGTTCTGCGGACTAAATATCAGTAACCACAAGCACGCAAAATCAGCCAGGGTTTATTGATTATTTTCGATTTGTTTTTCCTCATTGTCGATTTTCGATTTGCGCTCAAGAGTCAAGACTAACTGAATTAACAAAACTTGTATGTTATCGGAACAAACCTATGGAATGAAATCCCCGTAAGTTTCGAACACGCAAAGTATCTATCTTCAAGACAGAAATACGCAAACTAATTCTGCAGATTTGGAGAGATCAGGCGGACTATGCTGATTTGCCCAGTCAGCTTTTATCTGATCCGTTAAACTCTTCAGCTGCTAATTTGCCGGATAACCATTTTAGTTTGTTTCTTTGTTCGATTTTTAAAACCATTTCTCTTCAGTGTTCGTATAAAAATTAGCACTCAATCCTATCAATTCCTGTTTTCATTCACTTTCCGCTACTTTTTGTCACCAGTAGCCTTAAGCTATCTGCTGGTTGCAGTACATTTATTCTAAATGCAGTAAGGTAATTGTAATTTGCACGAATGTATATTAAACAAGTTATGCGAATGAATGAATCAATCAATAAATGTGGATCGGAAATCTTGATATCTTGGCAAGAATTTAATGATGTCTGTAAGAAAAAAATTCTGTTGACAACAGCCTTTCTATCACGACTGAAAACTGATGTAGATTAGATGAAAAATTTGTGTAGTTCAAAGTTGTAGGTGTAATGCTGTGAGTTCTGTCCATCCCGGAGTGACATACAAATCAAATGAAAGCTATTTACAGTGTGCTGAGCAGTACTTAAGAGATTTCTTCAGTGATACTTGTTTCCTGGGGCAACCAACGGTTTATTTCGGTGAATATCTGTTCGGATGACCTTAATCGCCTCAAAACTCGGATTTAGTCCTAAAAAAATATCTACAATTTTCTTCGGTAAAATGTCAGCTCCAAATTTTGTAACACTGGAAAACTAATTCTTTTTGTTTTCGAAGGCGCAAATATGTAGTTAACAATGTGAAAAACAGCAGCTAGTAAATTCGGGAATAAATTTCATTTTCCTAAAACCAGTTCTACAACTTACCTTTTCAGCTAAAGCATCCAAACACATCGATCTGGATTAACTAACTATAGGTAATTGGCCACCTTATTGAGGGAGTGCTGACGTCTCGAGCATCAGGTAGCTCTTCGTCAGAGCTAATCGCGAATCAACTCTTTCGATAAAACCAGACATTCGAAAGAAAATAGTAACCTGTTAGTAGCTTTTTTCAAAATACGCTGTTATAAGCTGATTTGTGACTTTAGTTCGATGTGTGTTGTTTTTATTTCATTTTGCTTACTCTTTATTAAGCCACGTTTTCATTAGCTAGTCTCAGGAAGTCTGTTCATTAGGCTTCCTTGTACATTTTACTAATATGTAATTAACAACGATTTCTGTTCATTCTGTTTTAAATATGCTCTGTTTGTGTGGGCGACTAAATGATACCGAAAACAGAAACTATTAACTCAAGCATAGACAACACATAGTTTAACAGATTTTTGAAACTGAACTTACGCAATCAGAAAACAGACAGAAAAACGCTAATGATGTTGCGTCTTGTTTTCCCAAGTCGTTTCGTGCCTTTTCAAAGACAATTTGTGTAAGCTTATCCAGATCGATCTGTTTAGATGCTTTAGTTGAAAAGGTAAGTTGCAGAAATGGTTTTAGGAAAAGGAAATTTATTCCCCGAATTTACTGCTGATGTTTTTCACATTGTTAACGACATATTTACGCCTTGGAAAACAAAAGGAATCAGTTTCCTAGTGTTACAAAATTTTGACCTGATATTTTAGCGAAGGAAACTTTAGACTTTTTACGACTAAATCCGAGTTTTGAGGCGATTAAGGTCATCCGAACAGATATACACGAAATAAACCGATGGTTGCCCCTAGTAACAAGTACCACTGAAGGAAACTCTTTAGTTCTAATTTTCATCGTTTTTAACTCGTGCCAAAATATCAAGCATTCCCATCCACATTTATTGATTCATTCTTTCATTCTTCCATGGGTGCATACATATTTGTTTAGTATACATTGGCGCAAATTACAATTACCTTACAGCATTTAGGATAAATGTACTGCAACCCGCAGGTAGCTTAAGGCTAATCGCGGCGGGTTACTATCTAGGTTGATAACAAATTAGCGGAAAGTGAATGTAATCAGGAATTGATAGGATTAAGTGCTAATTTTTATACACATGAACACTGAAGAGAATGATTAAAACGAACAAAGAAACAAACTAAAATGGTTATCCGGCAAATTAGCAGCTGAAGAGTTTAACAGATCGGATAAAAGCTGACTGGGAAAATCAGCATAGTCCGCCTGATCTCTCCAAATCTGCAGAATTAGTTTGCGGAATTTCTGTCTTGAAGATAGATACTTTGCATATTCGAAACTTACGGCGATTTCACTCCATAGGTTTGTTCCGATAACAAGTTTTGTTAATTCAGTTAGTCTAGACTGTTGAGCCCAAATGGAATCGACAATGAGGAAAAACAAATTGAAAATAATTAGCAAACCCTTGCTGTTTTCGCGTGTTTGTGGTTAGATATTTAGTCCGAAGAAACGGTGTAATTAAATCAAGCATTTTGTTTTTCTTAACGCGATTGATCTGGCCCACGCAGAATACTGTTTGAAGGAAAAACAGAAATTTTTTCCGGCACTTGTTAATAATATCCGTGTTCTGTTACCACGTGGGGTGTCTGATCTAACTTGTAAACCTCGATGTTCATCGATATCACTTATTTTAATACCGGGTCATCACATTTTTTCTTTCCATTTAGACAAGTATTTATAGAAGAAATATCCAATTCAGCAGGGCGGGTTTAAATGGAGGTCCTATACTTACATTAAATGAAATCGTTCAGTAATCACATAGTTGATATTAACTTTTGAAAATATTGCCAACCCCAAAGGACGGAGCAAAAATCAATGACTTTTAAAGACGTTCGCTGGAGCTTTTTTGAATTCAGCCGGAGGGGTCTAAGGGAGTGTTTTCCACGTTTTCGCTTCATTAATTCGAAAAGACCCTTGAAACGAAACTTCTCGAGAGAGGGAGTCTCACCAGGTCCTTCATTCAACAAGTTGAACAAGACATAAGTTTACATATTACACAAGGGCTGAAATAATTAATGTTTTTATAGTTATAATTTTATTATCAAAAATGTGCTTACACGAGTTATTTGTGTGTCCGTCCAGACGATTCAGTTGTCCATCTTCAAGTGTAAAAATGGCTTTTGATACAGTCATCGATTAGCTACTCGAGATCAATTCGTTCTGAAGTAACAGCTGTGCACTGGACGACAGGGCTTCAAAATATCCAGGGCTTGCGTTTGCTCAAAACCGAATGAGGAAAAAACAGAAAACAATTAGCAATTTACACACTGTTCCGTGCTTGTTTGTGCTAAAGTGTTTAGGCTGCTTAAACAAAGTAATTAAGTCAAGTATTTCGTATATCTTTGGAACCCCTAGCAAATTTCTTTTTAGATGTCGCCTGATTATTTTGCGAAGCTTAATTAGACATATTTTGTGGGCACAAAGGTATTATTAAAAGATAAAACCTTTCCGGCTTTTTGTTTGTCATTGGTCATTGTTTAGTTCCTTGTATGAGCGCAATGATCATCTGGTGGAATAATTTCAAGGTACTTCTGATGGTGGAAGAAACTTTAGTTCACAAATAAGAGTCGGTGTCATATAATTGAATTTTAAAGAAAAAAGGCCAGCCTTTTTTATTTTGAGTCATATCGAATGAGGAAAATATTGCTAATACAAGTGGATGCACTTGTATTGTTCCTGGTATGCGGGCCAATATATGTCATGACGATACCCTCTTAACAATGTAATTGTTAAATCAAAAGCTTTCAGTTACTTTGAATTAATTAGTTCCTTGTATGCGAGGAATGGTCATCCTGTGAGATAAAGTCACGGCATACATAACGAGGAACTCGAAAAACATTCTGGAAAAAAATTCTGAACATAATAACCTGAGCCCGGTTGTTCGAAAGGCGATTAACGCTAATGCCCGATTAAAAAATTACTGAGGTCTTCATCTCGCTCATAAAAATGTTTTTAAAAGCTAGAAAAAGTTGAATCAAAACTGAGAAAAAAACCTTTTGGAAGAGTATTCATTGATTAGTAATTAACTAAATCAAAGTTCACGTTAGAAAAGATAACCTGAAATTCGCAATCGTGCACCATGCTAGCCTCATAAGAAGTCGATGTATGTTAAGTACACAGAAGTTCCATAACTATGCAACTATAGTAATGCTTACCTCAATCTATCTTTGCCTTCATATGCCTCAACCTTAACTTCGTACACCGACAAAAAATACTCTTTCATGTTCATACACTTCAAATTACTTTCATTTGTCTTCGCACAACTCAACTACTCATTCATTTTCCTTCATACACCTCAAAATGTTTTCACTTGCATTTAAAAACCTCGAAATGCTTTCGGTTTGCCTTCATACACCTCAAACTGCTTTCATTTCCCTTCACACACCTCAAACTACGTTTATTACCTTCACACACCTCAAATCTCTTTCATTTTCCTTCGTACACCGCCAACTATTTTCATTTTCCTTCACACACCTCAAACTACGTTCATTGCCTTCACACAATTCAAACCTCTTTCATTTTCCTTCATGCACCTCAACTGAACTACTTTTATTTTCCTTCATACACCTCAAACTATTTCCATTTGCCCTCATACACTTTAGTTACATATGGGGATTCTTATGAGGCTAACATGGACGCATTGCCCCAATCGGTGACATAACGGTGAGGGTTTGGCCAAAGCGACTGACATCAAGCGACCATTTATCACTTTGTTACATGAAAGTGGAATATTGTGAAACGTATTAACAGTAGTTGGATACTTTATAAACGAATCTATTCGTTTCTTCCTTAATAAGGAAGAAACTACACAGTGTACAGGGACACCCAAAGGTTCATTTCGATCGCTTAGAAATTGGGATTTAGATGTAAACGAAATTTAAGATTTTTTTTTGGGGGGGGGGGGGGGGAAATGCTTGCTCAAAAGTTGAAGAGAGAGTAGAAATGAATGTTTAGTTTATCAACAGAGTTGATAACTAAAGGTAAATTGGCCACCGTAAAGAGATTCGAGTGCTGACGTTCCGAGTGTCAGGTTAGCCCTTCGTCAGAGAGTTAAACTCTTCAGCTGCTAATTTGCTGGAGAACTATTTGGTTTGTTTCTTTGTTCGTTTTAATCTTTTTTCTTCAGCCTGTGTTTATGTATATAATAATTAGCACTTAATCCTATCAATTCCTGTTTTCATTCACTTTCCGCTAATTTGTTATCACCCTAATTAGTAACCCGCCACGTACTGCAGGTTGCAGTACATTTATTCTAAATGCAGTAAGGCAATTGTAATTTGCACCAATGTATAATAAACAAGTATGTATGTATCCATGGAAGAATGAATGAATCAATCAATAAATGTGGATGGGAATGCTTGATATTTTGGCACGAATTTATTGGTGTCTTTAAGGAAATTTCTGTTCATTGGCAACAGCCTTTCCATCCCGGCTGAAAACGATGAAAATTAGATGGAAAATTTGTGTGGTTCAAAGTTGTAGGTTTAATGTGACATATAGACTTTCTAAAAGCCCTTTCCAATATTATTTTCCCTCTTCACTCTTCACTCTTTATGTTAAGTTGGTTTTGGTTCCCTCGTTTGTCGCTCGCTGTCGTGACTTCGTCAACCACTTTCGCGACTTCTCCCCTTAAAGAAGTCGACTTGTGGCAAGTCTAAGTGACATTCAAATCAAATCAAAGCTATCTACAGTGTGTTGAGCAGTATTAAAGAGTTTCCTTCAGTGGTACTTGTTACTAGGGGGCAACCATCGGTTTATTTCGGTGGATATCTGTTCGGAAGACCTTAATCGCCTCAAAATTCGGATTTAGTCGTAAAAAATCTAAAGTTTCCTTCGGTAAAATGTCAGCTCCAAATTTTGTAACATTGGAAAACTAATTCCTTTTGTTTTCGAAGGCGCAAATATGTCGTTAACAATGTGAAAAACATCAGCAGTAAATTCGGGGAGTAAATTTCCTTTTCCTAAAACCAGTTCTGCAACTTACCTTTTCAGCAGAAGCATCCGACAGATCGATCTGAATTAACTTACACAAAAGGCACAAAACGACTTGGGAACACAAGACGCAGCATCATTAGCGTTTTTCTGATACTGTTTGGTTTATGATTGCTTAAGTTCAGTTTCAAAAATTGGTTAAACTATGTGTTGTCTATGCTTGAGTTAATAGTTCCTGTTTTCCGTATCATTTAGTCGCCCACACAAACAGAGCATATTTAAAACAGGATGAACAGAAATCGTTGTTAATTACATATTAGTAAAATGTACAAGGAAGCCTAATGAAGCTGTAAGTTTATATGAACAGACTTCCTGAGACTAGGGGATAGAAAGGCTGTTGTCAACAGAAATTTTTTCTTACAGACATCATTAAATTCCTGCCAAAATATCAAGCTTTCCGATCCACATTTATTGATTGATTCATTCATTCTTCCATGGGTACATACATAACTTGTTTAATATACATTCGTCTAAATTACAATTAACTTACTGCATTTAGAATACATGTACTGCAACAAGCAGATAGCTTAAGGCTACTGGTGACAACAAGTAGCGGAAAGTGAATGAAAACAGGAATTGATAGGATTGAGTGCTAATTTTTATACGAACACTGAAGAGAGATGGTTTTAAAAATCGAACAAAGAAACAAACTAAAATGGTTATCCGGCAAATTAGCAGCTGAAGAGTTTAACAGATCTGATAAAAGCTGACTGAGCAAATCAGCATAGTCCGTCTGATCTCTCCAAATCTGCAGAATTAGTTTGTGGTATTTCTGTCTTGAAGATAGATACTTTGCGTGTTCGAAACTTACAGGGATTTCATTCCATAGGTTTGTTCCGATAACAAGTTTTGTTAATTCAGTTAGTCTTGACTCTTGAGCCCAAATCTAAAATCGACAATGAGGAAAAACAAATCGAAAATAATTAGCAAACCCTTGCTGTTTTTGCGTGTTTGTGGTTAGATATTTAGTCCGCAGAACGGTGTAATTAAGTCAAGCATTTTGTTTTTCTTAATGTGACTGATCCGGCCCACGCAATAACAGTACTGTTTGAAGGAAAAACAGAATTTTTTCCGGCACTTTACAATATCCGTATTTCATTACAACACGGGTTTTTGGTCTCGAAACCTCGATATCGCCGATATCATTTTTTTTAAAATACACTTATAACAGTATTTTTTTTTTCATTAAGACGAATATTTATACAGCACAGGAAATGACCAATTAAACAGGGCTGGTTGAAATGGAGTCCTGTATTTACATTAAATTAAATATTGAGTATTAAATCACATAGTCGACATATATTGGAACAACACACACAAAAATATGGAGCAAAAATTACTAAGTTTTAAAAGACTTTCGCTAGAGCTTTTTTTGAACTCAGCCGGAGGGGTTTAAAGGAGTGTGCTCCACCTTTTCGCACCATTAATTCAAAAAGACCCTTGAAACGAAACGTCTCGAGAGAGGGAATCTAACAGGTCCTTCATCCAAATCCTATAGCTATACACTGAAGGCCTATTCTGAAAATCATTAATTAAGGAATCAGGTACAAGTCCGTTAATCCACTTTTGAGCAATCTCATTACTTCCTGACTCAAGGCAATATACCGTTAAGACCTTATTTGCAAAGCCCTGGTTTTCACAAGAAGCATGAAAGCTGTATTTTGCTTCTCTTGCTTTCCCTGTTCTTTTTTTAAGTGGTTGTCTTTTTTCCTGTGAATTACAGTTGTACTTTACGAATAGTTATGCCATTCAATCGTCGCATGCATCCAACTCGGCGCTGCGCGCGCATTGTTGACTGTCAGTTGTAAGGCTCAATTTCGTTGAAGAAGTGTTAATTACATTTAAAATTTCCAAACTAACAATAGCCTTTTTCGACGGAAAATAAAGAGACAGAAAAATAACGAGTTGGTCAAAACAGGAAGTGTTAACTGAAGCGTAGACAATCTGTAAACAACATCTACAGGTGTGTTACCGAATCATGGCATTCTGCCTTTATAAATGTTGATGTTCAGCAGTGAAAAGGAAGTGCCATTTAGAATACTCGTGAAATCGTGTAACTTCCTACAAAATGTGATACCGATTATGCTTATAATGTGAGCCAGATTTGAATTTTTAGACGTCTCTAGAAAGTTGAGTGCTTCAGGAAGCCGCGGTTGTGGTAAAAAAGATTGCCTCCCACAATATTCGGAATGTCACGGAAACAATGAATTGACATATTTTATATGAAAGGCGTTGCCCACATCAAACGCTAAGTGGCACATTTTTTTCCGTTTTGTCCAATTTAGCTGGTTTGTTTGTGCATAAATTTTCCCTATAAAAAGGCACCAACTTTCGTGATATCTGTAGTGTTTCGAAGCTGCTTGCTGCAACTACACCAGCTAAGGTTGACTGAAGAAGAACGTCTAACGTGCCGAAAAGCCTGAAAGTAAGTAATTTTTATGCCTTGAGTTAACACTTAACAGGTGTCAATGTTATCAAAGGGGCTCGCAAAGATAAACGTATGTAGCTTGATCAGTACCTCATGTCCCACCCATCTATCTAGAAGCGGGGTAACTAAAAATTATGTAGAATGGGGGTCGTTCTTACAAAGTTCATCTACTCATTTCAGCATCAAGCAGAAAGTGTTTTTAAATAGAGAACCTTTAAGGAAGTTGTTAAACTTCGGATGAAAAGTGCCTGCAACTTCGGAAGATGCAAGTCCGCGTCTTTTCCCTTGTTTATGTACCTTCCACTTTGGAGAACGAAAAATGTTTCAGTACTTTAATGCAACAAAAAGGTTTCGTGAAATTTCATGGACAAGGGCCGGGAAATTCTTCGATAGGAACCATCAATGTTTGCGTTAGTTGTCAGTTGTTGTTTGTTTTTTAAAACAGAGACTTTTAGGGTCCTTCCGTTTTCAGAGCATAAAAATTTTAAGTCTTCTTAATGGCCTGTATGTAGTCCCTCCATCAGTCATTCCCACTGAATAATTTACTCGTCATGAGTTGACAAAAAAAATTCATTAGATGAAGGAACTTGTAAAATAGAAGCGTAATAGCATCTCTTCGGAAAAAAAAACTTGTTTGTGTATTGTATTTCTTTATTCACTGCGAATGAATAATCTTTTATTTTGGAACTCCTTTGCAGGTTCAAAATGGACAAGACAACGTTTGTCATCTTGCTGATGATTGTCGCAGGGACTATTTCCACCTTGGGGTCTCCGAACATAGAGGACTACCTTGAAGACTATACAGAGACATCTACTGACACTGGAGAAGATTCAACAGGAAAGGTAAAAGGAGAATGTTATCAGTAGTTTCTGATGTTGAGACCCTTGTTTTCGTCGCGATTTCCACTGCAATTTCGAAGCAATTATTCTCGTGATCGAGCTACATCTTCACGCAAATCGCAAGTGTACATGTACATAAGTCAGTGATATTTGGGCAAGTTGTAATTTCACTTTAATTTTGATACGTGGTAATTTTCAGTAGCGGTTTTGCTACTGGTTACTCTGATAAATTGCTGCCGAGAAGCACCAAATTTTTAACATTTGAGCATTGCTTATTTATTTCATAACCTGAACTTTATCTCACAACACCCAATTGCACGCAATCAGTTATTTACTTCTTATTAAACAGTTCACATCGTGAACGGTTAATAAATCCAATGCGAAATGTAAATGGCCGCCATCTTAATGTTTTGGTCAACGCCTGCACACTTAATATTTGACAAAGTACCTTTGCTCAAACATGAAATTGCTCTTAGAGCACCGAGAAGAAAATATCAAGTGATTTCTAGAAGAAAGAACTAAGCAAAATCAGTTTCTAGTGTTTTTATCCCAGTACATATAGGGAACTAGCTTTAAACGATTTGGCCAATCCAGTTCCACCCTACTGAGTCATCTGCAGCAAAAGATAATTAATCCTGGTTTCTTTGCACTAACAGAGTAATTGTTAACAAAAAACTGGATCATTATGTTAACGTTTCCATTGACACAAATAAGTTTAATGTCATTTCAAAGTGAAATCGAGGGCCTGTTCACAAGCCAAAAGGCAGAGTAGCCCTAAAGCACACGTCTTTCTACCATTGTTTTCTTTTTCTCATGCTTGAAACACAGTAAATATCTTCCGTAGCCTTTTACCTGTATTACGGATATGTTTGAGATGTGGACACACTAGACTGCACTTAAGACTTCCCGTTCCCTAAAAAATTTCAAGTAACACTTTTTCAGAGCAAAATGGAAGGTTATAGGCCGTGTTTGGCACCCTTGTGTTGTGTTCGACGTAGAAAGAATGCACTCCTAATTGTATTTGGAGGCGAGATTGTATGGGGAAGTCGATCGATAAACCGGAATGAATAAGTAGATCTTGGGACGCGTATCTGGCATCCCCCGTAGATTTTGCAGGGGCGGATGACATCATCACCAACTTAGCAAAGAAGAGAGGGCCTGGTATCAAGAACATCGAACGCACCGCGCCTACTCTTTGATTATTACTAGTCTATATAAACGTCATTGTAGTACAATAAAGTGAAAGTGTTTATTTAAAGGAACAATATTATTGTCTCTAATCATGCTTGTTTCTGTACTAATTTGATAGGGGCAAAAGGAGCGAAAGAACCTGAAGAGCTTGCTTTCATCTTCAACTGATGAACACAACATGGCCAAACGAATATGTATGTTTATGAGGTCTCTTACATTTCTTTAAAAACTTTGCAATGCACGTAAATCAACTCTCGATTAGTTGCCTGTTAGCTTGATAATAGCGGAATCCCTGAATGGAAACCAGGGAAGGACCCCAGATTTAACTTCATTTCCTCGGACGATTAGCTAAGTCGAACTCCCGACTAACTCAAACAACTCGGACTGGACTTCATTTTTTCGGTCATTCACCGTTAGCTGCTTCGAACTCCCCGCTAACCCAACTTAATTTTACTTTCCTTTGGTTCACACTTACCTCGATAACTCGAACTCTATCGGCAGCCGGTAATAAAATATCGTGGTTCTATCATTTGTTCAGAGGAACGTCTAGTTTGGGAATTTTAGCCCACAAAATTCTAACAAAATATCAAAACCGCATTATCAATAACGTGGTTCTATCATTCGTTCACAGAAACCCTTCAATAAATAATGTCTACTGAGTTTGGGAATTTTAGCCCACAAAATTCGAACAATATACTAAAGGAAAGGTCTACTTAGAGTCGTTTCCGTACATCAAAACCACGTTATCAATGAAGATGAAAGAATCAATCAGATACTGATGTTCTGACATTTTAACAGGATCCATATTTGACATTCAACATTTAGTTTTTAGACGTCTTATTAGAAACATGTAGACTCTTTTATCGATCTTATCCTTTTTACTTTTTATTTTTAGATAGCTATATTTGTAATTTTTTGTATTCTTACGTTAGATTTATGCAGGGCCTCACTGAAAACCACAAATTGTGACGTGGGCTCCCTGTTGAAATATCTTATTTATTATTAACACCAACCCCGCTAAATTAACTCGAACTATTTTTTGTTTCCCTTTGCAGTTCGAGTTAACGGACTGAGTTCTTTTACTGAATCCAGTAATATATTGTTGTTGTATTTCAGTTGGTTTAGAACATTTGTCAACGCTAACGAAGTTGCTTGGTAGTATTAAGCGCACAATTACCATCAACATTGAAAACCTAACTGGATATCGCTGGCAAGCAAGCAATGTACACTTCCAAGCTGGAACCTCAAACGCACTCATGCCCTACATCGTCAATTCAAGTAAGTACCTATGAAGTAAAATTTGTTTTCGTATTTTTGAAGCTTGTTGTGTCCTGATTACGAAATGACAAAAGAAATTTGAAAAAATCAACTAAAACCGACATTTTTCGCCTTCCAAAGAACCTCAAAATTCACTAAATCGTGTCGCGGGGACTGGGAACGAGTCTTTGCTCAGGACAAGGCTGATGACGTAGCAAAAGCCTCGAAGAGTTGTTTACTTCTCACTTCTGAAGGATTTCCTACGTCGCAGCTTCGTAATACGATCGTTTTGGCCGAGTGCAAGATGGAGACACTTTTAAGACTTTCGGTTCGATTTATTCCGCGTTGAGAATGTTTCACCGCCTAAAATCTACATATTAAGAATCAGAAAATAATAAGCTATCTTATTAGAACAATTTTACTACTTCATAGGCACTTTTAACCCTTTAACCCGTACTATCAAAAAATAAATTCTCTATTCTTTCCCAATACTTTTCTTATAAAAGTACTGGAGAGAACTTATTAAAATATCAAAAAAATTCATCTTGGATAATCACATCCTTAATTCTCATGACCTTACGGGTTGAATAATTAACAATTATACACCGAAGTGGAGTGGATATTTACCAAGCCGCGAAGTGGCGAGGTAAATATCTACCACTGTCACCGACACTGAGGTGAATGATTGTTTTAGTATATACCACACAAGCAGAATAACTAGCGGGCCGAATTTCCTTTATTTTTGACATTATACCGGCAAATGGTGGGAAATTTTAAAATCTCGCGCGCCGCGCGGTAAGCGATTTCTTGTTGCAGAAAGTTCCGTCTCGCTTTCTTGCGAACAACTAAAACTTTTTGAGACACTTGTTTAGTTGCTAAGATGTCATTTCTTCGATTGTTGAGTGAAATTCGTCTTGATTTCGAAACCATGCTCCTAAACACTAGATGTTTCATTGTCTACATTGTAATTATAGTGTTCGGCAGTTTTCGTAAACAAGGCATTGTAGTTTCATTTTTTGCCTTAGAATATGAGGTTGGAACGATTAAATAACTTACCATTTAATACCGTCAAACTAAACTTTGTTGCCATTTTTGTATTTTTTGTAACAGCTGCCTCGTTTATCTAAATAAATTCCTCTTTAGTGACCGTGGCGAAGCGGGAATCATCTTGTTTCTCTTCGGTTGCTCGGAGGTGAATAGTACTTGGTTAATCACCTCCGAGCTAGCTAATCAGCCGTCGCGAAAGGCTATTCACTTGTGTGGTATATACTAAGGATTGATATTACAAGGAGGAATTTTGCTGATCAGTGATCAGCATCAGTGATTAACTGTTTAAAAAGGATTAATATTTGTAGCATTACTAAGTAAGCAACTACTACAAGCCACGCAAACTGATTGGCTAACTTAAAAGCGAATCCGGACTGATGGGTTGCTCAAAGATAATACAAGATAGTTAGTTGTTATGTGCATCCGATGAACAGTCATGCGATTTAACCCGTATTAAAGTCATACAGTCCAGCTGAGAGAGAACGTTTCAGTGCACATCCACATTTTTCAATGCAACGATTGTTGACTTACGTCAGAAAAACTTCCCACATTTTCATTTGTGGACATTAAGGGAGACGTAAAGTAGGCAGTTACAATACACCTAAAAGTAGCAGAGTGGGTGGGTGGGTAGGTAGATGAGTAGGTAGGTAGGTGAGTGGGTTGGTGGATAGGTAGGTAGGTGGGTGGGAAGGTAGGGTAGGTAGGTAAGTGGGTGGGTGGGTAGGTGGGTAGGAGGTAGGTACGTTTTACGGTTAGGCGCCGTGTCAACATGAAAACGATAAAAAAGGGTAAGGATCATAACCCTGTCACGATTATCTGCCCCTGGGTTTCTAAGGATGGGTATACATGACTCACGAGTGTTTTGCTGTCGTCATTATCAGATGAAACTCTCGGGTACGAAGGAAAACTAGGTGGAGGTTTCAAAAAAGCAAAAGGAGTCAGGGGGGTTATGACTTACTATATCCCGAAGATCAACGAAACATTGGCTGTCATGTTCTACGTTCCTTTGGCAACAACCAACTTGTGGAACGTCAAGCTTTACAAAGGAAAACGACGAGCTGCCAAATGGATTTACAAAGAGATGGAAGACACAGAAAATAACCCGCTCGAAGGGGACAACGCCTGGTACCATAGGTACCTCAACCCAAATGATACAATCGAAATGAGGGGTGCAATGGCAAGTTCAAGTAACACTGCACTTCACATTACAGTGTACAAAAAAAACTGAATGATCACTTCACTGTGTACTTACCAAAGTTTGTCTCTGCCTACTGAGCGAAAATTCGAAAATTAAAATGGTAATTTGCGTGAGAATTCGAAACGTTTCGGACCGTACAGTTCTTTGATAATGCAGCTCTTGTAAGTTTTCATTTTTTTTTTGTTTACCATTGTAAGCAAGGGTACCCTAAAAAAATACGAAGACGGTTGAAGACATGGTGTCAGTAGTTTTTGATCCTTGCTCATGTGGCATTTGACGTACAGTGTGTAGGTACTCAGTAATGTGTTTCCCTCTTCAGCTAGAGGCGTGTGATTTCATTTAAAACTGTGTGTGATTATGCTTTAGTTTCCACTTTTAGGGGCACCCCGCAACGAGAACAAGTAGTTATAGTGATATTGCGGAATCGCGAGTTCTTCCCTCGCGCGTGTTTCCAAAATACAAGCATTCTTCCTGTTGCTCCGCGGGCAATGGTTTTCTGTTCTATTTTGGCAGGATTCTTTACGGGATTTTTTCTTAATAATGAAACTTGAAGGAAAAGAAATGTTAGAGAGATTTAGAATTTCGTTCATCTTTCATTTGCCGCTT
The DNA here is from genome assembly GCF_977016875.1 of Pavona decussata. Lineage (NCBI taxonomy): Eukaryota > Metazoa > Cnidaria > Anthozoa > Scleractinia > Agariciidae > Pavona > Pavona decussata. The sequence continues at coordinate 3,412,430 of NW_028145638.1, forward strand.
GCTGTTTTCAGTTTCTCGGTAAAATTTAGTAGTTTTGCGTTATCATGAAAGGCCAGAATTATTTTGCACTATTCTCATGCATCAATATTTTCATTTTTTCAAAACGCGCGTTTGAAGTAAACGCGATTCTAAATCTTTCTATTATCTTTTCGGATAATCCACTAGAATTCTGAGTGAGTTAGCTGGAGTTTGTGATAATCTGCCGGAAAATCTTATTGTTTTTCCCCACCTCACATTGGGAAGTTTGAATTGAAACAACATTATTTTCAATTTCTCCCAAGTTTACTTAGGCCAGAGTTAATAAAAGGCAATGGTTATGAAGCCTGAAAAAGGTCCTTGTTATATGTTTTTGTTAGCATTTTTGGCTCGAACATGCACAGACCACAATTTTTTTTGAAGTGCGTTGGCCCAACCGACCAACAGAAACTTTTCTGTTAAGATATTCAACTGTAGTGTGCATGAGCGCGCGTAACAAAAAGGATTGTGTACGGTCGCGGCCCTTCCAGCATGAATTGTAGCACCATTGTTGTCATTGCAAGGTTTCATAACCAGTCCCTCAATTAACTTTGCTTAGGCCTTACTTTCAAACAGCTCACTACTTCGCCAAAATGATCATCGCTGGGTGCAACTAAATAGGTAACAGGCTTGCTTAATTTTCCACTTATTGATTACTGCTTTAATTAACTAGCGACTGGTATGTTAGAATTTATGTCATTTGATTCGATTGGATAAACTGACCGAGGCTGACAATTTTTTCCTTTCAATACTAGTTTTGAACCATGCCAAGATAGAAACCCCTCGATGTTGGTTTACCCCTGGGGGGTACTCCTCGGGATGTTTGGTGGGGTGTGCAGCTCAGTTCTCCAAACCCTGACCCTATTTCAGACGAAAATGTGTAACTGAATTTACCGGTAACCCTTTTCAGACCTTAAACTGGTTTCTAGAATCCATACCCATTTCTGTAAAATCCATATTGTTTTCAGACTTTCAGACCAAAATGGTTAAAAGGTATCAGAATGAAACGGTTAAAAACCATACCATTTGGTGCCACGCATACCTTACCCCCAGTATAGTTAGTATGGAGGAGTATCCCCAACCCCCATCCCCCGTGTGTTTTACTTTAATTTCCTTTTAGCTCTGACACCAGTCGCGTTTATCTTTAAGCAATATAACTTTGATTTTTAGCTTTGGCGTTCCGCATTTTAGAATTGTCGATTCTACTTGCTAAATCGCGAGCGAGCGAGTAGACTTAAGGCCGATTTATAATGGTAAGGGGACTGACTGGAGTCCGATTCGTTCTGTAATCATACAAGTGATTAACAAAATCGGACGACCGCGTAGCGGGAGTGCGTTTTGTTTAATCAGTCGTATGATAACAGACCGAATCGGACGACACGAAGTCCTGTTACGAATTAATGATGACCATTACAATTTCCGAGAACAAGTGGATGTGACAAAAACTTCAGTCAGACATGAAGGAGGAAAACTTGCAGATAAACGTTTAATCCTGATCGAGACCATTACAAAACGCCTTCAATTAATTGAAAGCATAACAATTTTGGAGAAAAAAGAAGAAAAAAAGAAAACTGTTGGAAAAGAAATCCTCCATTTTAGACAAAGCCAAGCTTGTGAGTGACTGTTGCTATAGAAACTGTAACCATAATTATAATTGGTGGATTTAGTGCAGTCTTTAATGTGATTGGCTCATAGAACTGTAAGATTACATTGTCCGATTACACTGTTTGCAGGATAATTAGTGCAAAATAGTGCAGTTTGTGAATCAATCACATTCAAGGGAATTGTAATGACGGTATAATAACTCAATTTTGCTTACGACTGTCGTGTGAGGCATGCAAAAAAAAAAAACCGTATATACAACTCTCGTTATTCAAATTGCCCGCGCCAGCGATTATCAAAGTTCAAAATCCTACAACATTTTGCGTATCACGCAAGACAAGTTGTATAATTTACACGAAACAATTCGTATCATAGGTTTGTAGATCAGGACCAAGTTGTTCGAAAGCCGCTTAACGCCAATCCCTGATTAAAAGTTAACCGAGGTTTGTACCTCGGCTAGAATGTTTTTAAAAGCTGACTTTTAGCTAAAGGTAAAGAAAAGTCTAAGTCAAAACGGAAGGGCAATTAGAATATTTTGGAAAAATGCTGATTGATTAGCTATTAAACTCAAATCAAACTTCAAGTTAATCCAGTATTAGCTTAATCGGGCTTTGAACAACTGGGCCCAGGATGTCAGTCGCAATGACCAAGTCGTATCGTCTAAATCGGCCTTAAACATGAGTGTTGGTGGTTCGTCTTTAGTATATTTTATTAACCTTTTTTCGAGTTGTGTGAAATGTGTGCAAACAGCTTCTCCTTAGCTGTTGAGTGTAATTGCTTATTCAGGATATTATCTACAGTTAGAATTGTGTGAAACACACTTGACATCATTACCGGCTGAAGCCAGGAACGCGTGACAACACGGAATAGATCGGAACACTGGAACACAAAGGTAAAATTAAAAAGTTCAGGACTAACGCGCTCCTCCCTCCTGGAGGAGGGAGCGTGTTGCGTGACGTGCCCAATTAATGTCCTTATTAGATCTAGGCCTGACCACACCCTCATATGGTTGGTTTAATGTTCCAGAAATCTGTGGTGTTCCGGGTTTTAAAACATGCCGTGACTTTTGTAACCTCGCGGCCAATGTAAAGCCCCAATTCGATCAATTAGATATATAATCCTTGTAAGCATTGTGTTCATGATTTGAATAAAAAAATAAAGTGTGACATATAACAGTACAAAGTATTGATTGATTGATCCTTTTTATTCTCGTAGACTGACTAAAATATACAACATCTTTAAGAACTGTGGAACTATACTGATTATTTGACGAAATTTTAAGCCTTGCATTTGTAAAAGTTTAGAAAACGTTTGTAGTGGAGAAAAGTGGGAATGGATTGAAGAAAAACACCTTCCACCCTGAAGAGATCCGCTTAACTAACTGTCAAAGGTTTGCAGCTGTTGGGTTTGCAATCTGAATAAGCTAGCCCAAGTTTTATGAAGTTAAGTATATTGTGGAGTATTTGATTCATCAAAAACAGAAAGTTCTTTAAGAGGGGGTTAATGGTGATTAATTGAAATTACAGCAGGTCACTCTAGCAGCAGGTGAACCCAACTCAGCCCTCTCATCTTCTCGGTCCCATAAATAGAGCCTTCGCCCAATGTCCAACTCCTGACCTTTCCCGTGCTAAATTTCATTGAAATGGTACCCCCCTTATTCAGTTTGTGTTAGCTTCTTCTGTTCATACACACAATTGTCTTGATTTTTGTTTCTTGGATACCTTTTTCCATTGTTGATATCACACATGGCGTCACAACTAGTACCAGCAAATTTCCCGCAAGTTGTCTCATCGCAAAAACTTAGAAAAATTAGTTCACGAATGCAATTTTCAGTTGGTAATAGAGTCATATGTTGGTTATAAACTAACTAAATATATCTTTGTCATACTGCTACGTCAAAATAAAATACGTGAAAACTTTGTTTGTAATTCGCACTGACTGATGCAAATTACAACTTTTGTTGTTAAGCTAGCCTGCAGTGCAGGCGTTTTTCATGGGCGAGCGCTGAATAATAAATTTAGGTCGCGTATTTGAAGGAGGCTGAGGGGGAGGGGGCGGAATTGAGAGCGAATTTTTCCCTCCTCTCCCCCTCCCCCCTCCTTTATTTCTCAGCCAGTCGTCCTCTCCCTTAGGGTCACTTTTGACTCGCTCCAGCCCTCTCGCGCTTCCTCGCCCAAGATGACAGCAACGAAGGATTATTCAGCGCTCCCGCTCCAAAAATACGCCTGCATTGCAGGCTATTGTTAAGCTAGCCTAGTTTTTTTCAAGTTCTCGTATTTTTGTTTCCAAAATGCGCTACAATAGATCACGAGTTGTTCTTTTCAAAAATTGAGTTGATTTATTTCCTCTCGTCATTCTAGAATTATTTTGCAGCTGATTGAGGGTCTTATATCATCATTTTTAACAATAGATATCAAAGAACCCGTGATACTTCCTCTTCCATCAAAGCTAATCATCAGTTCCAATTGAAATTACGCGCATGCTCAGTCCTCGGACCAACTACTCAATGAGCACGCGTCCTAATTTGTGCGAGGATTCCTTCCCCAAAAATTAGGGTTAAAGCAAATTTTAATGGAAAAAAAAGGAGATACTTTGCTGGTTCAGTCATTCTTCTACCACAAAGAATGTGTAACAAGGAGGTGGAGTTCTTTCAACATAAATTACAGTACTAATTGTTTAATAAATTTTACATTTATCTCGCTTGAATTCTTTGTTCCAGTAAAAGCAAGAATATGGGCAACCTGTACAAGTTGTCGTTTTCTTTTTTTAATTTTAATCGTGATCTTCTCATAAATTTGACGATTAGTAGCACGTTGTCTTAAACGGACCACTAGACCGCTAATATAGAAAGATTTAGAGTCTTGTTAAATTTTTCCATCCCATCAGCCAGGGCAGTGCTCTGTTTGCTAACTTTAGCCGGATAAAGGACTGTTATTAGCGTGCAATCTTGAAACGTAAAAGTCATTTAATTATAAGAATACGTCCTTTGTCATATTTCGTTGTCACCTTTCTCTCTTTGTTTTAGGCCCATTTTCAAAGGCTGTTGATATAGTACACCGTAGCGTTCCACCTTCCAATACAAAATGGATGCAAAAGAGAAAAACTGTGAGACTCTGACAAGCGTTAAGCCCAAGATCGTCGGCTCCGCAGCTACCAAAAAGAATAATGAGAGAAATAATCTTTCTATCAAGTGGGCGCGCCACTCAATTTCCTTTGGAAACATGTCGTTTTGCTCCGGCCGCTTGATTGAGAATATCTTGAGACAACATAGAGTTATTTGTTTACATATCACAGCACTAAAAAGCCATTAAATGTTATGGCTAATACACTTTAAATTCTGTGTCAGTAGGCATATGAGGGTTATCTTAGTTTGTATTTATTTTAAACTTTACGATTTCTGACGATTACCAGTTTATTTTCCTTGAAAGGTTCAATAAAGCTCGCTTTTGTGTAGAACGTCGTCACATGTTTGATGTAATAGATCAAACACGAGGAAGAGTATTTCCTCCGATTTCCAAACACCGAGAAGTAGGGTTGAAAAAACGAGGCGCAGCCGAGTTTTTTGTAACCAACTTCGAGGTGTTTGGAAATAGGAGGAAACACTCTTTCGAGTGTTTGATATAGCTTATCAAACTATTGATAATTCTTGGAGAAATTCGAAGCAAAAGTTCACAAAATTTTATAATAATTAAGATCACATTTCCAAACCTCCTTCACGGTAGTGATTTCCTTTGTTTTCTCTTTATGAATTATTAATGAGTTTGAGAAATATATTTCTTTAGCCCATCTTTTTTTTAATTGGGATAAAAAGTCAGAATTTGAATTCTACGAAGAAAGATTGTTTCCTAGTAGAACCGCTTTCATGATATAAATTGTAACTGGATTCTTTCAGAAGATGTTATTGCTGTGGAGAATAATTTCGGGAAAAAATTGCGGGTACATGCCACCTCAAGCGCTCCGACTAACAATAAGTAAAGGCAGGTGAAACGCTCTACAGGATTAAGACTAAAATATCGACTGCTTTTGAAAAATAAGTTTCAAACAAAGATACAGTGATGGGTAAAATGGCAGAGCCGTATAGTTTCTAAATAAGCAATAAATTTGAACGATCTAGATTGTTCGCCTGAGAAACCATACCGCCCTTTACCTCAAGTTCTAAACAAGAACAGCCCACAGCGGGAAACTCCATCTGAAAAATTCAACGAGATTCTAAACAAAAAATACAGCTATCTCTATTTCGTCTTGAGGATTTAATTTTTGACACTTTTATAGAAAAGTATGCAAGTAATGGTTATAGGGACCAGGGGCCAAACTCACAAAATCTCCCCAAGTTAACATGTATACTAATGATTGTTTCTTAGAGGGGCAGTATCATGGGAGATCGATGGGAGATATCATTATTTTTGGCCAAAATTCACTAAATTTAAACTTTGAACAGTGTGCTAATTAATTTCTCAATCACTAATTTAAAGAAATATTAATAGTGATTCTAAGATGAAAGGTTGAGCCAAAATATAGTACAACCGGCGATTTTTAGTGCGTTACAACAACGAAATTTGAAAACGTCCGGCGGACGTTTTCAAATTTGAACCCCTCCCAATCTTGGTCATCTGCCGGCGAAAATATCCGTGGATAGAGTCTTTGCATTCTGGTAGTCTTTTAATGGAATTTTGGCATTCTATCTTGACTGCTATCAACTGAATAGCGTCTTTCCGATTTTCAATGTGTTACCAAAAAATAGCGTGATACTGTCCGTTTAACAAAAGTAAGTTGTTGGATTAACAATAGTCAATTGTTAAGAAACAATACTTAAGATATGTGTTAACTTTGAAGAGCATCGTAAATCTCGCCCCACTGATTCACCAAGGTTTCCTAAAGTTAAGATGTATCATCAATAGTGACCCTTAACAATAGTCTATTTTCGTTCTAACAATAGGCTATTCTTTAGAAACGATGCTAAGAATACTTCTTAACTTCTTTCAGTTATGTTGTCCACCAGCCAGATTCTCCTGCCAGCCCTCCTACGTAAAGATGTGTCCTAAGTATAGTTTGTTAACAATAGCGTATTATTATCTTAGCAATCGACTGTTGTTCAGAACCAATTTTTAAGATACATCTTAAGATTCCTCGCGAATCTGGCTCGTGCAGATGACTTAAAAGATGACGTATAAAAAAGAAAGAAAGACAAACTGAGCACGTACGCGTGCTGAACTTGGTATTACGGTAAAGCAATATTAACTTAGTTTATAACCAAAATATGACTTTGTTACCAAACGAAGGGATTCCTCGAATAAATTGAGACGCGTGCTCATGAACAGTTGGTCCAAGGACTGAGCATGCGCGTAATTTCAGTTGGAACTGACCGCTTTGATGGACTCTTTTAAAAGTAGCCTTTTGCAGAAGATTAAGAGCTAATACTTATCATTCTTGTCTTTCTGATGAAACGAAAAGATCACTCTGAAGCTAGTTACTAACAAGCAACCCACGTTGAATTTGATTATGAAGTAGGTTTAACAACAATGGAAGTGTTAATTTGCATTTAATGCGAATTACAAACAAAGTGAACACTTATTTTATTTTAACTTAGCATCACGACAAAGTAATATTAAGTAAGTTTATAACTAAAAATATGACTGTTACCAACTCAGAATTGGAATCGTGAACTACTTTTTCTAGACATTTGCATTGAGACAAATTGCGGGAAATTTGCAGGTTCTTGTCGCCAAACAGGATTGTTAACAGGGTGACATTTTACCCCGGCCTTCCGTTGGTTGCAAGACGTTTAGTAGGCATTGACTTCAAAAACCGCGTTGGAAGGTTTTAACATTAGCTTTAGTTTGAATTTATAAGCTCAAATGTCAAAAAAGTGTACAGAAAGCGATCGTCAAACTTCAAATGGCTTGTAAGTTGTTTTAAAAACTGATGTTAAAATACCTCCACACGGTTTTAGAAACCAATGCCTGTTAAGAATCTTGCAACCTCCGAGTGCTCGGTAAAATAAACTGGTCGCGCGAGTAATTCAGACCCACAGTAACTTGAATATATACAATATATTAAAATTCGCCCTAAAACACAATGATGAAAAAAAATCTCTTTTGAAAACCGAAATATGATCTCTGCTGCTACTCAGCAACAAGAATTATAAACAGTTTTTTCAAGGAATTACTTTCAACAGAACATCCCAAGGGGAGGGGTGGGCCGTTACTCCATATCGTGACTTTCCGTCGACATTAGTGCCTTTATCACCCTGCTAGTTTTTTCAGTAAAATATTACTGAAAATGTTAAAAAAAACTATTAGAAATATAAAGGCTTGCTAGGATAGACAACCAACCGAGAAGGTAGCATTCGCAACAAACTTTCAAAGAGGATACAATAACCAAAGCAGAAATTATAACACAAAGATAGTGAATAGTACTGCTATACAAGAAAACGTAGGGAACACACTACTATGTTTGTCGTATACGAAAGGGATTTTTTTGTGAAAGGAGTACCATGTACCATTTCAGTAAAAGCCCAGGGGTTGGACATTAGAGAGGAGTTTCCATCAGCCCGTTTAAGAAGAAAAGAAACTTCGATCACACCTTTCACGTAATTGCCCCTTTGGTGGTCCGTTCTGTGTGCCACCTAGACGATCAGAGGGCTACGAGGTTGAGATGAGGTAACCCGCTGAGCTAGAGTGACCTGTTATAATTTCAATTAATCAGCATTAACCCCCAAAAACAAGGCTCTTAGAAAACTTTTCCTTTTCCATGGATCGATTGTTCTACAGGATAGGTTACCTCATAAAACATTGACTACGTAGCTCATTCAGTTTCCATAAATACAACAGCATTGAGTGAGCTAGAGTGACCTGCTGTAATTTCAATTAATCTCCATTAACCCCCAATTAAGCATGGCTCTTAAAGATTTTATCCCTTTTCATGGATCGATTGTTTCACAAGATAGGTTACCTCATGAAACATTGGCTAAGTAACTTATTCAAATTCTGTAAATACAACAGCATTGGGTGAGCTAGAGCCGACCTGCTGTAATTTCAATTAATCACTATTAACTCCCAAAAACAAGGCTGTAAAAGCATTTTTCCATGGATCGATTGTTCTACAAGATAGGTTGGCTCATAAAACATTGGCTAAGTAGCTTATTCAAATTCCATAAAAACAACAGCGTTGAGTGAGCTAGAGTGACCTGCTGTAATTTCAATTAACCACCATTAACTCCCAAAAACAAGGCTCTAGAAGGACTTTTCCATGGATCGATTGTTCTACAAGATAGGTTACCTCATAAAACATTAGCTACGTAGCTCATTCAGTTTCCATAAATACAACAGCATTGAGTGAGCTAGAGTAACCTGCTGTATTTTCAATCAATAACCATTAACCTCCCAAACACAGGCCCTTAGAGAAGTTTTCCTTTTTCGTGGATCGATTGTTCCACAAGTTAGGTTACCTCATAAAACATTAGCTACGTAACTCATCTACATTCTATAGAGTGACCTGCTGTAAATTTCATAAATCTCCATTAAACCCAATCAAGAACGGCTCTTAAAAAACTTTTCCTTTTTCATGGATCGATTGTTCCACAAGATAGGTTACTTCATAAAACATTGGCTAAGTAGTGTTTTTAGATTCCATAAATCCAGCTGACAAAAAACGTTCACCATTCAGTTAAGCGAATCTCCGAGTGAAGGTAAGTACTTTTCTTTTATTGTATCCAGCGAAGCACACTTCCATGATAACAGACCATTTCTACACTTTTACAAATACGCTGTTTAAAATTAATCAACTAATTGGTCTTACAGTTCCACAATACTTTAAATTTGTCGATTTTATTCCGCGTTCAAACTGACTTTGTCTACAGCAGTGACAAAGTTTCTGAAACCAAGTTTGTAACTGATTCCGTTTTCCACTTTAGAGACAAAAACAATGCATTTTTATGGACGTCATTCACATTTCTCAAGTTTCGATGAATAGGGATATAAACGGCACACATATCGCTACATTCATGAGATGTTTTTTTCTCATTCTAGAATGCTGTAATGAAAACATTTTTTTATTGCTTTTCTCCCAGTGATTAAAATATTTTCACAGTTGCCTCCACAGAGGAAATGTTTCTGTAGAATACTACCCAATACATTCACGATACCGTGATTTGGCCTTAAGACGGAAAAAAAGAAATCTGCAGCAGTAAAGATTTGTTTCTAGCACTATTGCCGGCCGTTTTTAATTCTTTGTCAAGTCTTTTAATACGTTAAAATTTTACTGTTTTTTCAAAGGCTTTTTTTTGTTTACTATTTTATTTCCACGGTATAACGCTTTCGTTTTTCTCGAATACTGCTTTTGTTGATTTTAAACACAAGGTAAGGACAAATTTCGTCAAAGGGGAATCATTGCTTCATTTTTACCACAGTTTAACTTAAAATAAAATCAGTGAAATAATCTAGAGAGTATGGAATTGGTAAAGAACATTGCTTCTTCATTTGCCTTGGTTTTTACTTCAACAAAACAAGCACTTGAAAGTATTGATCTTAAACAGCTTATACTAACGACACTTCAATTTAACCTGTTGTAAAACACGTTTCGCCACTTACACATTCACTTAAGGGCCAGTTTTGTTTGGAACTTAAGGATATTATTTAACGGAATATAAAGTAACTTTACATATACAGTTTACCAATCAATCTACAAGAAAAAAACAATGACGACGCGTTCAATCGTACTCGTAGAAACTTCTTATTGATACACGTCAGGTGTTGTATTTTTCTTAATATTATTGTTTAAAGATCTGAAAACAATTTCCAGTTATCTTTTTATGGCTTTAAGAGATTTTAAAAATTATTCATTTGTCGTTTTTCAGATGTCCGGGAAGAAGAACGATTTAGAAAAAGATTAGGAAAATTCTTGCAACCGTGATATTAGTCAGTGGTGATTCTTATATCAGTAAGCTGTTACATACCTATTAATAACCAAGTTTTAGGTCCGTGCTGTAAGTTACGGACCTCGAATCACGTTGATTTATCGCGCTTGGGCCATAAATCAACGGGAAAAAACGAAGCCAATCCGTAACTTACAGTACGGACCGAGAAAACGAGGTTAGTAAGATATTTATTATATCTCTGAGGTTAATCGGGCGTGTGGGAAAGGACAGTACAGTAAATACGCAGCTATGTGTGGCGAGGCTCGTGCATGGCTATAAATTTAACTGCCAATAAAGCAAAAAGACAATAACTAAATGTTCTTATACCCTCCAGAAATAAAATGGGCTGGATTAGCCTTGTTACCTCGATTGTCTTACTCGTGGCGGGAACTTTTGCAACACTGGAATCCCCTATCAAGCGACATCACCCCAAGCAGTATCATGAAATTCATTCAGACGGAAAGGTTAGGATATATTATGTAGCTACTTCAGTTAGCCTCCTTGCATATTTTGTTTGTCATGAAATTACGAAAATGATTTTTTACGAATTAGGAAATGTGCTGATATTCCGGCTCACTCCAGGTGATTCAGTGTGATAAACACCTCTTAAGGACGGTGCCTACTAATACCGAAGTATTTTTGTGCAGTTAATGACTATGTGGGAAAAGCAGATCTTAGCAAGGCCTATTGGAATCCAAAAAGAAAATTGGGGGTAACCACGCATTTTTCAGAGATAATTAAGCAACAATATCTCTAAAAAGTGCCAAAATATAAAGCAATGTATGGAATTTTTTCCCAAATTGAAGCTTAATTTTCTCTGAAAAATGCATGGTTACCCCCAATTTTCTTTTGAAACACCAAAGGCATTTGGTAAGTTTCTGCTTTATCCGCATAGTTTTAAACTGCGCAAAAATATTCCTGTATTAGTAGGCACCACCCATAGGAAACCCGAGTATCTCGCGATGCGCAGAACGTATGCGCAGTAACAATAGTAGGCACCGTCCTTAACACGGCCTTGTTACTCGCGTATCAAAAGAAAGTTTAACCCGACAAAATAAGCACCTTTCGTTAAAGGCCGATGTTCACGGTCAAGCGCATGCGCGAGCAGACCGGCTCAAAAATAAATTGTACGGGCCGACACTAAATTCGATGCGAGCTTGTGGTGGAACAATCTGTTGAAATCGCGCCCGAACTTGGATCATCCGCTCTTCGTTCTTCACTTTTTATAATCTTTGTTTCCTGTTGTAAATATAAGTTCGATTTTTGTAAGGTTAAAAGTGTTTTAGCATCCGAAAACGACATTTTTGTCGATGGATCGTCAAAGGAGACGTCGCAGCCGACCGGCGACGGGACGTTCTGTGGACGGCTCTGGAAGCACAGAAGTTAAGGCGGACAGAGTGGAGTGGATGTAGAAATCCTGTGTGGTTAACAAGATACGTCCACCAAACGTGGAAAATTGGTAAAGGGATAAGTCTGTTTAAAATAGACAACGATTTCGCGGCACATCTGCTTTCACTGGAAATGGCAAAGGTCACCAACTGGCTTTGGATGAACTCGCGAGGATTTTCCAGATTTCAATCGTACTGTTTGTTCATATGGAAGTCAACTATCAAAACCGGAGAATTCGACGGACAAACAGCATCAAACATCAGTGGTTTGCTTTGGATGGAAAAAATTGTACAACACTGAGACGCGAAGCGAATAAATATGTGATAGCTTGTGATCAAATGTGCGAGTAGTATCAAATGTGTAGTCGTCTATTAGCGGGCTCGAATAGCGGGCAGTAGAAAAAAACCCCAAAAGATTTGCGGCAAACTACAAAATCTACTCTAAGGTATTCATTTATGTATAAAATTATGGTCATTGCGGATGGCAAACGCAGTTTTGATTTGCCACCATGGCAGAGTTTTCTCAAATGCATTCCAGCATCTCGGAAGGACGCTCAGTGCTGTTGTCACTAAACGGTTGCATCGCTTCTTGAAGCTTGCGGATTTCTCGTTCTTCGCCTTCTCGCACACTATAGAAAGTTTATCACTGAATGCTGATGAAATACTTGATTTAACGGTACATAAGTTTGAGGGAGCGAGCTTCTCGGCTTTTCGAACCGCGCGTAATAAAAAAAGGTCAATGCCGCGAGATATCGACATTGTACTAAAATAACATTGGGTCATGTAGGGATACCCTGTTTAAAAAGTGATGAAAAAGATACCCCGTTCAAGACAAAACACCCTGAAAACCATACCTTATCGGGCCGCACGTCCCCGTTAAGGTCACATAAGGGAGTACCCCCCGGGTCTAGATCATACCGAAAATTACGATCCGTCATTGACCCGGCGTCACATACATATTAGGACCGTACAAATGGTTTCTGTCTCTAAACGAAAGGTGAAAACGTAAAGATTAAAGCCCCGGGATTATAAAAAGCATTCGTATGACAAATGTCGTTTTCCCCTGTATTACATTCTGACTGCAAGAAATGCAGTTCTATCTGGTGGTTAATTATTGCCCCACTATATCTAGTGATATCTAGCTAGTGATTATATCTCTGTATCTATCTATTTGGTAGCCTGAGAGCAAGCTCTCTTAGGGGTGGGGGGCGGGAGGGGGAAAGAGGATCCACCCCCAAGAGAGCTTGCTCGCAGGCTATCTATTTGGGGGAATTGGCGATGCTGGAGGTTATCACTGTTAAAAGATTGTAGGCTTTACGCACCACACAGTCAAATAAGGCCCGAGTATAAGCTGGAAACAGCTTCTTGTTACAAATAGTTTATAGTGATGATTTGTGCACACACGCAAAACAACTGAAAGGTTTTTGCCTCTAATACTAAACCTCAAATGTATTGTTTATTTCAATAAAATGTTTGAGAAGCGACAGATGCGTAATCAAGGACAATTTCCTTATTAAGCGGGTTGAAATTTGATATTCCAAAGGTCTTCATCAACATGCCGTGAATTTTAATTCTCTTCTTTCCACGTTTGTCAACATATCCAACAAATAGATATAAATTGACTTAAACGCATCTCGCCATGCAACTGCCCGCCAAACAAACACGGGCGCATTAGCATTGTGGGATTACGTAAGGACGCACGGTTGGATGGACAAAAGTGACGTCATAACCAAACCAAAATTTTTCGCATTCATGGGTTTCCCGACCCTAACCCTAAACCGCTATACAGAAAACAAAAACGAAATAAATTCTGGTAGTAGTAGTCAGATGACGCCATCATAAAAAGGCCTTTTAAACATAATTTAAACGGTAGCCTCGTTTCCAAACTAGATCTCGACCCCGGGATGGAGGCTGCATTTGAAGTAGCTGTAAAAAGGCTAAGCGGAAGTAGGCGGCAAGCAAATCGTGAATAAAAACTAATTGCATTTTTTTTTTAGAGAAGACCTAAAGAAGACCTGCTGATGCGATCTAACCAGTCCAACCCTTTCATGGAAAAGCATACTGAAATGTCTCTATACAGACAGGTGAATAAATTCAACAATTTTGTTGTTTCTGATAAATAAAAAATTGACATTGGTAACATTTGATGGAAATATAAGTGGATATTGATCACGTGGTTTCGTAAAGGGGTCCACAAAATAAGAGACCTAATGAGTGACAATGGTAAATTTCTCCCCTTTGAAGTTTTCTGTAGTAGGTTTGACGTTAAAGCTTGCTTTACAACATCTTACGGTTTATGCAATTCAATCCGTCAAAATTGGAGCAACATCTCCAAGGAATTCCGAGCCCTTGTTGATTTAATTGCTAATTCACGCACTAACAACTTGAATGTTACCACCGCAAACCTGCTACATGCTATCGCTGACAGTAAATTTGTGCCACCTTCATCAGAGGAAATCTATCAAAGATATATCTTCTACCTTGGAGAATAAGTGATTAACTGAGGAAATTAAATTGCGTATGTTTCAGTTTATAATTATTCATAAAACGGTGTTTACAAAGGACAGGCTTTTCATTGCAAGTATTGTACAAGACGATAAATGTTATTTTTGTAAAGAAAATCCTGAGACACTTCTGCATCTGCTATTTCACTGTCCGCTTACAGTAGTTTTTTGGAATAATTTTCGGGAATGGTGGCTTCGAAACACCCAGATTGAATTCAACCTTACTCCCGCTAATGTTCTATACGGTGTGATAGACAATTCAAAGTTCTGTACGTTGCTCAATTTTGCCCTTCTAGTTGCCAAATTTTATATACATCGTTGCAGTCTAGACGAGGCTCCCCTTTTCTTCTCCGTCTTTGAAACAGAATTACATGAGAAAGCTCGCGTCGAATATGATATTACCAAGGGGAAAGGTTATCTTAAACACTCCAAGATTAAATGGGAACCGCTAATTCGCAACAAATTCATCGAAGACGTGGCTATTTGAGGGAACCCTTGAATCACTTTCCATTTCTCTTTTTGTTGTTGTTCTATTTTTGTTGTTTTCTTTCGATCGTTTCTTTTCGCTTACCGGTTCATTCGATCTGAAATATTGTAAATAATTAACAATAAAAACAAAAACTAGAGGAGTGTGTGGATGGGTTATCTAGGTACCTTTTAGAAGAGCAATGCAAGTGGCTTTCGTACTGTAATGTAAATAATGTCAGTTATAATATTGTATATATTTTTAAAAAAAGTTGGTAGTGAAGATACAGTGTTATTATTTGTTAGTACCGTAGTATAGTATAGTATGCTTATATTGTAAGTACAGTCAGTACTGTAATTACCGCTATTAGTGTAAATCAGTGTTAGTAGTGTTACATAATGCTAATAAAAATTAAAAAAAAAAAAACAATCCTGATCAGAAATCTATGGGGTCATGATCCGTGGGCAAGTGTATCACTTGATATTGACTACGACATTAGGGTATTATCGGCATGTTTTCTTTTCTTTTTCGTTCTACTTTCCATCCCGGACTACTTCATCAGCGCAGTAGAGCTATTTTCTTCAAAAGCTCTATTTTCACTCAACTCTAATAACCTGCAGCTGCATTGTTTTATAGGGATGGGATCATTGTTCTGTTGTTCGTTCTTTTGTCGTCTCGACCAACCATGAAAGACGTTGTAAATGGTACACGTCGTCCCCCTGAGCGAAAACGTCAAAGAATGAGTCTTGAATAATTATGTAGTCGTATAGTCTCACTTGTCGTCTCATTTGTAGTATCGGATCAGATTTAATGAAAAACGAATATCGGCCTACGCCACTACAACCGTCAGAACAGGTAACATTTAGCCAGCGTCAGAGCAGAATGACGGATTATGGATCATGTAAAGAAGATGCGGCAGCGCAGGTCATGAATATTACATGAATGGGATGGTAAAATGAGAAGCGATTGAGTTTATTTCGTAACAAATAAGTACTATTGTAAAGCGTTCTTTTTGGTTCCGACAGACTTTTGAACTGCTAAATTTACTTCTTTCCTACACAGGAACCAAATGACTTGCTTGATCGAAGCAGTAAGACCAAGCGAGGTAAGAAAGCAAAGCCGGGGATTTTGCAGACGGATTCATTTAATTAATGACTGCTCTTGTTGAGAATTGCTCTCTTACTTCGTGTTTAATGGGAAGTTTTACGCGCCTCGAAACAGAAGTAGGGGCTCGTGCTTGCCTCGTGCTGGAAGAACGCAAAAACTAATAATAATAAATAAATAAATAAATAAATAAATAAATAAATAATAACGTCTGTTCTACGAGGTAATCGCTCGCTATCAGCCCAGATTAATAAAAAAAACCAACCTTGTTTTCTTCAACTTAGCCGAGTGACCTCAGTAGTTAGTTGTCAATCCTGCATTGATTCCTTATATATATAAAGAAATACTTAAAGTGTATGGCAAAGTCTGTGAATTATCCATCGCAACAACATCTATAGCACGAATCTTTTTGTTTACAGCTGACCCAGTCACTATTATCGCCGGTGTTACACTAGCCGTTGCCGTGCTGCAAACAGTTCTGAGCACTCTTGGTGACGTAAAACGCAAGGTCGCCATCGGCATCGACAACGAGAGTGGATATAACTGGACAGCACCTTGCGTATACTTCCACTCTGGCACTACAGACAAAGTCATGCCCCATGACGTTTATTCAGGTACTGGAACTGAGTTTAATATAGGGGAACGGATCGGAAGGGATTTGGGTAGAGAAGCTGCATAAGGTTAAGTTTGTCATTTTGGATGCAAATTGACCCAAAAGTGTAAACCAATTCCTTTTAGTATTACAGTTGACATACGAAATTTCTTTATGAAACTGATGGGACTAGAGGCATTAGTATTCCCCCTCGATAGGACGCTTTCCAATCGTAAATGGCACTACAAGGACAAGGTCGTTGTAGAACGTTCGTTTTTCAAACAATTAGCCACTGTCTTTCTAAATTTAAAGTTTTACAAGCTGTTCACCGGTAGCAGCTATTATTTTGCTGGTGTCAAGAAGGAAATTTGTAAACTACAATCTCAACACTCCTGGGGACAACACCCTGGAGAAGTTCATCAACTGTATACCAGACAATACTGATCAACATCAGGGAGGTTTAGGAAATGTCCAAAAAAAAAGACTATAAAAACTAGCTAGTTTTAAAATCCATGCTCATACTGATCCTTTGTGGCCTCTCCTATTTTGTTAACATCAGGAAAGGCCTTACTGTATGGAGCACGAAAAACCTCGTTTTCCTTTAGCGGTGCTGTGGGAGTGATGACCTATTACATCCCAAAAATGCACAGCACACTGGCTGTCATGTTCTCCATTCCTTATGTTTACAACTCGCACAGCAATTTGTGGAATGTGGCGCTAAAGCGTGGGGATCTCAAGGCCGACAACGACATGTACGATGGAATGTATCATGGGACGTTTGAACTTGGTTATAAGAAACCGATGAAAGGGAATAACCGTTGGGAATCTAGATATTTAGGCCACAACCTTAAAGCCAGGGGTGCCATGTCTAATTCTGGTACGGCTACTCTTGAGATACATGTGGAAATATCTAAAAAAAACCGTACCCAGAGACGTTACCCCCCTTTTTCTCGAAGTTTCAGTAAAGAAAGTAATGGTTCTCTTCCACTGACTAAGTTGAAGTCGAATATCTGAGGCGACTAATTTACAAAAATGTAAGTCTGAGACAAAATTCCTTGGGTCCCCCAGGATAAGCAGTTGTGCTGGTTATTTTTTGATAATTATTTTTTGCGTATTTTCACATCATATTTTTTGGCAAATCGCTAAAATTAACAGTGTCTCGTAGAATGTTAGCTGATAGCTAATCAGAGTTTGTGCTTCGTTGCTCAGTATATTCGGGGGCTTTTTTAGTAATAAATTGCATGCTACCGTAAGAAGTAGGCTTTAAAAAACTAAAATCGCTTTACTTTTCATGTTTTGTTAATTATAACTGCCAATGAAAACTTTAAAAGCCAACAGTAGTTATTCTGAAAACAACTTTAGTTTTATCGATTTCTAGAAAGGGTCAGTCAATGGGTTAAGAACTTGTTTTAGTTTGAATTTATTTCTCTAAACGAGTTCCGCTCCGAAATCAGTTCTATAAGATCAATTAACAACGTGAAATAACATAACTGGAAGTGATCCTGAGAGAAAATATCGGAGTCCTCCCAACGGAAAAACTTTTCCAAGTCGGATCCCAAATATCAAGTAAAAGTGTTTTTGCTGACTTCACAGTGTTTTGATTATGAATGTTTTAGCTGACCTGTTGACTGTTTTTACTGACTGATTCAAAATTGAGGAAATCTTGACGAGTAATTACGTTGTTAATTATAGAGTTGAGACCAAGCGGCCCCAGGTTGCTCATCAACACTCTATAACTCATTAAGTATCTGCTCAAACTAATATTTTACTGGAAATGTAACAAGTACCACTCGACCAAGTATATACTAAGCTTACTGTATGACTTACTGACAATGTTTTGGAGTAAAATAAACTACTGTTGGAACCAAAGTTCTCAGAGTTTTATTCTCGTTTCCTGTATTTTTTTTTTTGTAATGCTATCTTTGTGGTTCTGGTCCCAAGAAAGTTGGGGTGCTTTCCCGCAAGCGACTGAGTGCCTTTTGTGATTTTATGATTTTATTTTCTCTCAAGAATTGTTGCAATAGGTTAGAAATTCAACGGTTTTAGAGACGGCCGTATTCGTTTACATACTCGCTGGAAAATTGTGCTTTTCTGGTTAATTGACTCCTATTTCAGTAAGCTCTTTGAACGAGATTTCTTCAGCGCCAACTGGTTAAGTATAACAGCTTAGGTTGGTTTTCACTGGGGACTTTACGCAACCACAACGGCAACGCCAACGAAAACGTCACTTGAAAATACAAGTTCGTGTTACTTGTACTACTTTGCGCTTATTCCAATTCGTTCAACTTCTACAATGTGGCCGAACTATCCAGTAACAGAACTGGTGGGAACGGTCTTCAGGTTAACACAGAAAATGAAAAATTTACTGTCATGTGCTCACGTTCTCCATAAAACCTTGAATTTGGGCATTTCACGTTGTTGTTTGGCCGAAGATGGAGACGAAATGTATCAAAATTTGTAATGCACGTGCACAGCATTGTTTAGCCTTTTCTTTATTGACGTTTTCGTGGCCGTCGGCGTCGTGTTTTCGTGAAGTCCCTACTGGCGACGGAGTCGGAGCCGAGGTGGAAGTCGTGAGAGTGCTTCGGAGAACTCTTCGGCGAACGAAATCATAAGAATAGGGAACTTAAGCACCGACGACGAAACGAGAGGACGACGACGGCCGGAAGTCGAATTCTCACATTTGGGCGTACTGCGCATGTCTTTGTTTGAGATTTCGTCGTCCACGTTGCGTCCACGAGGGAATTTTTCCAGGAAAGCCGTTCTCTTGAAAACGTAAGTAGAAGTAGCGTCGTTAGGACTATGTTCAAAGGATTTTGATCTATTTTCACGAAGCTTGGTACCTGCTAAGGTTTTAGATTGCGAGTGGATCGCATTGGATGAATTTTTTTGCTTCTTTTGCAGGCATATTTCACAAGTATTTATTGAAACTCTTCTCAATATGGCCGCCTCCCTTTTGCCAGAGGAAGAAACCGAGAAAACGTAAGCTACAAACAGCTATGTATTTTGGTAGATTTTTCTTTTCGATACAGTGACAGCTTAATACATTTTTCGACCAACTTGGAACTTATTTGTTGTTTTTTATTGCATCTAGAAGCAAGTACTTCCAGTGGACGACAGATCATGATGTTATTATGTGTAGGGAAGTGCTCGTGAGCGAACCCTACAAATTCAAGCTAAGAACCCCTGAAAGAGGACAAGCCTGGGAATCCTTAGCTCAGCAGCTCAACAGTATTCATCAGCCGAAGTTCAGAGTAACCGCCAGATCCGTGCGTGATCGGTTTTCACTGCTGTCGACAAAGTATGCACAAAAATTAAGAATGGAGGAGAGAGCTTCAGGTATCGAAGTGGAACAGACAGAGCTAGAGAAACTGATAGATGAAATCTTAGAGCGAGAGAAGGACGCAAAGAGGGAACTAGACTCAAAAGACCGTGAAAAGAAGAGTAAGGCCGACAAGGAAAAGGCTACAGCTGAACAAGTCAGGAAGCAAGCAATGGAGAGAATGGTTAAGCGAACAGGTGATGACCAGGAGAACAAACAAAGGAAGCCAAAGATCAGGCGAAGCACTGTTGATGCTATAGATTACTTGAGAGAGAGATCAGAAAATGAGAGGGAGTATAAAAAAGAAGAATTAGAGATCAAGAAGAGAGAACTTGCTGTGCAAGCTGAAAAGCAAGATCAAGCTCAAAAGCAACAACAGGCTATGTTTTCAGCATTAATGGCTCAAATTCAGCAGCAACAACAGCAACAGCAGAATGTGCAAGCAATGCTAGCAGCACAACAGCAGCAGCAAACCAAGCTTCTGATGGCATTCATGGAGAATAACAAGAAACAGTGAACTTGTTAAGCTTAGTTCAAGACTGTGAGTAATACTCTCTCATAAGATCAGTTTAAAAGCAATTTGCAGTTGAATTTGTTATGAACCCTCCCAGTTACTAGAGGTGTCTCTTAAGTTTTACATTTTACATTTGAATTGTTATAGAACTGAACCAGAAAAATGGTTGTTGCACGGTGTAGTGTAACCAGTGTAGAATTTAATGTTTTCATGGCTTCTAAACTTCACACAAATGTCAGCCGTACTTCCTATTGCTTATTTTGCAATTCTCTAGTGCATGCAGATTGTTGTGTTTTGAGTTTTTCATGAATAAACTGTGTTTATTATATTTGGAATGGTTGTGTTTGTGCTTTTTATTCAGTTATTAACCTTAACCCTTTGAGCCCTAATTTCAAAGAACAAATTCTCCTATCTTGTCCTCATACTTTTCTTATAAAAGTACTAGGGAAAAGTTATTAAAATACGAAAATTAACCTTGGGTGATCAGATCCTTAACTCTCATGACCTCAGGGGTTGAATAAGCATTGATATTACAAGGAGAAATTTGATACGGATTACTGTTAGGGCTTAAAGGGTTAATTAAGTAAAAAAGGAGAAAGAAGATTCTTTAATGGATTTTTCAGTTCTGTTTTATTTTTACTCTCTAGTAATCAGTCAACCATCACTTCATAAGCATTTTTCTGGACTGCATGTACGTTTGGCTGCACAGCTTTCATATATAAGATATTACAAGCCACAAGTCGTTGGAACCTGTTCACTCCTAAGCAAAATAGTCTTCAAGTCTTGGTGGTCTGAGATCAAAATAAGTTGAAGTCAGGTTTCCATAGAAACATGTCAATGCATTTCGAAGTATGACAGAAACCACATACATTTTCCCAACATTGTTTAAAAAGATTTTCAAATTTTTTTTGAAGTCGTTAAATTTAAAAGAGTTAATAATGTCACCAAATAACCATTCGACCGAGCTCCTAACAGCACTCATTTTGCCATTGTATTCCTCCATTTGAGGAGTTAGAACACCATACTTGAAAGGGCCTTGAAGGTGTATCCTTAGTGGATAAGCCGGGTCACCGTACACACAGAGTGGCTGGCCTGCTGGATTAAACGCAAACTGCTCCAAGTCATGAAGCAGCCCTGAGTCAGCTAGCATGCCTGCGTCATGCTTCCTTCCTTCTAAAACACACACACCAAAAAACATTATTATTAGCTAATTGATAAAATAATTTATAAATAGGAGCTGCATTCATGTATATTTTAGTTAGGAAGGAACTGGACAAGGATTAGGGTTTGAGAGTGACTTCATGCACCACATTTTATCACCCATAGGGAGCGAAAATGTCAACCACTTTCCTGAGGGTAGGGTGCGGGTGGGGGGCGTGGGGCTTACGTAGGGGAGTATTGGGGACTTGTGGAATGTTTGTGCCCTAGAGGTGGGAGGCTTCATAAGATTTTTAATGGAAATAACTTTAAAAAGCAACAGGAGCATGCCTTAAAGCATTGCCTCACATCTGGGTGAAGAGTGAAAGGTAAGTGAGGACCCCACATGACAGTTGTTTAATAAACAAAGTAACAAGTACCCTTTGTAAGACACTACCCAGAACAGTCTGTCAATATTTTGTACTTCTTAATTATTTTATAACTTACCAATTGGACCATATAAGTTTGCTATCAAACCATTTGGTAGAGCCACGCTTTGAAACTTAAGGGCGTGAACCCGCTTGTGGCCATTGTAAAGAATTCGTTGGTGCTCTCCAGGCCGTGAAATGGGTCTAACGGTGCCATCTATGAACCCAAAACAGTTGTCCAAGGGAGCTCCCTTAGCTGTTATAGCATCAACGTAGGTCTGGAGGTTTGCAGGACTAAGAATTTCATGATTCCAGTGCAGTACCTTGTGTCCATGGGTATTGTAAATGTAGTCAAGCATTTGGTTGGTAATCATACTTAGAACTGGTACAGGTTTAGCAAATCTGTGAATCATATCGCCATACCTACAAGGGTACGACATTCGCTTGAGCAGCATTAATTTCGTTTTTGCGTCCTGTGTCTTTTGAGTTGGTGTGCCTGTGAACGGCTATGCAGAACTTTTCGAGATTGCTGTAAGGACACCCAAATAGCCCCCCCGCTTGAGTTTTGCAGGGGCATGTGTCGGTCGAGAAACTGGTGCGAACTTATGACGACTCTGACCTCGTTTTCGCGCTAGAGCCATCCTTGTAGTCTCGTTTTCGTATAAGTGTCGCCCCCTCGTTTTCGCGCTAGAGCCATCTTTTAATGTTGCAAGCGGGTCGAGTTTCACGTTTTGCGTGCTTGTTGGTGTGCTTGCTTGTGGAGTTTGACCTTTTCTTGGCGTTTGGTGTGCTTGCTTGTCGAATTCTGTAGTGTGCTTCCTTGCTGTGTGGACTGTTATCAGACAGTGGTGGTTGGACACGGTTCGCAAAGCATGCTGGGGCGAGTTGTCGGTTCGAGCTCAGTTGAAACAAACCTTCGTGCTGTGCGGATCTCAAGGAATGACAAATTTTCGCTTCAAAAAGGCAGAAAATCGGTTAATTCGGCAATTTATTCGATACGTTTTCTCCGATTACCGTTAGCGCACATCGACTGACTAATTTAATGCTCAAAACGTTGGTTTTACACGGCGATCGATCGATCGAAAGCCGGTACAGCCCCAACTGCTCCATGTGACGCTTCATGTACTGATTACCATTTCCATACAATTCAATTCCAAAACCAATCCTGTCGTCCTTCTATGAAATCGTACCTTTTGAATTATAATGTATGATCACGGGCTCGAAAATCTGGCATTGAAATATTCAGAGTTCATAACTACTGGAATCCTATTCTGGTGGAAATAGCCGAATATTATAATATGAAAATGAGGTAAACAAGGATAGGGAAATGAAGATTTTGACAGATTTGCTGGATAGGAATTTTGTTTTATCATTCTGTATACTTGTTGTCAATGAGACTGGGACATGGAAAAAAGCTCTCACAAAAGTTCATCTTGCAAGAGTCATAGATTTTAGCCACTAAAATATATGTTTGATATGATAAGTTCTTCAATAATTGTTTTATTACATCACATGTTGCATGAGGGGAATGAAAACATCAAATTGATTTTCAATGAAATAAGTCAAAAAAACCTTGTAAACATTGCCAAATACTTTATTTTCCTTTACTGGGCAGACCTTTACTTTGTATGACAGACAGTGTATTGGATCAAGGCGAGGTGCATGCTCCCTCTTTTATATATTTAAAAGAAAATAAGGCTTTTTAATACAAACATCAATACACAAAACAATGTTATGGAGATTATGTACATTAGTACCCTCAAACATAGAGAGTGTGAAAGCCAAATAGTAAGGTGGTAAGGAATCACAAATGAACAATAAAAATTCAGAGTAAGTACAAATAGCTGCTCCAAAATGATTACTCGTTCCCATAGTCTAACATACTATGATAGCACACAATATAAAAATATTGACTTAACAACAGTTTTGCCCCCCTCCCCCCCTTTCCCATTACTACAATGGTTCAGCCTTATGAAAAGCTCCAATTATCAAATCTATGTTTTTTATGTTATTTTTTAAAATAATAACAATCATATTAATAATGAAAACCGCTGCACATATTGCACATGTAATTAATAACTTGGCAAAGGGGCACAGTATTATAGTCACACTAGATGTCCTCCTCTCCTTTACATGGGGAACTCTGCTCACAAGGCATGCCCCCCACTCATAAACGACAGGCCTGCTTACATCGAATTGTATCTTGTACACCAATGTGAAGGTGGATGACTCGACATAGTTTGCAGAGCATATCAGAGATTTCAGCTACTGACAACAGTCAATTACAACTGAGATCAAACTTGGCGAAGGGGCACAGTATTATCGTCACACCAGATGCCCCCCTCTCCTTTACATGTACTTGTCACTTTAAATCTACAACATATGATCAAATAATTATGTAACTGGATATTTAGAGAAATATTGAAATACAAATTGAGGGGAACTCTGCTCACAAGGCATGCCCCCCACTCATAAACTAAGGGCCTGTTTACATCGAAGTGTACCTTGTACACCAATTTGAAGGTGGATGACTCGACATAGTTTGCAGAGCATACCAGAGATTTCAGCCACTGACAATAGTCAAGTACAATATTATTAAGATCAAACTTGGCAAAGGGGGGCAGTATTATAATCACACCAGATGTCCCCCTCTCCTTTACATGTACTTGTCACTTTAAATCTACAACATATCCAATAATTATGTAATTGAATTGGAGAAATATTGAAATACAAATTGAGGGGAACTCTGCTCACAAGGCATGCCCCCCACTCATAAACTAAGGGCCTGTTTACATCGAAGTGTATCTTGTACACCAATGTGAAGGTGGATGACTTGACATAGTTTGCAGAGCATACCAGAGATTTCAGCCACTGACAACAGTCAAGTGCAATTGACATAAAATATACATACATCTACTTTGAAGGTCATATTTAAAAATCAGCTGTCAATCTCTTTTATTAACAACACAAATTATATACAATTTTACACAATATATATTTATACAATAAGCACAGAGGTAATAAGGGAAATCATCACTAGAGATTTCATATATGCTTGACTTTTGATGTAAAATACATGCCTGAAGTGACTAAATATTTTTTTTGTATGGGAATATATGGAAATGTATACTGTCAGTTAATGCATAGAGTGTATTCAGCTCAGGCATGCAAGATATACTTTAAAAGTATAAGTAGAATGTAATTTCTGCTCAACTGATTCTCTATGGAACTAAGTCAAGTGTTTCCCCTTCAGTAGTTATTATTTTTTCTGTGGATCTGTGCTTGTGATAATAATATTTCTGATATTTTAGGTGACATCTACCAATAGTCCATAGCCCTGAAGCCTCAACATTTTTGTCCTGAGGTGAAATAGCAAGTCATTTAGAACAGCTGGCTATAGCTTTCACTTTAGCTTTAGTTGTACACCTAGAGACAAAACAGGCAAAAAGGAAAACGTCACAATAAATCTTTATGTTACATCGTGACTAGCTCATTGTTTGCTCCTCACAATTGCCAAACTTTGAACACACATAGCAGAAAAACGGTGAGAGGTGCGATGGGGTGCGATGCCTTAAAATCCAAGAGTAACTCTCCATAAAACAAATGGTGCAATTTCTTTTCTTGGAACCCTGACGATATAGCGTCAAAAAGCAAACGCGTTCATTGATCATTGCACGTGGAGAAAAGCCGCCATATTGGACAAGCTTGCGAGGAAGTCGAATATTGACGACAATAATCAAGGAAATTATGAGAAAATACAATCACTGGTCACCTACATACCTCTTCACTTGTTGAATCCTTTCATTTGGGAGAAAAGCCGTCTTCACGGTGAATAAAACAGTAAATAACACGAAGGAATTATTCGCGTGAAGATACTTCATGAAAACGCTGGTGAGAGAATATGGTGATGTGATTGGCCAATTACTGCTACCATGATGCTTTTCGGACCGTGTCCAACCACCACTGGTTATCAGATAAGTTGTGTTGTTTACGCTTGAAGTTAGAGTTACTGGCATTTGGAATCTTGCGAAATTATTGCGAAAGCTTATCGATGTTCAGTTCCTTCGTTTCAGCGGGAGTCGAGTTTCACGTTCTTGCATCGTTTTTGGTGTGCTGGCTGGACGGCTGTGCTTCGTTAGGGAAGTTGCGTTGTTTAAGTTAGAAAAAAATACTTTCGGGTTAAATTTAGATTTATCAACGCCTTCACGAAGTGTGTACGACTGCGAAGACACATGGATAAATTCAGCGTAGTGTTGTTACCCGTTTCACTACAAGAAACCAACGCTGCCTTGCTTGCGCTGACTAAATCAAGAGACAAGTTGCGTAGTTTCAGCAAAATATATTACATTTACTTTGGGAGATGTGTAGCTCGGCAAATAATTTACTTACCGAGTTATGTAGATTGGCAAATGGCCATGATTTGTGGTCATTAAAGCAAAAAGTTGCCGAGTTGTGTAGTTCGGCAAATGGCCATGATTTGTTTCGAGAAAAGCAACATTCCTAGTGCGAGTGAAACGAATTGGTGAAGTTGCAATGGCAAACACTTTATCGAGTCATTCGATTATAAGGGATTGCAAGCACTTGGTGGTACCCAGTTTTTGTTTTTGCAAGGCAACGTTGGTTTCTTGTAGTGAAACGGCCACAGTTCGGTTCCGTTTTACGGGGACCAACTCTGCGAGACAGCCGCCAACTTTGTTTGCGTTCTTAATTTTGTTGGAGCTATGGATGTGCGCACGTGTATGCTCGAGCTGGAAAGAGTTCGCTCTTCAAGCGTTTTGTCGCTTCTTTGCCAATTACAAGCGAAAGTATTGTGCGTTTTTTAATCAAGGAAATGCTCTTTTCGAAGGTTTGATTCAAAAGATTAAAGCATAATTATGTGCAGCGTACTGATTTAGCGAGGTTAAAAGCGATCGCGCGTGTTTCAATTCTCGGCTTGTGAATTAACAGCGGCCAAAAAGTCGCAATATTTTAGTTTCGCTTCATTCACTGTTAAAACTGGGTTTAGTGAACAAGTTATCCAGTCATCTATCAGTGGAAGACACGGTTACAATCTGAATCAGTTGATAGAAAATGGAGAAAACGTGACATTGCCTTTTGAGATGATCTCAATAATATTTATGCAAATTTGTAACGCTACGCCGAAGATGTCTCGTGGCGGCTTTCAATGTCTGCTCAAAGGCAATGGCATATGAACGGCCACGTTGAAGTTTCCCCAGTTCCTTGCCGAATTCTACCGTAAATGTTGTACGCTTTAAAATAAGGAAATGCTTTTTTCGAAGTTTTCATTCAAAAGATTCAAGTACAATCAAGTATAATCTCGCGTTGCGTACTGCTTACGCAGCAAATATATTTTTATATATTTTTTCTTTCATTTAGTATATTTTAGCTATTTATTTAGTTGTTTATTTATTTATTTATTTATTTATTTATTTATTATATAATTATCAATCTTTTGGCTTCTATTCCTCTATTAACGTGAAACTCAACTCCCGCAACAAACGAAGGAAATGAACATATCGATATGCTTTCGCAAGATTCCAAACTTCAAAAGTAAACAATGCATCTTCCCTGATAACAGTCCACACAGCAAGGAAGCACACTACAGAATTTGACAAGCAAGCACACCAAACGTGAAGAGAAGGTCAAACCCGACAAGCAAGCACACCAAATATCCATTATATTATAAACACTGGGTTATACAATGATAACATTTTTTTGTGATTTAAATAAACATGTGAAAAATATCTGGCAGTTAATGTAACTTTCTTTTCCCAAATGGTCGAACGCATCTCACTAATCTCTGATTACTACTAGTTTATTATTAACACCAACCCCGCTAAATTAACTCGAACTATTTTTTGTTTCCCTTTGCAGTTCGAGTTAACGGAGTTCTTTTACTGAATCCAGTAATATATTGTTGTTGTATTTCAGTTGGTTTAGAACATTTGTCAACGCTAACGAAGTTGCTTGGTAGTATTAAGCGCACAATTACCATCAACATTGAAAACCTAACTGGATATCGCTGGCAAGCAAGCAATGTACACTTCCAAGCTGGAACCTCAAACGCACTCATGCCCTACATCGTCAATTCAAGTAAGTACCTATGAAGTAAAATTTGTTTTCGTATTTTTGAAGCTTGTTGTGTCCTGATTACGAAATGACAAAAGAAATTTGAAAAAATCAACTAAAACCGACATTTTTCGCCTCCCAAAGAACCTCAAAATTCACTAAATCGTGTCGCGGGGACTGGGAACGAGTCTTTGCTCAGGACAAGGCTGAGACGTAGCAAATGCCTCGAAGAGTTGTTTACTTCTCACTTCTGAAGAATTTCCTACGTCGCAGCTTCGTAATACGATCGTTTTGGCCGAGTGCAAGATGGAGACACTTTTAAGACTTTCGATTCGATTTATTCCGCGTTGAGAATGTTTCACCGCCTAAAATCTACATATTAAGAATCAGAAAATAATAAGCTATCTTATTAGAACAATTTTACTACTTCATAGGCACTTTTAACCCTTTAACCCGTACTATCAAAAAATAAATTCTCTATTCTTTCCCAATACTTTTCTTATAAAAGTACTGGAGAGAACTTATTAAAATATCAAAAAAATTCATCTTGGATAATCACATCCTTAATTCTCATGACCTTACGGGTTGAATAATTAACAATTATACACCGAAGTGGAGTGGATATTTACCAAGCCGCGAAGTGGCGAGGTAAATATCTACCACTGTCACCGACACTGAGGTGAATGATTGTTTTAGTATATACCACACAAGCAGAATAACTAGCGGGCCGAATTTCCTTTATTGTTGACATTATACCGGCAAATGGTGGGAAATTTTAAAATCTCGCGCGCCGCGCGGTAAGCGATTTCTTGTTGCAGAAAGTTCCGTCTCGCTTTCTTGCGAACAACTAAAACTTTTTGAGACACTTGTTTAGTTGCTAAGATGTCATTTCTTCGATTGTTGAGTGAAATTCGTCTTGATTTCGAAACCATGCTCCTAAACACTAGATGTTTCATTGTCTACATTGTAATTATAGTGTTCGGCAGTTTTCGTAAACAAGGCATTGTAGTTTCATTTTTTGCCTTAGAATATGAGGTTGGAACGATTAAATAACTTACCATTTAATACCGTCAAACTAAACTTTGTTGCCATTTTTGTATTTTTTGTAACAGCTGCCTCGTTTATCTAAATAAATTCCTCTTTAGTGACCGTGGCGAAGCGGGAATCATCTTGTTTCTCTTCGGTTGCTCGGAGGTGAATAGTACTTGGTTAATCACCTCCGAGCTAGCTAATCAGCCGTCGCGAAAGGCTATTCACTTGTGTGGTATATACTAAGGATTGATATTACAAGGAGGAATTTTGCTGATCAGTGATCAGCATCAGTGATTAACTGTTTAAAAAGGATTAATATTTGTAGCATTACTAAGTAAGCAACTACTACAAGCCACGCAAACTGATTGGCTAACTTAAAAGCGAATACGGACTGATGGGTTGCTCAAAGATAATACAAGATAGTTAGTTGTTATGTGCATCCGATGAAAAGTCATGCGATTTAACCCGTATTAAAGTCATACAGTCCAGCTGAGAGAGAACGTTTCAGTGCACATCCACATTTTTCAATGCAACGATTGTTGACTTACGTCAGAAAAACTTCCCACATTTTCATTTGTGGACATTAAAGGAGACGTAAAGTAGGCAGTTACAATACACCTAAAAGTAGCTAAGTGGGTGGGTGGGTAGGTAGATGAGTAGGTAGGTAGGTGAGTGGGTTGGTGGATAGGTAGGTAGGTGGGTGGGAAGGTAGGGTAGGTAGGTAAGTGGGTGGGTGGGTAGGTGGGTAGGAGGTAGGTCCGTTTTACGGTTAGGCGCCGTGTCAACATGAAACGATAAAAAAGGGTAAGGATCATGACCCTGTCACGATGATCTGCCCCTGGGTTTCTAAGGATGGGTATACATGACTCACGAGTGTTTTGCTATCGTCATTATCAGATGAAACTCTCGGGTACGAAGGAAAACTAGGTGGAGGTTTCAAAAAAGCAAAAGGAGTCAGGGGGGTTATGACTTACTATATCCCGAAGATCAACGAAACATTGGCTGTCATGTTCTACGTTCCTTTGGCAACAACCAACTTGTGGAACGTCAAGCTTTACAAAGGAAAAGAACGAGCTACAGAATCGATTTACAAAGAGATGGAAAAAAAAGATAATTACCCGCTCAAAGGGGACAACGCCTGGTACCATAGGTACCTCAACCCAAATGATAAAATCGAAATGAGGGGTGCAATGGCAAGTTCAAGTAACACTGCACTTCACATTACAGTGTACAAAAACAAAAACTGAATGATCACTTCACTGTGTACTTACCAAAGTTCGTCTCTGCCTACTGAGCGAAAATTCAAAAATTAAAATGGTAATTTGCGTGAGAATTCGTAACGTTTCGGACCGTACAGTTCTCTGATAATGCAGCTCTTGTAAGTTTTCATATTTTTTTGTTTACCATTGTAAGCAAGGGTACCCTAAAAAAATACGAAGACGGTAGAAGACATGGTGTCAGTAGTTTTTGATCCTTGCTCATGTGGCATTTGACGTACAGTGTGTAGGTACTCAGTAATGTGTTTCCCTCTTCAGCTAGAGGCGTGTGATTTCATTTAAAACTGTGTGTGATTATGCTTTTAATTAGTTTCCACTTTTAGGGGCACCCTGCAACGAGAACAAGTAGTTATAGTGATATTGCGGAATCGTGAGTTCTTCCCTCGCGCGTGTTTCCAAAATACACGCATTCTTCCTTTTGCTCCGCGGGCAATGGTTTTCTGTTCTATTTTGGCAGGATTCTTTAAGGGAGTTTTTCTTAATAATGAAACTTGAAGGAAAAGAAATGTTAGAGAGATTTAGAATTTCGTTTATCTTTCATTTGCCGCTCGCTGTTTTCAGTTTCTCAGTAAAATTTAGTAGTTTTGCGGTATTATGAAAGGTCAGAATTATTTTGCACTATTCTCATGCATCAATATTCCCATTTTTTCAAAACGCGCGTTTGCCGTAAACGCGATTCTAAATCTTTCTATTATCTTTTCGGATAATTCACTAGAATTCTGAGTGAGTGAGCTGTAGTTTGTGATAATCTGCCGGAAAATCTTATTGTTTTTCCCCACCTCACATTGGGAAGTTTGAATTGAAACAACATTATTTTCAATTTCTCCCTTGTTTACTTAGGCCAGAGTTAATAAAAGGCAATGGTTATGAAGCCTGAAAAAGGTCCTTGTTATATGTTTTTGTTAGCATTTTTGGCTCGAACATGCACAGACCACAATGGATTTTGAAGTGCGTTGGCCCAACCGACCAATAGAAACTTTTCTGTTAAGGTATTCAACTGTAGTGTGCATGAGCGCGCGTAACAAAAAGGATTGTGTACGGTCGCGGCCCTTCCAGCATGAATTGTAGCACTATTGTTGTCATTGCAAGGTTTCATAACCAGTCCCTCAATTAACTTTGCTTAGGCCTCACTTTCAAACAGCTCAGTACTTCGCCAAAATGATCATCGCTGGGTGCCCCTAAATAGGTAACAGGCTTGCTTAATTTTCGACTTATTGATTACTGCTTTAATTAACTAGCGACTGGTATGTTAGAATTTATGTCATTTGATTCGATTGGATAAACTGACTGAGGCTGACAATTTTTTCGTTTCAATACTAGTTTTGAAACTGCCAAGACAGAAACCCCTCGATGTTGGTTTACCCCTGGGGGGTACTCCTAGGGATGTTTGGTGGGGTGTGCAGCTCAGTTCTCCAAACCCTGACCCTATTTCAGACGAAAATCTGTAACTGAATTTACCGGTTACCCTTTTCAGACCTTAAACTGGTTTCTAGAATCCATACCCATTTCTGTAAAATCCATATTGTTTTCAGACTTTCAGACCAAAATGGTTAAAAGGTATCAGAATGAAACGGTTAAAAACCATACCATTTAGGGCCATGCATACCTTACCCCCAGTATAGTTAGTATGGAGGAGTATCCCCAACCCCCATCACCCTTGTGTTTTACTTTAATTTCCTTTTAGCTCTGACACCAGTCGAGTTTATCTTTAAGCAATATAACTTTGATTTTTAACTTTGGCGTTCCACATTTTAGAATTGTCGATTCTACTTGCTAAATCGCAAGCGAACGAGTAGACTTAAGGCCGATTTATAATGGTAATAGGACTGACTGGAGTCCGATTCGTTCTGTAATCATACAAGTGATTAAAAAATCGGACGACCGCGTAGCGGGAGTGCGTTTTGTTTAATCAGTCGTATGATAACAGACCGAATCGGACGACACGAAGTCCTGTTACGAATTAATGATGACCATTACAATTTCCGAGAACAAGTGGATGTGACAAAAAATTCAGTCAGACATGAAGGAGGAAAACTTGAAGATTAACATTTAATCCTGATCGAGACCATTACAAAACGCCTTCAATTAATTGAAAGCAATTTTGGAGAAAAAAGAAGAAGAAAAGAAAACTGTTGGCAAAGAAATCCTCCATTTTAGACAAAGTCAAGCTTGTGAGTTACTGTTGCTATAGAAACTGTAACCATAATTATGATTGGTGGATTTAGTGCAGTCTTTAATGTGATTGGCTCATAGAACTGTAAGATTACATTGTCCGATTACACTGTTTGCAGGATAATTAGTGCAAAATAGAGCAGTTTGTGAATCAATCACATTCAAGGGGATTGTAATGGTTATGACTAAGACGGTATAATAACTCAATTTTACTTACGACTGTCGTGTGAGGCATGCAAAAATAACGTATATACAACTCTCGTTATTCAAATTGCCCGCGCCAGCGATTATCAAAGTTCAAAATCCTACAACATTTTGCGTATCACGCAAGGCAAGTTGTATAATTTACACGAAACAATTTGCATCATAGGTTTGTTGACCAGGGCCAAGTTGTCCGAAAGCCGCTGAACGCCAATCCCTGATTTAAAGTTAACCGAGGTTTGTACCTCGCTTGTTAGAATGTTTGTAAAAGCTGACTTTTAGCTAAAGGTAAAGAAAAGTCTAAGTCAAAACTGAAAGGCAATTAGAATATTTTGGAAAAATGCTGATTGATTAGCAATTAAACTCAAATCAAACTTCAAGTTAACCCAGTATTAGCTTAATCGGGCTTTGAACAACTGGACCCAGGATGTCAGTCGCAATGACCAAGTCGTATAGTCTAAATCGGCCTTAAACATGAGTGTTGGTGGTTCGTCTTCAGTATATTTTATTAACCTTTTTTCGAGTTGTGTGAAATGTGTGCAAACAGCTTCTCCTTAGCTGTTGAGTGTAATTGCTTATTCAGGATATTATCTACAGTTAGAATTGTGTGAAACACACTTGACATCATAACCGGCTGAAGCCAGGAACGCGTGACAACACGGAATAGATCGGAACACTGGAACACAAAGGTAAAATTAAAAAGTTCAGGACTAACGCGCTCCTCCCTCCTGGAGGAGGGAGCGTGTTGCGTGACGTGCCCAATTAATGTCCTTATTAGATCTAGGCCTGACCACACCCTCATATGGTTGGTTTAATGTTCCAGAAATCTGTGGTGTTCCGGGTTTTAAAACATGCCGTGACTTTTGTAACCTCGCGGCCAATGTAAAGCCCCAATTCGATCAATTAGATATATAATCCTTGTAAGCATTGTGTTCATGATTTGAATAAAAAAATAAAGTGTGACATATAACAGTACAAAGTATTGATTGATTGATCCTTTTTATTCTCGTAGACTGACTAAAATATACAACATCTTTAAGAACTGTGGAACTATACTGATTATTTGACGAAATTTTAAGCCTTGCATTTGTAAAAGTTTAGAAAACGTTTGTAGTGGAGAAAAGTGGGAATGGATTGAAGAAAAACACCTTCCACCCTGAAGAGATCCGCTTAACTAACTGTCAAAGGTTTGCAGCTGTTGGGTTTGCAATCTGAATAAGCTAGCCCAAGTTTTATGAAGTTAAGTATATTGTGGAGTATTTGATTCATCAAAAACAGAAAGTTCTTTAAGAGGGGGTTAATGGTGATTAATTGAAATTACAGCAGGTCACTCTAGCAGCAGGTGAACCCAACTCAGCCCTCTCATCTTCTCCGTCCCATAAATAGAGCCTTCGCCCAATGTCCAACTCCTGACCTTTCCCGTGCTAAATTTCATTGAAATGGTACCCCCCTTATTCAGTTTGTGTTAGCTTCTTCTGTTCATACACACAATTGTCTTGATTTTTGTTTCTTGGATACCTTTTTCCATTGTTGATATCACACATGGCGTCACAACTAGTACCAGCAAATTTCCCGCAAGTTGTCTCATCGCAAAAACTTAGAAAAATTAGTTCACGAATGCAATTTTCAGTTGGTAATAGAGTCATATGTTGGTTATAAACTAACTTAATATTACTTTGTCATACTGCTACGTCAAAATAAAATACGTGAAAACTTTGTTTGTAATTCGCACTGACTGATGCAAATTACAACTTTTGTTGTTAAGCTAGCCTGCAGTGCAGGCGTTTTTCATGGGCGAGCGCTGAATAATAAATTTAGGTCGCGTATTTGAAGGAGGCTGAGGGGGAGGGGGGCGGAAATGAGAGCGAATTTTTCCCTCCTCTCCCCCTCCCCCCTCCTTTATTTTTCAGCCAGTCGTCCTCTCCCTTAGGGTCACTTTTGACTCGCTCCAGCCCTCTCGCGCTTCCTCGCCCAAGATGACAGCAACGAAGGATTATTCAGCGCTCCCGCTCCAAAAATACGCCTGCATTACAGGCTTTGTTAAGCTAGCCTAGTGTTTTTCAAGTTCTCGTATTTTTGTTTCCAAAATGCGCTACAATAGATCACGAGTTGTTCTTTTCAAAAATTGAGTTGATTTATTTCCTCTCGTCATTCTAGAATTATTTTGCAGCTGATTGAGGGTCTTATATCATCATTTTTAACAATAGATATCAAAGAACCCGTGATACTTCCTCTTCCATCAAAGCTAATCATCAGTTCCAATTGAAATTACGCGCATGCTCAGTCCTCGGACCAACTACTCAATGAGCACGCGTCCTAATTTGTGCGAGGATTCCTTCCCCAAAAATTAGGGTTAAAGCAAATTTTAATGGAAAAAAAAGGAGATACTTTGCTGGTTCAGTCATTCTTCTACCACAAAGAATGTGTAACAAGGAGGTGGAGTTCTTTCAACATAAATTGCAGTACTAATTGTTTAATAAATTTTACATTTATCTCGCTTGAATTCTTTGTTCCAGTAAAAGCAAGAATATGGGCAACCTGTACAAGTTGTCGTTTTCTTTTTTTAATTTTAATCGTGATCTTCTCATAAATTTGACGATTAGTAGCACGTTGTCTTAAACGGACCACTAGACCGCTAATATAGAAAGATTTAGAGTCTTGTTAAATTTTTCCATCCCATCAGCCAGGGCAGTGCTCTGTTTGCTAACTTTAGCCGGATAAAGGACTGTTATTAGCGTGCAATCTTGAAACGTAAAAGTCATTTAATTATAAGAATACGTCCTTTGTCATATTTCGTTGTCACCTTTCTCTCTTTGTTTTAGGCCCATTTTCAAAGGCTGTTGATATAGTACACCGTAGCGTTCCACCTTCCAATACAAAATGGATGCAAAAGAGAAAAACTGTGAGACTCTGACAAGCGTTAAGCCCAAGATCGTCGGCTCCGCAGCTACCAAAAAGAATAATGAGAGAAATAATCTTTCTATCAAGTGGGCGCGCCACTCAATTTCCTTTGGAAACATGTCGTTTTGCTCCGGCCGCTTGATTGAGAATATCTTGAGACAACGTAGAGTTATTTGTTTACATATCACAGCACTAAAAAGCCATTAAATGTTATGGCTAATACACTTTAAATTCTGTGTCAGTAGGCATATGAGGGTTATCTTAGTTTGTATTTATTTTAAACTTTACGATTTCTGACGATTACCAGTTTATTTTCCTGGAAAGGTTTAATAAAGCTCGCTTTTGTGTAGAACGTCGTCGCATGTTTGATGTAATAGATCAAACACGAGGAAGAGTATTTCCTCCGATTTCCAAACACCGAGAAGTAGGGTTGAAAAAACGAGGCGCAGCCGAGTTTTTTGTAACCAACTTCGAGGTGTTTGGAAATAGGAGGAAACACTCTTTCGAGTGTTTGATATAGCTTATCAAACTATTGATAATTCTCCAAGAGTCTTGGAGAAATTCGAAGCAAAAGTTCACAAAATTTTATAATAATTAAGATCACATTTCCAAACCTCCTTCACGGTAGTGATTTCCGTTGTGTTCTCTTTATGAATTATTAATGAGTTTGAGAAATATATTTCTTTAGCCCATCTTTTTTTTAATTGGGATAAAAAGTCAGAATTTGAATTCTACGAAGAAAGATTGTTTCCTAGTAGAACCGCTTTCATGATATAAATTGTAACTGGATTCTTTCAGAAGATGTTATTGCTGTGGAGAATAATTTCGGGAAAAAATTGCGGGTACATGCCACTTCAAGCGCTCCGACTAACAATAAGTAAAGGCAGGTG
This sequence comes from Pavona decussata, assembly GCF_977016875.1. Lineage (NCBI taxonomy): Eukaryota > Metazoa > Cnidaria > Anthozoa > Scleractinia > Agariciidae > Pavona > Pavona decussata. Next base: position 3,448,958 of record NW_028145638.1, read on the forward strand.
AAACGCTCTACAGGATTAAGACTAAAATATCGACTGCTTTTGAAAAATAAGTTTCAAACAAAGATACAGTGATGGGTAAAATTGCAGAGCCGTATAGTTTCTAAATAAGCAATAAATTTGAACGATCTAGATTGTTCGCCTGAGAAACCATACCGCCCTTTACCTCAAGTTCTAAACAAGAACAGCACACAGCGGGAAACTCCATCTGAAAAATTCAACGAGATTCTAAACAAAAAATACAGCTATCTCTATTTCGTCTTGAGGATTTAATTTTTGACACTTTTATAGAAAAGTATGCAAGTAATGGTTAGGGACCAGGGGCCAAACTCACAAAATTTCCCCAAGTTAACATGTACACTAATGATTGTTTCTTAGAGGGGCAGTATCATGGGAGATCGATGGGAGATATCATTATTTTTGGCCAAAATTCACTAAATTTAAACTTTGAACAGTGTGCTAATTAATTTCTCAATCACTAATTTAAAGAAATATTAATAGTGATTCTAAGATGAAAGGTTGAACCAAAATATAGTACAACCGGCGATTTCTAGTGCGTTACAACAACGAAATTTGAAAACGTCCGGCGGACGTTTTCAAATTTGAACCCCTCCCAATCTTGGTCATCTGCCGGCGAAAATATCCGTGGATAGAGTCTTTGCATTCTGGTAGTCTTTTAATGGAATTTTGGCATTCTATCTTGACTGCTATCAACTGAATAGCGTCTTTCCGATTTTCAATGTGTTACCAAAAAATAGCGTGATACTGTCCGTTTAACAAAAGTAAGTTGTTGGATTAACAATAGTCAATTGTTAAGAAACAATACTTAAGATATGTGTTAACTTTGAAGAGCATCGTAAATCTCGCCCCACTGATTCACCAAGGTTTCCTAAAGTTAAGATGTATCATCAATAGTGACCCTTAACAATAGTCTATTTTCGTTCTAACAATAGGCTATTCTCTAGAAACGATGCTAAGAATACTTCTTAACTTCTTTCAGTTATGTTGTCCACCAGCCAGATTCTCCTGCCAGCCCTCCTACGTAAAGATGTGTCCTAAGTATAGTTTGTTAACAATAGCGTATTATTATCTTAGCAATCGACTGTTGTTCAGAACCAATTTCTAAGATACATCTTAAGGTTCCTCGTGAATCTGGCTCGTGCAGATGACTTAAAAGATGACGTATAAAATAGAAAGAAAGACAAACTGAGCACGTACGAGTGCTGAACTTGGTATTACGATAAAGCAATATTAACTTAGTTTATAACCAAAGTATGACTTTGTTACCAAACGAAGGGATTCCTTGAATAAATTGAGACGCGTGCTCATGAACAGTTGGTCCAAGGACTGAGCATGCGCGTAATTTCAGTTGGAACTGATCGCTTTGATGGACTCTTTCAAAAGTAGCCTTTTGCAGAAGATTACGAGCTAATACTTATCATTCTTGTTTTTCTGATGAAACGAAAAGATCACTCTGAAGCTAGTTACTAACAAGCAACCCATGTTGAATTTGATTATGAACTAGGTTTAACAACAATGGAAGTGTTAATTTGCATTTAATGCGAATTACAAACAAAGTGAACACTTATTTTATTTTAGCTTAGCATCACGACAAAGTAATATTAAGTAAGTTTATAACTAAAAATATGACTTTGTTACCAACTCAGAATTGGATTCGTGAACTAATTTTCCTAGATATTTGCGTTGAGACAACTTGCGGGAAATTTTTTTACTCCGGCCTTCCGTTGGTTGCAAGACGTTTAGCAGGTATTGACTTCAAATACCACGTTGGAAGATTTGTAACATTTGCTTTAGCTTGAATTTATAAGCACAAATGTGAAAAAAGTGGACAGAAAGCGGTCGTCAAACTTCAAATAGCTTGTACATTGTTTTTAAAAACTGATGTTAAAATACATCCACACGGCTTTAGAAACCAATGCCTGTTAAGAATCTGCAACCTCCGAGTGCTCGGTAAAATAAACTGGTCGCGCGGGTAATTCAGACCCACAGTAACTTGAATATATACAATATATTAAAATTCGCCCTAAAACACAACGATGAAAAAAATCTCTTTTGACAACCGAAATATGATCTCTGCTGCTACTCAGCAACAAGAATTGTAAACAGTTTTTTCAAGGAATTACTTTCAACAGAACATCCTAAGGGGAGGGGTGGGCCGTTACTCCATATCGTGACTTATGGGGGACGTTTCCGTCGACATTAGTGCCTTTATCACCCTGCTAGTTTTTTCAGTAAAATATTACTGAAAATGTTAAAAAAAAACTATTAGAAATATAAAGGCTTGCTAGGATAGACAACCAACCGAGAAGGTAGCATTCGCAACGAACTTTCAGAGAGGATACAAAAACCAAAGCAGAAATTATAGCACAAAGATAGTGAATAGTACTGCTATACAAGAAAACGTATAGGGAACACACTGCTATGTTTGTCGTATAAGAAAGGGATTTTTTTTGTAGAAGGAGTACCATGTACCATTTCAGTAAAAGGCCAGGGGTTGGACATAAGAGAGGAGTTTCCATCAGCCTGTTTAAGAAGAAAAGAAACTTCGATCACATCTTTCACGTAATTGCCCCTTTGGTGGTCCGTTCTGTGTGCCACCTAGACGATCAGAGGGCTACGAGGTTGAGATGAGTTAACCCGCTGAGCTAGAGTGACCTGTTATAATTTCAATTAATCACCATTAACCCCCAAAAACAAGGCTCTTAGAAAACTTTTCCTTTTCCATGGATCGATTGTTCTACAGGATAGGTTACCTCATAAAACATTGACTACGTAGCTCATTCAGTTTCCATAAATACAACAGCATTGAGTGAGCTAGAGTGACCTGCTGTAATTTCAATTAATCTCCATTAACCCCCAATTAAGCATGGCTCTTAAAGATTTTATCCCTTTTCATGGATCGATTGTTTCACAAGATAGGTTACCTCATGAAACATTGGCTAAGTAACTTATTCAAATTCCGTAAATACAACAGCATTGGGTGAGCTAGAGCCGACCTGCTGTAATTTCAATTAATCACCATTAACTCCCAAAAACAAGGCTGTAAAAGCATTTTTCCATGGATCGATTGTTCTACAAGATAGGTTGCCTCATAAAACATTGGCTAAGTAGCTTATTCAAATTCCATAAACACAACAGCGTTGAGTGAGCTAGAGTGACCTGCTGTAATTTCAATTAAACACCATTAACTCCCAAAAACAAGGCTCTAGAAGGACTTTTCCATGGATCGATTGTTCTACAAGATAGGTTACCTCATAAAACATTAGCTACGTAGCTCATTCAGTTTCCATAAATACAACAGCATTGAGTGAGCTAGAGTAACCTGCTGTATTTTCAATCAATAACCATTAACCTCCCAAACACAGGCTCTTAGAGAGGTTTTCCTTTTTCGTGGATCGATTGTTCCACAAGTAAGTTTACCTCATAAAACATTAGCTACGTAGCTCATTTACCATTCCATTAATACAACAGCATTGAGTGAGCTAGAGTGACCTGCTGTAATTTCCATAAATCTCAATTAACCCCCAATTAAGGATGGCTCTTAAAGAACTTTTCCTTTTTCATGGATCGATTGTTCCACAAGATAGGTTAATTCATAAAACATTGGCTAAGTAGTATTTTTAGATTCCATAAATCCAGCTGACAAAAAACGTTCACCATTCAGTTAAGCGAATCTCCTTAGAGTGAAGGTAAGTACTTTTCTTTCATTGTATCCAGCGAATCACACTTTCATGATAACAGACCATTTCTACACTTTTACAAATACGCTGTTTAAAATTAATCAACTAATTGGTCTTATAGTTCCACAATACTTTAAATTTGTCGATTTTATCCCGCGTTCCATCTGACTTTGTCTACAGCAGTGACAAAGTTTCTGAAACCAAGTTTGTAACTGATTCCGTTTTCCACTATAGAGACAAAAACAATGCATTTTTATGGACGTCATTCACATTTCTCAAGTTTCGATGAATAGGGATATAAACGGCACACATATCGCTACATTCATGAGATGTTTTTTTCTCATTCTAGAATGCTGTAATGAAAACATTTTTTTATGGCTTTTCTCTCAGTGATTAAAATATTTTCACAGTTGCCTCCATAGAGGAAATGTTTCTGTAGAATACTACCCAATACATTCACGATACCGTGCTTTGGCCTAAAGACGGAAAAAAAGAAATCTGCAGCAGTAAAGATTTGTTTCTAGCACTATTGCCGGCCGTTTTTTTTTTTTTTTTAATTCTTTGTCAAGTCTTTTAATACGCTTAAAATTTTACTATTTTTACAAAGGCCTTTTTTTGTTTACTATTTTATTTGCCCGGTATAACGCTTTCGTTTTCTCGAATACTGCTTTTGTTGATATTAACCACAAGGTAAGGACAAATTTCGTCAAAGGGGAATCATTGTTTCATTTTTACCACAGTTTAACTTAAAACAAAATCAGTGAAATAATCCAGAGAGTATGGAATTGGTAAAGAACATTGCTTCTTCATTTGCCTTGGTTTCTACTTCAACAAAACAAGCACTTGAAAGTATTGATCTTTAACAACTTATAATAACGACACTTCAATATAACCTGTTGTACAACACGTTTCGCCACTTACACATTCACTTAAGGGCCAGTTTTGTTTGGAACTTAAGGATTTTATTTAACGGAATATAAAGTAGCTTTACATATACAGTTTACCAATCAATCTACAAGAAAAAAAAAAACAATGCTGATGCGTTCAATCGTACTCGTAGAACCTATTTATTGATACACGTCTGGTGTTGTATTTTTCTTAATATCATTGTTTAAAGATCTGAAAACAATTCAGTTCCAGTTATCTTTTTATGGCTTTAAGAGATTTTAAAAATTATTCATTTGTCGCTTTTTAGATGTCCGGAAAGAAGAACGATTTAGAAAAAGATTAGGAAAATTCTTGCAACCGTGATATTAGTCAGTGGTGATTCTTATGTCAGCAAGATGTTACATACCTATTACTAACCAAGTTTTAGGTCCGTACTGTAAGTTACGGACCTCGAATCATGTTGATTTATCGCGCTTGGGCCATAAATCAACGGGAAAAAACGAGGCCGATCCATAACTTACAGTACGGACCGAGAAAACGAAGTTAGTAAGATATTTATTATATCTCTGAGGTGAATCGGGCGTGCAGTGAAATACGCAGCTATGTGTGGCGAGGCTCGTGCATGGCTATAAATTTATCTGCCAATAAAGCAAAAAGACAACAAAAAGGAGAAAAGCCTAATGAAAATAACTAAATGTTCTTATACCCTCCAGAAATAAAATGGGCTGGATTAGCCTTGTTACCTCGATTGTCTTACTCGTGGCGGGAACTTTTGCAACACTGGAATCCCCTATCAAGCGACATCACCCCAAGCAGTATCATGAAATTCATTCAGACGGAAAGGTTAGGATATATATATATCATATAGCTACTTCAGTTAGCCTCCTTGCATATTTTGTTTGTCATGAAATTATGAAAATGATTTTTTCGAATTAGGAAATGTGCATATATTCCGGCTCACACCAGGTAATTCAGCGTGATAAACACCTCTTAACCCGCCCTTGTTACTCGCGTAGCAAAAGCAAGTATAGCCCGACAAAATAAACAGCGTTCGTTAATACTCTGAGATGCTATTACAGTTCTTTTGGAGATAAGGTGTTGACATGTTTCTTTTGATATAATCAGGGTCAAAGGAATTTGTCAGATTTCAACCAACGCGACCAAGCTGAGCAAAACGTCGAGCGAAAAGGTAGGCGCTTTCAAGCGTTTTAGCATTTCTTTACAGCGTTAACAAACATATAGATTACTGTGTAAGGAAGAATTGAAACATCTCAACCAAATTCAATGATATATTAGTAAAGGGCGACAGTAGGCAGAGTCGACAGAAACTAAGGCTTTTGCGAAAGTTACAACGTGTTGAACTAGTTTTATAGAGATATTTGATTTGTAGAATTCTCTAACATCTCGATTGTCTTACTCGTAGCGGGGACTTTTGCAACACTGGAATCCCCAATCAAGCAAGATCACCCCAAGCAGTATCATGAAATTCATTCAGACGGAAAGGTTAGGATATATTATGCAGCTACTTCAGTTATCCTCATTGCATATTTTGTTTGTCATGAAATTATGAAAATGATTCTTTTACGAATTAAGAAATGTGCTGATATTCCGGCTCACTCCAGGTGATTCAGTGTGATAAACACCTCCTAACACGGCCTTGTTATTCGCGTAGCAAAAGCAAGTTTAACCCGACAAAATAAACAGCGTTCGTTAATACTCTGAGATGCTATAAATTACAGTTCTTCCAGAGATGTGGTGTTGACATGCTTCTTTGATATAATCAGGGTCAAAGGAATTTGTCAGATTTCCAACAGCGCGACCAAGATGAGCAAAGCGTCAAGCGAAAAGGTGGGTTTTTCCAGCGTTTTGGCATTTCTTTACAGCGTTAACAAACATAGATTACTGTGTAAGGAAGAATTGAAACATCTCAAACAAATTTAATGATATATGAGTAAAGGGAGTAGGCAGAGTCGACAGAAACTAAGGCTTTTGCGAAAGTTACAACGTAATGGACTAGTTTGATAGAGATATTTGATTTGTTGAATTCTGCAAACTGATCGCTTGTCACCTCAGTGGATTGTCTAAAGTACATAAACCGTGCGAGGGTTCCACCATAAAAGACTAACTTATTTCATTTCAGTTCCAGGAGCGGGAGACGTTATCTCTGCTGTTCAACTTACAGTCGACTTGCTCAAAACAATTTTGAACGCCATCGCTGACGTAAAGCGTAAAGTCGCCATCGGCATTGAAAACCAAAGTAAACAAACCTGGGAAGCAATCAACGTCTACTTCTACTCAGGCACTTCGGATTCTCCCTTGCCCTTTACCGTAAATTCAGGTAACAATAATTTTAGCAACCCAGTAAAGAACTGTAGGGGCATGGTGATCTAGTGAAGATCGCAATGGACTTTACGACTGGTTGGCCCCCGGCCAAAGGAAGGTGTCAGTTAGGCGGAATGGAGCGTGGGAAAATGAAAGGAGATGTATATGGCGTTATTGTGAATGGCAAAAGGGGTGTAATGTCCGAAAGAGCAGGTTTTCAGACAGGCAATGCCACCACATTAGACTAACGTTATCCTTTCAGTTAACATGATCGGAGTTTGATTTTAATTCTCGTAAAAATACGGTGGGATATCTGTTCTTGGATTGACTGTTTCTCACCACAGTTATCTTGGGACAGATCATTTCAGCAAGTAAACATCCTTACATATTTTCAAGCAGGAAAATAAATGTTGTTCATTTGTTGTTTGCATCAGGAAAAGCCTTGCTATACGAGGCTCGCAAGACCGATGGACCGGTCGCCAGAGGTGCTGTGGGAGTCCTGACATACCACATTATAGGCCTCGACATGACATTGGCCGTCATGTTCTCCATTCCGTATGATTACAACCTCTACAGCAACAAGTGGAATGTGAAGCTTTACAGTGGACAGAAACAGGCCGACAAAAAAATGTATGATGACCTGTATGATGGCAGTCAATTCGACGGAGATAATGGATGGTATGATAAATACTTATCGTTGGGCTCAGAGCATAAAGTCCTTAAAATCAGGGGCTCCATGGCTGCTTCTGGAAAGACTGTCTTCAGACTTCATGTCATGCCCGGCAAAAAAAAAAATGATTGACAAGCTGCCCGCTTCAGTTTCACAAAAGCTACAAAAGCATGACCACAATTAGCCTATGTACTTGCTGTACTACACATTGCACCGTACATTGCAGATGACAATAAAACGCATTTGAAAAAACCAAAATGTTTCAAGGTTAATGGAGTCCCGTACATCATTAGTTGCCGATGGAAGTCTTCCAACACCCCAATTCCTACTTATCAGAAAATCAAAACTCCCAGAAGAATTTTCCATTATGCGGAAATAAATTTTATTCCAAGAAACAACCTGAGTGGTAGATGTTAAATTAAACGTTTCAGGCCTGTTTTGATCGCAACTTCAACCCGCAGGCACAGAAGGAAATCAAATTAGTAGCAATCCAGTAAATCCCGGCTCCTCTCGATGTGCGGCTGCCATCAGAATGTCCTCTATTTGAGAAACTGGGTCGGATCTTACCGCGCTATCTACTGCTTCCGTTGTTATTTAGTGCCTCATATCAATTAAGAGCGGCTGCCTGTAAGAATCGAGAACTGCATTTCAGCGACCACTTAGTCGAATTTCTGATATTTCGTCTGAAGATACCCTTGGATTAACTATTTTCGAAAATCATGTTTAATTTGCCAGTGGCCTTATTTAAAGATTAAGGGTGGCGGGGGGGGGGGGGGGGCGTAGGAGTTCTCGAGAAGAAAAATAAAGGAAGGAAGGAAGGAAGGAAGGAAGGAAGGAAGGAAGGAAGGAAGGAAGGAAGGAAGGAAGGAAGGAACAGCCAAAGTTTTGACCGAGCAAACAGACAGACAATAGAGTCGTCTCACCATGAACGAGCACCAAGACGGCGCGAGGTATGGCATGAACGAGAACAGTCGCATGAAGGATATGCCACCAGAGTATATGTTAATTGAGTCTTCCTACGATGTGGGCTTGCCAGACTGAAATTATATTAAAAATTCAATTTCATTGTAATTAGAGTTAAGGTTACCGTATACCTTTGTAGGTGTCTCACGTCCAGGCGATATAGTGCGTCTGGTTTAAACTGTAGATACCTAAACCCCTATATCAAATTAAAGCTTATAGAGCTGGCTATCAAACTATACCAAGAATTTTGAAATAAAATGAATTGGCGAATTTTTCACGACCTCTAAATGCGAGCGTCCAAATCACCTTTTGAAAGCTACAAGTCAAAGCGAATTTTGTCTTTCGCTCATTTAATTTGCACCTCAGTTTCCGGACCCAAAGCGCTAAAAATAGTGTCTGCGTTTTGCTATATTCAATTCCAGTGAAAAGTTACAGAACATTATCGAAATAGGGTTAAAAAATTGTGGAGTGATCGTACAAAAGTCGCTGTCGGAGAAAAAATATTTTGAAAGAAAACATTCGCAGACAAAGTTTTGTTGTGTATATGTTATACTAGCTACTGTCCAAATTTCAAGGCAAACGACCTAATTTTCTTTGAGTTTTAGCTCTTTAAAGTGTCCCCTTCAAGTGAAAAAATTGATTCGAGAAAACAGCGCTAAAAATTCGACAATTCCATTTATTTCAAAATTTTTGGCATAATTTAATAGCCAGCTCTATAAGCTTTAATTTGATATAGGGATTTAGGTATCTACAGTTTAAACCGGACGTGCTTCATCGCTTGGATGCGAGACACTTCTAAAGGTAAACAATAGTAGGCACTGTCCTTAATTGAATTTTGCAGAGATTTCAGTTGTAATTTGAAGGTTTTTTCATTAATATTATTCACTTCTGGTTAACGTTTTTCCATTCACAAGGGTGCAAATAATGTAAGAAGACTAATCTAGTATCAAATAATAGAGAAAGTTTGATGGAAGAAGTCTGTGAACAATGTAAGAAATCTTGAGTGTCAATTTATCAAGGGTAATGTGCATACAAGATTTTTATTGTTATAAAATCGTTTTGGTTTATAAACAAAAGTAGAAATAGATTTGTTTTTTTCTAAAGTTATATATATTTGAATTAGTTTTTGTCAAAATATTTATCCAAATCATTTTATTTATTCTTTTATTTAATTTTTCCTCCATTTCTCCATTATATAATAATTGCAACGATTATCGTTTATCATTATCAAGTCATTTATAAGTTGGCTGAATTCTTTTGATATTGAGATTATTTAAGCGGACAACTTCTTTGCACTGATACGTTTTTATTTGAAGATAATTCTTTCTTCTTTTTCTTTATTTCTACTCTCACTCCCCTTCTGTTTTTTTCTTACTGAGTTTTCTTGATTTTCTTACTTTACTCGTTTTTTGTTGGTATTTCTTTTTTCTTTTCTGGTGTCGGGTCTACAATACAAGCTTTTGATGGTTGTCGTCTGCTATGTATGTTCTATTTACTGTATTTAGTGTAGAGGCGATAGTTTACCTCATAAAACGTTGACTACGTAGCTTATTCAGATCCATAAATACAACAGCAATGAGTGAGCTAGAGTGACCTAAAGTAATTTCAATTAATCACCATTAACCCCCAAAAAACGAAGCTGTAAAAGGACCTTTTTTTACAATATTTAACACATTTATTACGAGGCCATGCCTTGGCTGCGGGACGGAAAAACTCAAATCGGCAGCAGTAACAATTTGTTTCTAGATTTATTGCCGTCCGTTTCACTTTCTAAAAGTATACTTTGTCAAGTCTTTTACTTCGTTCAAAAGTTTAATTTGAGTTTCAAAGGCTTCTCTTTGTTGGCTATTTTATTTTGTCCAATTGTTTTACGTTTTCTCGAAAATATTACTTTTCTCAATTATGAACACCAGGTGAAGACAATTTTTGTCGAGCTAGGGTAAATTATTGCTTCATTTTTACCACGGTTATACTTCCGAACAAGTTAAAATCAAACAATCTAGAAACTGTGAAAGTAACTATATGAAACATATATTTTGAACTGCGGATGAAAGATCAAATAGAAGAAAGATCATCGCAGTTGGCACGCAACTTAAGCAGTTGCGAAAAGAAAGCCTGAAACAAAATTCAGGCTGAGTTGAACGGAATTCGAACCCATGACCTCTGCGATACCGGTGCAGTGCTCTACCAACTGAGCTACCAAGCCAACTGGGAGCTGGTCATATTGTGAGTTCGTAATATACCCGTGAAGGATGAATAAATGAATGTAAATATATGAAACATACATTTTGAAACATACATTTTGAACTGCGGATGAAAGATCAAATTGAAGAAAGATCCTCGCAGTTAGTACGAAACTTAAGCAGTTGGGAAAAGAAAGCCTGAAAAAAGCTTAAGTTGCGTACTAACTGCGAGGATCCTAAAGGAAATTTTAATGAAAAAAAAGAAAAAAAAGGAGACACTTTGCTGGTTCAGTCATTCTTCTACCACAAAGAATATGTAACAAGGAGGTGGAGTTCTTTCAACATAAATTACAGCACTAATTGTCGAATAAATTTTACATTTATCTCGTTTGAATTCTTTGTTCCACTAAAAGTAATAATATGGGCAACCTGTACAAGTTGTCTCTTTTATTTTTAATTTTAACCGTGTTCTTCTCATAATTTGACGATTAGTAGCACATTGTCTTAAACAGACCACTAGACTAATATAGAAGAAACAGTTCTTATGTCTTTAAGAGTCTTGTTAAATTTTTTTCATCCATTAGCCAGGGCAGTGCTCTGTTTGCCAACTTTAGCCGGATAAAGGACTATTGGTAGCGTGCAATCTAGAAACGTAAAATTCATTTAATTGCGTTCGACGAAGGAAGAACGCTTCCTAATCTTCTGGGTTGCCTGTTATCGCGTAGGTTCCCTGTGCACGCAAGCGAGAGCTGACCCGTGTTTTTTCGTTCCATCCATGGTTCACCTTTTCGGCGCCATTTTGAATGACGTCACAATTTGGTTGCGCAAAGCATTCTGCCTCGTGCTTCGCTGGAGTTTGTGTAAAGCGGCCAGCAGACTGTGTTCGTCTCACAACTCAGTTTAGAGGTTTTGTTTCTTTCACTCTTCGACAAACAAGGACATGTACGGGATCATTTGCGATGAACAATACGGTAGCACACAGTTTTTCTCTCTCTGAATTCATGAGGTTTCTATAATAATTTTTTATGCTGGTACAAGGCTCAGGCCCGGCCAGGAGGGGTAGTGGGATACCAATATACCCTATATTTTCTCCACACTGAGATACCAATATACCTTAAAATCGTAAAATGTGTCATACTTAACACCTAAAATTATTTTAAAACAGCATACTAAAAACCTAAATATGAAAAAGACAGATATCGATCTTAATAGAAGAGAAACTCGTTGTTCACTGCCCTCTTTTGCTTCTTTTGCGGCCGATAAACCTCCATGATCATCGAATCTGTAGCTGGGCACCGACCCGTATATAAAAATGACACAAAAAATAAATAGGAACCCCCTTATGTAAATCGTCTCACTTATATAGCGTCTATGATCTATAACCCATGGATTTATCAACCCCCGATCGTAAGGATTTACAATCCCCGAACATAACGAGTTACAACCCCAGAACGTAAGGATTTACAACCCCCAAACAAAGAGTTTTCCAACCCCCGAACAAAAGGATTTGCAACCCACGAGCATAAGAAAAACAACCCCCGAACGTAACGATTTATAACACCCAAACGTAAGGATTTACAACCCCCGAACGTAAGGATTTACAACCCCCGAACGTAAGAAAAAAAACCTCCGAACGTAAGGATTTACAACCCCCGCACGTTACGTAGATTCTTACGATCGGGGGTTGTATTTCATATGTTCGGAGGTTGTAAATCCTTACGTTCGGGGGTTGTATTTCTTATGTCAGTTCGGAGGTTGTAAATCCTTACGTTCGGGTTGTAAATCCTTACGTTTGAGGGTTATAAATCCTTACGTTAGGAGTTCTAAATCCTTACGTTTGTGGGTTATAAATCCTTACATTCGGGGGTTGTAAATCCTTACGTTTAGGGGTTATAAATCCTTACGTTTGGCGGTTGTCAATCCTTACGTTCGGAGGTAATAAATCCTTACTTTCGGGAATTGTAAATCCTTACGTTCGGGGATTAAATTCCTTACGTTCGGGGGTTAAATTCCTTACGTTTGGGGGTTATAAATCCTTACGTTCGGGGTTTGTATTTCTTACGTTCGGAAGTCGTAAATCCTTACGTTCGGGGGTTATAAATCCTTACGTTTGGGGTCTATAAATCCTTACGTTCGGGGCTTATAAATCCTTACGTTTGAGTGTTGTATTTCTTACGTTCGGGGGTTGTAAATCCTTACGTTCAGGGGTTGTATTTCTCACGTTCGGGAGTAATAAATCCTTACGTTCGGGCGTTGTAAATCCTTACGTTTGGGGGTTATAAATCCTTACGTTGGGGGATTCTAAATCCTTACGTTTGGGGGTTGTAAATCCTTACGTTTAAGGGTTAGAAGTCCTTTCGTTCGAAGGTTGTAAATCCTTACGTTTAGGGCCTATCAATCCTTTCGTTCGGGATTGAAAATCCTTTCGTTTAGGGCTTATAAATCCTTACCTTCAGGGGTTGTAGTTCTTACGTTCGGGGATGGTAAATCCTTACGTTCAGGGGTTGTATTTCTCATGTTCGGGAGTAATAAATCCTTACGTTCGGGGGTTGTAAATCCTTACATTTAGGGGTTATAAATCCTTACGTTCGGGGGTTATAAATCCTTACGTTTGGGGGTTGTAAATCCTTACGTTTGGGGGTTATAAATCCTTACGTTGGAAGGTTGTAAATCCTTACGTTTAGGGGTTTCAAATCCTTACGTTTGGCGGTTGTAAATCCTTACGTTCGGGGGTTGCAAATCCTTACGTTCGAGGGTTATAAATCCTTACCTTGGGGGGGGGGGGGGGTTGTAAATCCTTAAGTTCGGGGGTTATAAATCCTTACGTTCGGGAATTGTAAATCCTTACATTCGGGGGTTATAAATCCTTACGTTCGGGGGTTAAATTCCTTACGTTCAGGGGTTAAATTGCTTACGTTTGAGGGTTATAAATCCTTACGTTCGGGGTTTGTATTTCTTACGTTCGGAGGTCGTAAATCTTTACGTTCGGGGGTTATAAGTCCTTACGTTTGGGGGTTGCTAATCCTTACGTTTGGGGGTAATAAATCCTTACGCTCGGGGGTTATAAATCCTTACGTTCGGGGGTTGTATTTCTTACGTTCGAGGTTTATATTAAATCCTCACGTTCGAGGGTTAGAAATCCTTACGTTCGGGGGTAATAAATCCTTACGTTCGGGAATTGTAAACCCTTACGTTCTGGGGTTAAATTCCTTACGTTCGGGGGTTGTAAATCCTTACGTTCGAGGGTTATAAATCCTTACCTTGGGGGGTTGTAAATCCTTACGTTCGGGGGTAATTAATCCTTACGTTCGGGAATTGTAAACCCTTACGTTCGGGGGTTATAAATCCTTACGTTCGGGGGTTAAATTCCTTACGTTTGGGGGTTATATATCCTTACGCTCGGGGTTTGTATTTCTTACGTTCGGAGGTTGTAAATCCTTACGTTCGGGGGTTATAAATCCTTACGTTTGGGGGTTATAAATCCTTACGTTCTGGGCTTATAAATCCTTACGTTTGGGTGTTGTATTTCTTACGTTCGGGGATTGTAAATCCTTACGTTCAGGGGTTGTATTTCTCACGTTCGGGAGTAATAAATCCCTACGTTCGGGGGTTGTAAATCCTTACGTTTAGGGCCTATAAATCCTTACGTTCGAGGGTTGAAAATCCTTTCGTTTAGGGCTTATAAATCCTTACCTTCAGGGGTTGTATTTCTTACGTTCGGGGATTGTAAATCCTTACGTTCAGGGGTTGTATTTCTCATGTTCGGGAGTAATAAATCCTTACGTTCGGAGGTTATAAATCCTTACGTTTGGGGGTTGTAAATCCTTACGTTTGGGGGTTATAAATCCTTACGTTGGAAGGTTGTAAATCCTTACGTTTAGGGGTTTCAAATCCTTACGTATGGCGGTTGTAAATCCTTACGTTCAGGGGGTTGCAAATCCTTAAGTTCGAGGGTTATAAATCCTTACCTTGGAAGGTTGTAAATCCTTACGTTCAGGGGGTTGCAAATCCTTAAGTTCGAGGGTTATAAATCCTTACCTTGGAAGGTTGTAAATCCTTACGTTCAGGGGGTTGCAAATCCTTAACACTGCACGAACGTGAAAAAACGCCTTTGCGCACATCAAATGTGTGGTCAAAGATTGTCAAAGGCCGCCTTTGATTACCTTTGATTCGAATCAAAGGTGGCAAAGGCCGCATCTGATTCACGGTGGAGTCAAATTTGTTTCGAATCAAAGATGTGATATATTTGATCCACCTTTGATGCGCGTCATAGACGGAGTCAAAGTTGTTTGATTTCAATTTGACGGCGCGCGTCAAAGGTATGGTCAAAGTTGTTAATACATTTGAACTCACTTTTGATTCGAGTCAAAGGTATATGCAAAGGCGTCACATATTTGATGCGCATCAAATGTGTTGTCAAAAATGTTATTATATTTGACCTCATCTTTGATACGGATCAAAAAAAGAGCAAATCCAATTTTTCGTGCAGTGTAAGTTCGAGGGTTATAAATCCTTACCTTGGAAGGTTGTAAATCCTTACGTTCGGGGGTTATAAATCCTTACGTTCGGGGTTAAATTCCTTACGTTTAGGGGTTATAAATCCTTACGTTCGGGGTTTGTATTTCTTACGTTCGGAGGTCGTAAATCCTTACGTTCGGGGGTTATAAATCCTTACGTTTGGGGGTTATAAATCCTTACGTTTGGGGGTTGCAAATCCTTACGTTCGGGGGTTATAAATCCTTACGTTCCATGGGGGGTTGTAAATCCTTACGTTCGGGAGTTGCAAATTCTTACGTTCGGGGGATGTGAATCCTTACGTTCGGGGGTTAAAAATCCTTACGTTCGGGGGTTATAAATGCTTGCGTTCAAGGGTTGTCTTTCTTACGTTTAACTAGGGGTTATAAATTCTTACGTTAGGGGGTTATAAATCCTTACGTTTGGGGGCTCCAAATCCTTACGTTTGGTGGTTGTATTTCTTACGTTTGGGGTTGTTAATCCTTACGTTCAGGAGTTAAAAATCCTTACGTTTGGGGGTTATAAATCCTTATGTTCGGGGGTTGTATTTCTTACGTTCGGAGGTTATAAATCCTTACGTTCGGAGGTTATAAATCCTTACTTTCGGGGGTTATAAATCCTTACGTTTGGGGGTTCCAAATCCTTACGTTTGATGGTTGTATTTCTTACGTTTGGGGGTTGTTAATCTTTACGTTCAGGAGGTATAAATCGTTACGTTTGGGGGTTATAAATCCTTACGTTCGGGGGTTGTATTTCTTACGTTCGAGGTTTATAAATCCTCACATTCGAAGGTTGTAAATCTTTACGTTCAGGGGTTGTAAATCCTTACGTTCGAGGGCTATAAATCCTTACCTTGGGGGGTTGTAAATTCTTACGTTCGGGGGTAATAAATCCTTACATTCGGGAATTGTAACTCCTTACGTTCGGGGGTTGTTAATCTTTACGTTCAGGAGGTATAAATCGTTACGTTTGGGGGTTATAAATCCTTACGTTCGGGGGTTGTATTTCTTACGTTCGGAGGTCGTAAATCCTTACGTTCGGGGTTATAAATCCTTACGTTTGGGGGTTATAAATCCTTACGTTCTGGGCTTATAAATCCTTACGTTTGAGTGTTGTATTTCTTACGTTCGGGGATTGTAAATCCTTACGTTCAGGGGTTGTATTTCTCACGTTCCGGAGTAATAAATCCTTACGTTCGGGGGTTGTAAATCCTTACGTTTAGGGCCTATAAATCCTTACGTTCGGGGGTTGAAAATCCTTTCGTTTAGGGCTTATAAATCCTTACCTTAAGGGGTTGTATTTCTTACGTTCGGGGATTGTAAATCCTTACGTTCAGGGGTTGTATTTCTCATGTTCGGGAGTAATAAATCCTTACGTTCGGGGGTTATAAATCCTTACGTTTGGCGGTTGTAAATCCTTACGTTTGGGGGTTATAAATCCTTACGTTGGAAGGTTGTAAATCCTTACGTTTAGGGGTTTCAAATCCTTACGTTTGGCGGTTGTAAATCCTTACGTTCGGGGGTTGCAAATCCTTACGTTCGAGGGTTATAAATCCTCACCTTGGGGGGTTCTAAATCCTTACGTTCGGGGGTTATAAATCCTTACGTTCGAAGGTTGTAAATCCTTACGTTCGGGGTTAAATTCCTTACGTTTAGGGGTTATAAATCCTTACGTTCGGGGTTTGTATTTCTTACGTTCGGAGGTCGTAAATCCTTACGTTCGGGGGTTATAAATCCTTACGTTTGAGGGTTATAAATCCTTACGTTTGGGGGTAATAAATCCTTACGTTCGGGGGTTATAAATCCTTACGTTCCATGGGGGGTTGTAAATCCTTACGTTCGGGAGTTGGAAATTCTTACGTTCGGGGGATGTAAATCTTTACGTTCGGGGGTTAAAAATCCTTAAGTTCGGGGGTTATAAATCCTTGCGTTCAAGGGTTGTCTTTCTTACGTTTAGGGGTTATAAATTCTTACGTTCGGGGGTTATAAATCCTTACGTTTGGGGGCTCCAAATCCTTACGTTTGGTGGTTGTATTTCTTACGTTTGGGAGTTATTAATCCTTACGTTCGGGGGTTGTATTTCTTACGTTCGGAGGTCGTAAATCCTTACCTTCGGGGTTATAACTCCTTACATTTGGGGGTTATAAATCCTTACGTTTGGGGGTAATAAATCCTTACGTTCGGGGGTTATAAATCCTTACGTTCGGGGGTTGTAAATCCTTACGTTTGGGGGTTGTAAATCCTTACGTTCGGGGGTTATAAATCCTTACGTTCGGGAGTTGTAAATCCTTACGTTTGGGGGTAATAAATCCTTACGTTCGGGGGTTATAAATCCTTACGTTCGGGGGTTGTAAATCCTTACGTTTGGGGGTAATAAATCATTACGTTCGGGGGTTATAAATCCTTACGTTTGGGGGTTGTAAATCCTTACGTTTGGGGGTAATAAATCCTTACGTTCGGGGGTTGTAAATCCTTACGTTTGGGGGTAATAAATCCTTACGTTCGGGGGTTATAAATCCTTACGTTCGGGGGTTGTAAATCCTTACGTTTGGGGGTAATAAATCCTTACGTTCGAGGGTTGTAAATCCTTACGTTTGGGGGTAATAAATCCTTACGTTCGGGGGTTATAAATCCTTACGTTCGGGGGTTGTATTTCTTACGTTCGAGGTTTATAAATCCTCACGTTCGAGGGTTAGAAATCCTTACGTTCGGGGGTAACAAATCCTTACGTTCGGGAATTGTAAACCCTTACGTTCTGGGGTTAAATTCCTTACGTTCGGGGGTTGTAAATCCTTACGTTCGAGGGTTATAAATCCTAACCTTGGGGGGGTTGTAAATCCTTACGTTCGGGGTTTCTATTTCTTACGTTCGGAGGTCGTAAATCCTTACGTTCGGGGGTTATAAATCCTTACGTTTGGGGGTTATAAATCCTTACGTTCTGGGCTTATAAATCCTTACGTTTGGGTGTTGTATTTCTTACGTTCGGGGATTGTAAATCCTTACGTTCAGGGGTTGTATTTCTCACGTTCGGGAGTAATAAATCCCTACGTTCGGGGGTTGTAAATCCTTACGTTTAGGGCCTATAAATCCTTACGTTCGAGGGTTGAAAATCCTTTCGTTTAGGGCTTATAAATCCTTACCTTAAGGGGTTGTATTTCTTACGTTCGGGGATTGTAAATCCTTACGTTCAGGGGTTGTATTTCTCATTTTCGGGAGTAATAAATCCTTACGTTCGGGGGTTATAAATCCTTACGTTTGGCGGTTGTAAATCCTTACGTTTGGGGGTTATAAATCCTTACGTTGGAAGGTTGTAAATCCTTACGTTTAGGGGTTTCAAATCCTTACGTTTGGCGGTTGTAAATCCTTACGTTCGAGGGTTATAAATCCTCACCTTGGGGGGTTGTAAATCCTTACGTTCGGGGGTAATAAATCCTTACGTTCGGGAATTGTAAATCCTTTACGTTCGGGGTTTTAAATCCTTACGTTCGGAATTAAATTCCTTACGTTTAGGGGTTATAAATCCTTACGTTCGGGGTTTGTATTTCTTACGTTCGGAGGTCGTAAATCCTTACGTTCGGGGGTTATAAATCCTTACGTTTGGGGGTTGCAAATCCTTACGTTTGGGGGTAATAAATCCTTACGTTCGGGGGTTATAAATCTTTACGTTCCATGGGGGGTTGTAAATCCTTGCGTTCAAGGGTTGTCTTTCTTACGTTTAGGGGTTATAAATTCTTACGTTCGGGGGTTATAAATCCTTACGTTTGGGGGCTCCAAATCCTTACGTTTGGTGGTTGTATTTCTTACGTTTGGGGGTTATTAATCCTTACGTTCAGGAGTTATAAATCTTTACGTTTGGGGGTTATAAATCCTTATGTTCGGGGGTTGTATTTCTTACGTTCGAGGTTTATAAATCCTCACGTTCGAAGGTTGTTAATCCTTACGTTCGGGAGTTGCAAATCCTTACGTTCGAGGGTTATAAATCCTTGCCTTAAGGGGATGTAGATCCTTACGTTCGGGGGTAATAAATCCTTACGTTCGGGAATTGTAACTCCTTACGTTCGGGGGTTGTTAATCTTTACGTTCAGGAGGTATAAATCGTTACGTTTGGGGGTTATAAATCCTTACGTTCGGGGGTTCTATTTCTTACGTTCGAGGTTTATAAATCCTCACGTTCGGGGGTTAGAAATCCTTACGTTCGGGGGTAATAAATCCTTACGTTCGGGAATGGTAAACCATTACGTTCGGGGGTTAAATTCTTTACGTTCGGGGGTTATACATTTTTACGTTCGGGGGTTAAATTCCTTACGTTCGGGGGTTGTAAATCCTTACGTTCGGGGATTAAACTCCTTACGTTTGGGGGTTATAAATCCTTACGTTCGGGGTTTCTATTTCTTACGTTCGGAGGTCGTAAATCCTTACGTTCGGGGGTTATAAATCCTTACGTTCGGGGGGCTTAAATCCTTACGTTTAGGGGTTATAAATCCTTACGTTCGAGGGTTGAAAATCCTTTCGTTTAGGGCTTATAAATTCTTACCTTCGGGGGTTGTATTTCTTACGTTCGGGGATGGTAAATCCTTTCGTTCGGGGATTGAATATCCTTACGTTCGAGGATGGCAAATCCTTACGTTCGGGGATTATAAATCCTTACGTTCGGGGGTTGTAAATCCTTACCTTTAGGGGTTATAAATCCTTTCGTTCGGGGGTTGAATATCCTTACGTTCGAGGATTGCAAAACCTTACGTTCGGGGGTTATAAATCCTTCCCTTCGGGGGTTGTATTTCTTACGTTCGGGGGTTATAAATCCATACGTTTGGGAGTTATAAATCATTACGTTTGGGGGTTATAAATCCTTACTTTTGGAGGTTGTATTTCTTACGTTTGGGGGTTGTAAATCATTACGTTCGGGGGTTATAAATCCTTACGTTTGGGGGTTATAAATCCTTACGTTCGGGGGTTGTATTTCTTACGTTCGGGGGTTGTAAACCCTTACGTTCGGGGGTTATAATTCCTTACGTTTTCGAATTATAAATCCTTACGTTTGGGGGTTCCAAATCCTTACGTTTGGTGGTTGTACTTCTTACGTTTGGGGGTTGTAAATCCTTACGTTCAGGAGTTATAAATCTTTACGTTTGGGGGTTATAAATCCTTACGTTCGGGGGTTGTATTTCTTACGTTCGGGGGTTTTAAACCCTTACGTTCGGGGGTTATAATTCCTTACGTTTAGGAATTATAAATCCTTACGTTTGGGGGTTCCAAATCCTTACGTTTGGTGGTTGTACTTCTTACGTTTGGGGGTTGTAAATCCTTACGTTCAGGAGTTATAAATCTTTACGTTTGGGGGTTATAAATCCTTACGTTCGGGGGTTGTATTATTTACGTTCGGGGGTTATAAATCCTTACGTTCGGAGGTTATAAATCCTTATGTTTGGGGGTTCCAAATCCTTACGTTTGGTGATTGTATTTCTTACGTTTGGGGGTTTTAAATCCTTACGTTCAGGAGTTATAAATCCTTACGTTTGGGGGTTATAAAACCTTACGTTCGGGTGTTGTATTTCTTACGTTCGGGGGTTAGAAATCCTTACGTTCGGAGGTTATAAATCCTTACGTTCGCGGGTTATAAATCCTTAAGTTTGGGGGTTGCAAATCCTTACCTTCGGGGGTTATAAATCCTTACGTTTGGGGGTACCAAATCCTTACGTATGGTGATTGTATTTCTTACGTTTGGGGGTTGTAAATCCTTACGTTCAGGAGTTATAAATCCTTACGTTTGGGGGTTATAAATCCTTACGTTCGGGTGTTGTATTTCTTACGTTCGGGGGTTATAAATCCTTACGTTCGGAGGTTATAAATTCTTACGTTCGGGGGTTATAAATCCTTACGTTCGGGGGTTGCAAATCCTTACCTTCGGGGTTTATAAATCCTACGTTCGGGGGTTGTAAATCTTAACGTTCGGGGGTTGTAAATCCTTACGTTCGGTGGTTTCAAATCCTTACGTTCGGGGGTGCTATTTCTCACGTTCGGGGGTTGCAAATCGTTACGTTCGGGGGTTGAAAATCCTTACGTTCAGGGGTTATAAATCCTTACGCTCCAGTATTGTAAATCCTTATGTTCGGGGGTTTTAACTTTTTACGTTTGAAGGTTATAAATCCTTGCGTTGGGAGGTTATAAATCCTTACGTTTGGGGGTTGCATTTCTTCCGTTCGGGGGTTGTAAATCCTTACGTTTGGGGGTTGTATTTCTTCCTTTCGGAGGTTAGAAATCCTTACGTTTGGGGGTTGTATTTCTTCTTTTCGGAGGTTATAAATCCTTACGTTTGGGGGTTGTATCTCTTCCGTTCGGAGGTTATAAATCCTTACGTTCGGGGGTTGTATTTCTTCCGTTCGGGGGTTGTAAATCCTTACGTTCGGGGGTTATAAATCCGTACGTTTGGGTGTTGTATTTCTTACGTTAAATATTGTCGCGGGAAAAGATTGAATTACACTGTACGCAACTCCGACAAGATCAAAGATCGAAGGTTTTTATTTCGTGACACAAAAATAACAGTTACTATAAAAGAACGGCTTGGAGAACCTTATCTCATTGGAAAACATTAAAAACAGCGGAATCTTCGTTAAAGGCCAAGAAAGATTAGATTTTCCATGTAATCTGAGACACCATATTCTTTCTGAAACACGTAAATATTTGGCGCGAAAATTTGATACTGTTTTGATTGTTTTGTTTTTACTGGTGCAGTGTAAAGCGTTTCTTTCCCCAGCGCCCTTGAATGTGAATTTGGATTTTGATATCTGTTTGTTTATGGAGTGTTTTCATTCACGTGACTACCAGCCATATTGGTTTACTGAAACAAAAGAAAGTATTTGCATAAAAATACAGTTCAATTCCCAGAGGTTTGTTTTGGGACACCAACATGGCTGCCGTTTCTTTGTTTTGGGACACCAACATGGCCGCCGTGACGTCATGCGAAAACACTCTACATTGAAGTGTTGCTGTTTTGTCAGGATAATGAAGCGGAATTGGTTGTTATGAAGATATGCATTTTTCATAAGTACGTTACCACGCGACTTCTGCTGATATCTTGGTCACAGTATACGGTAATAATACTAGAAAACACTGGTAAGCATCAAAATTACGCCTCTTGAACAATAAATAAGCTTATTTCTTGCTTTTACTAGAAATAGAAATATTTCCAGGGGGTGTGCGGAAAAATTGGAATTTCCGGAGGAGAGGGGGGGTGTATTTTGTGGGCTGATTTTGGAAAATCCAGAGGGGAGGGGGGGGGGGGCATACGACACTAGACACCCAGTTTTGGTACAATATAAAATACAACTACATAGGCATTTCACACTGAAGATGGCAGAGGCAACTGCCGAAACATGTCTGTAAAACTCAGGAGTGTCGTGTTTTTTCTTAAAATTAATTTCCTCACTGCTTTTATCAAAACTACATAGCAATATTTAATAACAATAAATATGTTTCTAAAAAGTCTTACTCATACTTACACCAAACTACACCTGTTTTCCATGAATGCCGTGCATCTAACTTAATAAACTAAAATGTTGCTTTAACAATTGCTTGAATTGATTAGAGATTTCACTTGCCTAAGGCTGCAGGGTAGACTAAGTCTAGATCTAATAAACTAAGTTTCAGGACTTCTTTCAAGGTCCTGTTTTTCATTATTTCAAAAGTATCTTGCAAAATGTTTTGGAGTTGGGACATAATTTTATGACAGGCGGAAGGTAATTGAAAAGTGCGGCTGCAAATCAAACCCTTTTATCGACTCCTCATTCAAAAGTGCACGAGTACCAACTTCTAACAAAGCAGTTGATGTTTCATTTCGATTCAGATCGTCCTACAACGTGCACTCATTTTCTTTCATCCAAAGAATATTCGGTTATTTAATTTTAACTTTTGCCCGTTAATTAAAGCAAACAGGTCTTACTCACGTTTAGATAAGTTGCAATTGCTTCTCCCTTTCCTGCAACGTACGCAAGTAAACTAAACAAAATGGCCGACTGCGAAAACGGCCAGGCGTGCGTGTCAAGTCAAAACATGTTTCTTTTTAGTCACATGACTTAACCAACAATTTAAAATTTTTCCACAGGTTTTCAGTGACGGTATATGTAAAAAAATGGTCACAGCGGTACTCACCGGACTCAAAACCTCCTTTTATTCCCGAAAAACCGGGCATGTTGTCATAAACTTCGACGATCATTTTACTTGTTTCGGAGGGCTCGCCCGGTGCTGGTCCACCACCCGTCTTCCTTTGCGCCTTTCTTCTTGTTGGCTGAACTCCTTCTTGGCCGTGCTGAAGAGCCCTTTCCATTTCTGTTTTACTTCGCAGATGGCTCTGCTGGCTACACCAACGGCATTAACCTTCTCTGTAATGGCTTTTTCCATGTTTCGGTTTTGTTAGTAAAATTGTCGGTAAACTTGCTTTGCAAGATGCCTTTATTTGCCTCCACGTTTTCTGTAATTATTGTCAACTCTCTGGTAGTAAAATTTGGTTTCCTTTTTCTTTTTTCGGCACTGTTTCCGGTATCCTCTTCCGGATCCATGTCTGCACGTCCTTCACTCCCTTCACAGTGCTTTATCCGCTTTATCCACAGGCAGCTTGCGCGCGTTGCACTCAATTTCCCGCCAAATCTGTTTGTAATGTGGGAATCCCCTTTGCTGGTTCAAGATTTATTCCTAGAATAGCAAACTTATACCTGGAATAGCTATTCCAAGAATAAATAGTGCTTCCGGGAACCCATTTTTATTCCAGGTATAGTTATTCCTAACTATGGTGTAACATTTTTGAAATTAACGGACAATATCCAGCGCGCGCTCGTAGAATACTATTGTTAAATATGTAACGGCTTAAAATTGGTCAATGAATCAACTACACAAGTAGCCTGCGAGCAAGCGCGCTCCCTCCCCCCACCAACGGCTGCTTAAACCAGAACCGCATTCCTTTCCCTTTGTTTTGAGTGCGTGGCGATTGCACGTGATAATGAGGAATTGCACCAATCACGCCTTGGTGGGGGAGGGAGCGTGTTGCGTGACGAGCCCAAACGACGGCTGCGAAGTACACTACTCGTCTACATAACCGTGTACTGGGAGTAGATGGGTGCATTGTTAATTAAGCGCCGCGACTAACATCCGTAAACGCAGTGGAATTTTAGTTTGATTAAGGTGACTTTTATCGGTCAAATGTGTTCTTGTAATGGTTAAGTTGTTGTAGCGCTTTTTGTTTTGTTTGATGTTTGCATAAAACACAATTCGTGTTCAAACTGCAATTTCAAGTGGCTTCGTTTTATATAAGCTACAAAAGCGTGACTGCAATTAGTCTATTTACTTGCTGTACTACACATTGTATACCGTACATTGGAGTTGGCAATAAAGCGCATTTGACAAAAGAAGCTGTTTCAGTCGTTTTCACAAGCAAATCAAGGTCAAAATGCCTGGGTTGGGGTAACACCCTACCTCTTTTGTCACCGATGATCCACTTCCTACACCCCACTTTCTAATTACCCGAAAATAGAACTGCAAGAAAACGTTTCGTGCTATACGGAGATAAATTTCACTCCAAGTAACAACCTGAGTAGTAGAGATTAAATCGTTTTAGACTTCTTTTGACCGAAAATTCCACTTGAGCAGAAGGAAATCCAATTAGTAGCAATCCAGTAAATTCTCGTCTCGCTGTGTGGCTGCCATCAGAATGTCCTCTATTAGTGAGACTGGGTCGGATCTTACCACGCTATCCGCTGCCTCCGTTGACTGGGTCAGAGCGGGAAAATCAGTTGCTTGTAAAATACTCTTAAACTCCTCCAAACCAAACCCTTTGCCAAGTGATTCTTGGAAATGCAATGCTGTTTTGATGCATTTTTCTAAGTTACAGTTTTCAGGATCTCCGAAACCCTGCAAAAGAGCTAATATTTCAAGAGCTTTCTCGCAGACTATGTGGTCACAGTCGTTTAAAGCTTCGCTCAAGATATTAAGAGCTCCCATGTTAAAAAGCACCTGAAAGAGCAGTTGAATTTTACCCGTCTTCACACATTCACGTTTACTGTCATCGCAGCAAGTAGAAGCTTCTTCAAAAAAGGACTTAGCATCGCCTGTGTTTTCGCTTCCCTTCTTAGTTTTGGACCCGGTGAAAAACCCTATAACCGCCTCCCAAAACTCGAGTCCCCGCAGTTTAACTTCCCAGTCAAAATCCTGACAAGCGTGGCACACACTTCGGGAAATTCCAAGACCTGAAGGTGTTTTCACAGCCTCAGGAAGACTTAGGACGCTGAAATTCTGAACATCGTTGGAACTATGAATTCCTTCGGTGTACGATGTGTCCGTGGTGCCTGTTTTCGGCGACGCATTTACATCATCTCGACGGCTGAACTCGTCAGAGCGAAGAATTCTGTCCGCCATACGATGCCGTGTTTGTATCCACAGTGTGAAACATTCCATGGCTCTACGCCGCGGGAACGCCTCGTCATCCTTCTCGAGAACAGAAGAAAGCTTCTCCAAAATACCCTCCTGTAAAAAAACGAAAATAGATCATCAATCAACAAATATTCATCACAAAAGAATGCTCGGGAAGTAGCTCGTCACCAAAGCGGTCCTATCGCTGTCCTAACACTTGGAATTCCCTTTGGCCTGGGATTGCATCGCACTTGTTTACACGTGTGACACAAAAGAGAATTTTTGGGTCATTTATTAAAAGACAACTAGTTTAGACGGTGTTTAACACAACCACGTTCAAGTCAATTTTGCCACCAATCATATCTAAACATTGTCTGCTGCTGACGATAACAAGAAGGCTTGCATCCCAGACTAGGAAACTATTCATCTACTTAAAATAAACCAATTATAAATAGATTTGGAGGCTCACTGATTGTCTTAAGCCGCGGCCTAAGTTAGACTGTTTAAATAACTTGCCGAGTTTCGGCGTTTACGGCGAACGGCAAACGACACTGAGAAATGAATACGTGACTATGCCTATCCTACGCTTGCCGCTCGCTGTTTTCAGTTTCTCAGTATAACTGAGTAGTTTTGCTTTAGCATTAAAGCTTGGTTCACACTTGTGACATAAGCATAAGCATAAACATAGGAATGTTCATACTTGTGACATAAGCATAAGAAAGGCGACATACGCAGGCGCATTGGGCTTCAGACTTTGATCGCAGGAGAATGGAACCGGAACCAGGACAAGCGGGAAATTCGAAAAACTCTCCATACAGGCTGAGTACTCAGACAAATCATGTCAACTTACCATTCTCTATGCCGACGGCTTTGGCGACATCTTGCCAGGCTAGGTTTTTTTTTGTTGTCTTTAAAATCAGGTGATGCCTTGTCGTATAACAAGGATAAATGCGAACAGCTTCGGCTAATTTTTCCGCAAAAATCTGTAGAAGACGCCATCTTGGAACTGCAGATCAGCCGGCAGAGATTGGGCACTATTTTCAATTATATTTCCGCTGATACCAAACACTGCTGCCTCGCTATACTTATGCTTATGCTTATGTCGCACCGCTTCACACTTATGATAAGGTGACATAAGCATAAGCATAAGCATAAGAAAAAGAAAAAGTTTCCTTTTTCTTATGCTTATGCTTATGCTTATGCTTATGTCACACCGGTTCACACTACACATTCTTATGCTTATGCTTATGCTTATGTCACAAGTGTGAACCAAGCTTTAAGGCCAGCATTAATTAGTCTCCACTATTCATTTGATTCTCTAAACCCGCGATTCTAAACCTCGCTAATGACCCAACCCAGCCATTAGTACAAGTACTGCAAGAACAATGAAAGTTCCAATTTCCTGTACTTGAGCTTATTCAAAATTGTGTCGTGGCGATGCACGTGTAAACCGGGCAAAACGCAAGCATAAGCACAAACATAAGCCGGCTTATCCTTGCAAACGCACCCGTTTACACTACCCGTAGGTTTCTTTAGCTTATGCTTGCGCTTATCCTTATCCTTGCGACGCACGTGAAGTCCAGTGTAAAAATAAGAAAATACCTCATTCACATGACCAGTTTGAAGTAAAGATACCCAAAGCTGTGATTGACAGGTAAGGGAACCAATCACATAAAGAGCAGAGGCACGGACGTAACTGTCGGCATCATCAGTGGCATTCCACACTATCAGAGGTATGCTGCGTCCACAGAGAAAATCGTGAACAGAATCTGAAAAATATGACAGCGAACAACACTCAGGCCTTGCAATAACGTAATCCGGGTTCTTTTTGTAACGGTTTTCACTTGAAAGCGGAGATTTTCTTTAGGTTAGGCCTTCCGTTCACACGCACACGATGGATCGAAAACGCATCGTAAGCAAAGATCATTTAAAACGCTTTCAAAGTGGAGATTTATGAAAATGGAAATTGCTTGAAAATGATGTATTATTCAGTGGTGACACAGGCAACTCGGAAAAAGGAAATCCGAGTGCTCCTTTCAGGAGTCGAACCTAAGACCTTCGAATGCTCTACCACTGACCTACAGTCGGGAGACTTATGGGAGCTAAGGCCATTAAACTAGGTTCATGGGACAAACATCCTACATACTGCTAGGATTGGAATGTCACTGTGCGGCATAGGCGCAATGGATTAAATGTGATGGAATATGTTAAGCCTGATGAATGAATCAGAATGATGTCTTATTCAGTGAGTGACACAGGCATACTCGGACAAAGGAAATCTGAGTGCTCTTATCAGGAGTCGAACCTGAACTTCCGATTACTAGTTTGGATGCTCTACCACTGGAAATTACTTGTTTCTATGGTTTGGCCTTTCGTCTACCTGTCACGGAACTGTCAGCGATAAAGAACAATCACGTTTCCACAAATCGCTTGTTTACGGATAGGGAACATCAGGCCCTTATAACAGCGCTGTAAAACGGGGCGATCTGCACCGTTTGCAACGTGTTACATGGTTGGTCGAGAGGACAAAAGAACGAACAACAGAACAATGCTCCCAACCCTAAAAAACAATGCAGCTGCAGGTTATCAGGGTCCAGTGAAAATAGAGCTTTTGAAAGCTGTAGATCTACTGTGTAAAACAAGAGTTCTAATAGTTTACAGAATTGCTTGTAGAAACTGGCCCTGCTCTGCAAGAAGGACTGGTTAATTTTCTGGTTACAATGAGGGACGTGGAAAGCACGGTCATCTTTTGCAATCGCGACGATGCTACAACAACGCAGTTACCAATGAGATTCCGTTTCCAAAATTTTCAATTCAACATTACAACATTACAGAATTACTTGTAGAAACTGGCCCTGTTCTGGAAGAAGGGCTGGTTATGTTTACGATAAGGGACGTGGAAAGCACGGTCATCTTTTGCAATCGCGACGATGCCACCACAACGCAGTTACCAATGAGGTTCTGTTTCCAAAATTTTCAATTCAACATTACAAATAAATTCTAAGAAGTAGGTGGTTCCTAATGCGATTTCAGTACTAGCACCTACATTCAGAAAACAAGAAAAAAGTCAATGAACCCTCTAAGCTCCAATACTGATCAACATCTAATTTCTCTTTACAATGTGCCTACTTGATCAAACATACAGGGCATGAGAATAAAGAAAATGATCATCAAAGATAAAATGTCTTGATGTTGAAACAAATTCTCCCAACTTGTACCCTACGAATGAACAGGAACAGTTGGGAGAACATGCAAGTTGATATATCATTAGAGTGACCAGACGTACCAAAACACTCACCGTTGTTAATCAGCAAGAGAGAGGCAATAAATTCCAAAGTCGAGTCTCTCACTTCCCATCTTGAGTCCCATAATCTCCGAAACAACACGAAAGCTAATTTCTCGCAGTTTGTAGCCTTTATAGACATCACCTGGTGAACATCTTCGCATGAAGCATCGCTGTCGAGTCGAACACGTTTTCTGGTGGTGTCTTCCTTTCCTTTATCACTGCTGAACAGCTCCGTTATAAATTCTGGTCTTGCAGCGCTGAGTACTTTACCTAGCGTCTTCAAGGAACTAGACATCACCTTTAAAAAAATCAAAGTTGGCTATCATTTTTGCAAATGATGCATCAGAGAATTAACCCTGCAGTGTATGTTAAAATGCTAAAGTGAACCCATGAATTTCCCACTGAGTGTTAGCGCTAGTAAGGAAATGGGAGATCACACGATGCAAATAAATAAATAAATAAATAAATAAATAAATAAATAAATAAATAAATAAATAAATAAATAAATAAAATAATCTTCCACCTCGGCGGTTTTTGAGGAGAGGGGAAAACGGGAGTACCCGGAGATAAACGTCTCGGAGCAAAGACAAGAATCAACAACAAACTCAACCCACATATGACACCGAGTCTGGGAATCGAACCCGGGCCACATTGGTGGGAGGCGAGTGCTCTCACCACTGCACCATCCCGCCATCGGCTAGTTTTTCCGTCATAGCTCAGTTGCTAGAGCACCTGGGGATGGACGGTGGGGGAGTGGGGTACACCCCTATATAGGTGTGTGCGGCGCCAAGGGTATGGTTTTTGAGCTATTTTGGTCTGCAACAGGGTATAGAGTATAGCCATTCTGGTTTTAAGTTCTGAAAACGGGTATGGAGTCTAGAAACCAGGTCTGAAAATAGGCATGGATTTTAAGGCCAAGTCTGACAAAGGGTACCAGGAAATTTTCAATATTTTGGTCTGAAATAGAGTCGGGGTTTGGAGAACCGAGGCTACCCTACCAAAATTCCGAGGAGTAGCTCCCGGGGTACAGCAACAGTTGATCAAATACGGAAGTCCTGGGTTCGATTCCCGTCGAGGTGGAAGATTTTTTCCTTCACCTCGTGTGATCTCCCATTTCCTTACTAGGGCTAATACTCGGTAGGAAATTCGTGGGTTCGCTTTAGCATCACAACATACACTGCAGAATTAATTCTCTACTCCATCATTTGTGTTATTAGTGCCAGCGGCACAACATTCATTTATAACATTTACTGTCTATCCAGGAAAAAAGAAGGGAGGAGACTCCGTCTGCTTTAAATTGAGAACAAGTGAAAAGCTTTACCAACATTTAATAGGTGGAATTTACGAAACAATAAACTTTTCGTACAACGAAGACCATCTTCCATAAACTGTTACACCAATTAAGCTCTGGCCACTTAGTCTGATAGTTTCGAAGTGCGACATCACGTTTTACCATAGTTATGATTACAACTCTATACTATCAGGATTTTCTTTTATTAAATAAATACAATGATTTGAAAATAAATTAAAAATGTCAGTTCATAGTACATGCACGCGAAATACGATAATGCGCTTGCATCTTCAATGTAACAGAAATTAACTTATATCATGGTTTACATCGATGATCACAATTAGTCATTATTTGTTGCGAAGTTGTTATGTAATATATCAAACACGAGGAAGAGTGTTTCATCAGATATCCAAACACTGAGAAGTAGGTTAAAAAAACGAGGCGCAGCCGAGTTTTTTTAAACGACTTCGACCTCAAATGATCAATAATTCTTGGAGAAATTCAAGGCTAAAGTTGGCAAAATTTTATGGCAATTAGGATCACATATCCAAACCACGGTCAAGGCAGTGATTTTCTTTGTTTTCACTTGACGAATTATTAATGAGTTTGAGAAATCATGATCACTGATTTGAGCTTCCAAGTGAAAACACGCTACGAATAAGCTGACTCGTCCCCAAGTCGTCTTGTTATTATAAAGAGAGAAGCGCGAGGGAGATGCGCGTGGGGGAAGATGGGAAGGAGGAAGAAGGGGAGAAGACTCTTCTTTCTCTCTTCCTCCTTCCCTTCGTCCCCTTCGTTGCGTTGCCGTCCTAGTCTCCTCTCGACCGCACGAGGTCATAAGAGACGACTGGGGACGAGTCAGATGAAAAAGTAGGTTCGGTTACCAAGCAAAGACTCGTCTCCTTCACTCATGAAAACTACTGGAATGACATCAGACAAGGACACAGAGTTTAAATTTATTTCTTTGCAAAAAGGCATTTCCTTTGGCCAGGAAAGGGCAAATTAGGTAGTATGTGTAAAAATACAAACTGAAACAAGACTTTTCAAAGCAAATCAAGATACATGCATGGAAATAAAGCAACTTAGGTTAAAATTTTACAAACTCAAGATGAGAAAACTCCCTTGTAAAAATTCGAAATAAACAAGAAGCGAAATAATTGTGCATCAACCAAGTTTCGGCTGGGAAACGCGTCTTTACATTCCATTTATTTTCTTCTTGGTTGAAGAACTCCACAGTCCATTCATCCTCAGAGTTGTGATTAAGTCCACACAGCACGTATAACGTTTCGTCAAGCAACAACATGTTACCACGAGAACGTGGAACCGTTAAATTGGCAAAGAAATGCCATTCGTCTGTCTCTAGGTTGTACACTTCGCAAGTTTTAGCAGGGCACTGAAAATCAGTGTATCCTCCAACAACAAAAATCTTTCCTTTTGTAGCAGAGGCCATGGAATGAAATCTGTATTGTTTTAGTTGTGCTCTGGCTTCCTCCGTGTGCTCCTTGATGTCAAATCTCGAACAAAGCTTGAGTGCAACGAAGTCTTCATCAATAAAAGAACCACTTCGGTTGATCCCTCCACCAATAATGTATATGAACTTCCCAACGACGACTAAGCAAGAATGTACTATCTTCAGCCAGAGCTGAGGCATCGTTGAAACAAACGAATCAGCATCAAGGTCGTACTTCCAAAGCCAAGTTGAGCCAAGCGCTACTCTTTCTAGAACGAAACAGATAAAGTTTTCTACAACCAATACCGAACTTAAAAGGCGTTGACTCAAATGACCAAGTTCAAGGTTTACAGCCATTTTATTCGTCCACGGAGCGGGCAGCCAGAGATTTGCTTCCGGGTCATAGTATTGGGCATTGTCAATGTCTTGGGAAACAACGAACAGTCGACCTCGGCATGAAAATACATGCTCTGGTCGGCGGTCAAGATCAGTTCTGGGCCTCTTGGGTAAGCGATAAAACTCATCTTTTTCAGGTACGTAGAAAAACGTTTGCAAAGGCACTGTCTTCCCACAACCAGCCACAACACACATCTCAAGAGCCTTCCTGGGAGAATCTGGCCGTGGAACATCACGATCAGTGCCTCTGTCAATCCACGCTAACGCCTCAGTCACGCGATCAAGACAGTCGTCGTTACCTGTCACAAGATCATTAGTCACGACATTGCTAATTAAAAAGTCACGTAATATAAAGGTAAGTCGGACGTGACGAAACAGCTCGCTGAATTTCACGCTTCGTTCGCTCTGGTTGTGATTGATCCACCTTAGGATCACTTTAAAAACATCTTCCTCTGCCGTTATGGCAATCTCATCACTTGAAATCAATTTTTCAACTTCATTACTCGGCAAATTCATGAAGTGATCAGATTCCTTGATGGCGGTAAAATTTGAGCACATGAATTTCAAGGAGCTGTCGATTAGCTCATCACACAGATATTTTTCTGCCAAATGAAGAGTTGAAAAGCAATTCAAAGTGGTCAAGTTGTGCTCTAGAAATTTTCCGGCGATATGTTTGAGGTTGGATAAAAACAGATAATCAGCCACTGCGATCAGGTTCTCAGCATCCTTTTGACTCGAAATCTTAATGTTGCCGGTGTATATAAATTCCAGCACATCTGCCATTTGAGGCTCGGTTAGCATCTCCAGGTGAATAACCCCTTCTTTGCTCTCCTTCATATTGCTCTTGAGAAGTTTTTCGAAGAAAGAACTGGCTTCTGAAAGAGCTTGCCTGTGAGCCTCAAACTCTGTTCCATCTTTAACCACCAAAGTTATATCAAAAGGAGTCTGATGAAGGCGGTATTTCGGTTTTTGCTTGTGCATATTCATCTTTGAAATACACGTGTATGAAGCAATAAGCTGAGTCATCACCAAGTCATTAAACCTTTTCATGCGTGTAATAAGGCGATATTAGTCCTCATTTGTAATTTTTACAGACAGAATCCACCGCACAATATCGGAATATCTCTGCTCATTAAGTGTTCTGCGCCATTCCCTAATTGCTAATAAATTATAAGACAAAACTGACAAAAGTCAGAAGTTGATGTTCTTTGCCATCAATACTGTCGTAGATGAGTTGCACCCTTGAATTGGAATACCAAATTCATGGGGAAAAGAAAATCCGAGTTCTCCTAACAGGGACACCACCACAAATTGCCAAATAAAAAAAATTTTCTTTATAGCGATATACAGTGAAAGCTAAGTTTATGACGAGAAAAATCTGCATTGTTGATCAGGCCCAACCTCGTTCCCAGGGTCTTTCATCTCCCTGGGACCGAGGTTGGATCTGGCCATGTCACAGTTTGAGGACTTATGACTATCAGTTGTGGAAAGGCTCTTTCACTAGTGTGGAACTCCAAAATAAAGAGTAAAAAGAGGAAGAGGTAACCCAAAAAATGCTGGTGGTGTCTCTGGGATGTATTAGCATCCCATGCAGGGATGAGTAGGGGAAGAGTAGCAATACGCAAAGGTAACAAGGCCAAGCACAGGTCTCTGCAAACTTCGAAAACCTATATGTGAAGGGCGGGCTTTGCACTAAGTATCATTCGCTTCAATGATGTTGGCTTCTAAAGGTCTGACAGAGAGGATCAGTGTTGCATTTTTCATTCATTCTGTAATGTGGTCCGGCAGAAACAATACTTACAGTTGCACTGGAATCGGAATTCTCAATGACTTGAAGTAATCTTTTGACCAGGTCATCAAACAGTTGGTCAACTGAGAAGGGATCTGTGGCTCCAAGGACATCTGAAAGTCAATGGTCCTTTTATTAAAAAAGATGAACAGAATTTAGATAATTATTGACTAAGCACACTTTTTTTTTGCTAAACTTGGGTCTGAAAAATTCAAGTATGTTGTGCCGGCATGTGCATCTCACTAATTAAATCCTTACAATAATCTATAAGAATCTTATTCTATGTGAAAAATTAAATCAGGCTACAATCCTGGCCAATATTTTCTGGGACAGATATAAAAATAGCATATGCAGTGTGCATTAATTTTATGTTCTGGATATCTATAACCAGTTGCCATAAGCTTGGTGGTGCTGTCATTGCGATTTTTTGGAAGCCCCCCCCCCCCCCCCCATCCTCTCCCCCATGCAATGTTTATAGAATCATTTGAATAGTACATAAACACAGCAACATGACAACATAGCATGGGGGCATGGGAGGGGGAGGTATTTTGTGTTGACTTTTGGAAATCGTCCCGACATTTTGGCCAGAATTGTAGCTTTCACTAAAAACTACCACTGCTAAATAGAACTGAAAATATAATTCCACAGAGAAAAATATGTGTCAAGATGTGTTTCTTGTCAGGGTCTTGACAAATGCAAGTCTCCTGTGCAGGAAAAGGCCAAAGCCTGAGGCCATTGTCCCACAGTTCCCATATCAGACTATTACAGGGGCAATTTTAAAAGTCCATGCTGAAGTGAAACAGGACCTATCCTAACCTTGATTTTCTTCAGTTACTTCCCAAGAAAAAATAAGATTTTAAATGTTATAATTTTATTAGAACTAATCTTATTCTAATTCTAGTTTACTTAGTAAAACATAGCCACAAAAATAATATTCTTTACCTCTCGATCTTTGAACTTCAGCGAAACTGGTGATGAATTCCAAAGAAGCTTTGAGTACTTTCTGGTTGCCATGAAGCTTCAATATACATTGCTGGGTTGGATCAACACAGTTCTGGAGAAGGTCAAGGCTATGCTTTATCCAACGCAACACATAAGAACAATGTGTTGAAGAAGCCTTTGGTAAAAATACAAACATAAAAAGCAATAATTTTAGAGAATGTTAAGGGTTGTTGACCATCAGGATGAGCAGAACACCAAGATCAAGGCTATGATTTATCCTGGCTTGTCACTATGGCAACCCAATTTTCACTGATGACGCACAGTGGATCCACATTCAGCCCAATATTGACTTGCATATGGTCAATGTTCCTCATGAATATGATACTTCTGGTGGTAATTTGGGAAAAATTTTGTTCACACATCAAGATGATTAATCTCTAGTGATCATTTTCTCTCTTCTCCTAACCTACAAAAATATGTTTTATGTAAAAAGAAATTAAATGCCCCACCTACACAAATTTTATCCTAATGCCTTTCTAATTTTGAGATGTGTAGAATCTAGACTTTTCTGACCTTGAACCCAACATGTCTTACAGCCATTCTTCCCTGGTGAAACATGGATGAAGAACCGAACCTATGACCTTTCCAGTGTACACCAATAAGATGCCCTAAAAACAAAGTGGGCAGAAGGGGAGCAGGGATGGCAAAGTGGTGAGAGCACTGTATGTGGGTTGAATTTGTTGTTGGTTCTCGTCCTTGCTTAGAGAGGTTTTTTCCAGGTTCAACTCTTTTCCCCTCTCCTCAAAAACCAACATTTTCAAATTCCAATTCAATCTGGAAACTGAGGGCCACAGGTTTGTCAGTTGTAACAGACTGTTACGTGTCACCTTCGTAAAACAGAGTCAATTGATTTATTTAGGGTAAGAGACTTTTTCCAAGCTTGGCCATTTTACTCTGTTCAAGTGTAACATGCATCCTGTAAACACTCTACTGCTACATGTGGGATCAATTTTTGTTTTTTTCTTGGGTTAAGTGATCATTATCCTCAGGTTCAACAGTTATACAGTCATTTGAATAAGTGAATAAACAGAGCAGTTATAAACTAAGGCAACTTAAGCAGTTGCAAAAAGAGAGCCTGAAAAAAATTCAGGCCTGAACAGGAATTTTTTTCTTTTTCTTTTTCAGGCTCTCTTTTTGCAACTGCTTAAGTTGCATATAGAACTGCGATGATTATTCACTTATTCATTCTTTCTTCTGCATTTCAAATGTATGAATTTTCATATGTTCACTTTCAGTTATACATTTATAAACAATAACTGGATACCAATCACCTGTTGTGTGAGCTGTTGTGCTGCTGCTAGCGTCTGACAAATAACTTGAGTTTGTGAGTGATTTTCTTTGATCCAAGGGGACATTATACTCTGAAGCTGTCGCTGTTTTACAAAAGCATACAACATAATTCATTCTTTTAAGCTATAAAATTACAGGAAATTTTCCAAACATCAAATTTTCTTAATAAAAAGAAACTGTGAAAAATTGATGACACAAAAAAATTAGTGTTGGAAATTACTGCCTCTGAAAAACCATTCAATTAAGTGAAATGAAAATTTTCTATAATTATATTAACTTAATACTATTATTACTCTAAGGTACTGCAAGAAATACTTCAAGTGAAATTTTTGTAATAGGCCAACCAGATTGTTTAGACAAGTGGTTGGCTAGAAGATGTATCACTTATGAGAGGTGTAAATAAATATATTATTATATATAGTTTTAGTTGACTTGTTCCATGAACAAGTTGTTGCCTTAAGCCAGCAACACACCTAGCGATTTTATACACCGATCGTGGCGAATTTGATGCGGACGCACTTGCCGATTTTTTTCGCCGATTGCAGCGAAGTGGCAGTTTTGAAAAGTCACGTGATAAAATCACCCAGCCTGATGGGTTAGCTTTACTGGCGATTCGCAGCAATGACCACAGAAAATCGCAGGAATGGGCACACTTGGCAAATGCCGGCGAATTTCATCACCGATATCTGACATGCCAGATATCAGCAATTTTATACGCCGATTGGCAAAAATTGCAAACGCTGCACCGGGCACACCTGGCAATTTTCGCCAATCACAGCGATCTGCATATAAAATCGCCAAGTGTGTCACTGGCTTTAATAATAGAGGTGGTTTTTTCACAATGATCACTCAGGGAAGTTTGCTGGGATTGCACTATTGGAACTGTGTTCACTTAGTCCAATGGAAAGGTTATTATGCTTTTGCTTTTAGTTTCTACCTATTTAAGACAGTGATTTACATGTACACAGAACTCACACAATTTAAAAAGATACCTTATCAAGTAAAACAAAAATTGAAGGGTTTGCTGCAAGATGGGCATAAGTTGTATTTTTGGCACTTTTTTTTTTTGCAGAATCAAAGTAACTCATTTTTACGTGCAGACTTTTTGCAGATGTTGTTCTGGGATTGTTTTTGCTGATATGCATAAAACCCTGCCCTATCCAGCGGCACATCCTCATTGACATGAAATACAGGATTGTCCCCTTAACAAACAAAACACTTGCTCCTCTTACCATAGAGGATTCACATTTCCCATCATGTGCCATTAGGCCATCAACAAGTCCGACATGTAAGTTTTCACTTCCATTAATGTGGTAGCCATTGTGCGAATTTTCAGTGCTTTGACATGCTGGACTGAATGCCAGCTCAAATGGCAACTCCACAAGGCGAAACAGTACTTCCAGCCAGTGATGTGGGAAATTGCTAATATTAGAAAGAGACAATAAAGTCATTTCAAGTAAAGGAAGGGCTGGACATAACCATGTTATTTGTCACCTGAATTTGTTTACTTCTCTGTAGAAAATATGATTTTGTTCTCTTCTTTTACAAGAGGTTTTTAAGAGTAGAACATATTTGCTCCATATTGATCCAAAAATGATTGCATGCTTGCTGTGCACCACATTCTCAAGCAATAATATTTTATTTATTCAAAGTAAAACCAAAACCAATAATGATAACAAAATAAAATAATAAATCAATAATAAAATGAAATGAATGAAAAAAAAAAAAAAAAAAGAAAGAAAGAAAAAAGAAGAAGAAGAAGAAGCATTTTTAATTACTATTCCTGACCAATGAATCAAAATACATGAAGGGCCAACAGATTCTATATACCTGGAACTTTCTTGACAAACGCATAGACCAGCAACAAGTTCAAGACCTGATGAAACAAGGCCCTCCTTAAAAAGATCTGCACATGAACGAAGAAGAATGCTTGAAGCACTCGATCCCTCTGTGCAAATGAGCCTGTCCCAATCTAGCGTCCATGTACTGAAAAGAAAGCAAATAATTTATTTTTCATTTTCACTGTCATCACCACCATCATCATTATCATCATTGTACTCACTCTCATAGTCATAATTTGTGACTAGTCTTTGTTGTCACTGTCAACTTCATTATCATCACCACCATTATTCAACATAGTCATTATGACAATTATTCAGTGTCATCACCACCAATGGCAGATAGAGGCCATTTTCATTATGAGTTTCCCTCGCCATGGTGAGACCTTTTGCTTTGCTTAGGATCTCCTTGACAACCAAAGTTTTCAAAAGGCTTCCTTGTTAAATGTTAAATATAAACTACTGGTGGTACATCTACACAATTTTTTCTTTGGCACTCAACTCTCTCCAAGATGGACTATCACTACTTGCACCAGCGATGCATTGGTGAATGGTGTCTGTCTTGAAGAGAGTTCTGAGCTGGAGTAAAATAACCAAAATTACTTTTGGTAAGTTTTTGAGAGGTGTCTGTCTCAATAAAGTGTCAGCTAAGAGCATTGACTGTTGTTGTATCACCATATTAAACTTATCACCTGTGGTTATACATTGTAAACAATTCTGTACCTTGTATTCTTTGCTATTTCACACAGCACATCAACTAGTCTCTGACACACTGTTGCATCTCCAGCTTTTAACACCTTCAAGCACTCAGGAAACATTCTGCTTTCTTCAAGAAGCCTTTTCCCAGTGATGGAATCCTCAGAGAGTAAGATCCTTGTTATCTCAATCACAGCTATTGCACAAAGTGGGAAAGTAGAGGACTCCTGAGATAACATTGATCTCAACCTTTCAGTTATGGCTGCAAGATTCTTGTCATCCAAGATGCTATGAAATGTGTTCTCAGGGTCTTGGGAAAGCACCCAGTTACTCTGTTTGATGAGATACTTTGCAATCAAACTTCTTGCTGAATTGGCAACAAACATGCTCCTATCAGAAATGCAATCCCATGCACAATCTATGTGACCTGTGTTACAGTAAAAATTGAAAACATCAGATGGGGATGAGTACACTTCCCATTTCCCAACCAATCGACTGAATTAGACTGACAGGTTGACTGGCTGGCTGAGTAACTGACTTAATGTGTTGGCTTGACTAACTGACTGATAGACAGACTGACTGATTGAATGACTGATTAGCGGGCTGGCTGATTGAATGACTCTCACTGAGTGTGTGTTTTGACTGACTGACTGACCGACCGACCAACTGATGGACTGACTGACTGATTGATTAGCAGGCTGGCTGATTGACTGACCTACTGAGTGTTTGTTTTGGCTGACTGGCTGACTGACTGACTGACTGATCATGACGACAGACTGACTGACTGACTGACTAACTGACTGACCAACTGATGGACAGACTGACTGACTGACTGATTAGCAGGCTGGCTGATTGACTGACTGACTGAGTGTTTGTTTTGACTGACTGGCTGACTGACTGACTGACCGACTGACCGACTGATGGACAGACTGACTGACTGACTGATTAGCGGGCTGGCTGATTGACTGACTTACTGAGTGTTTGTTTTGACTGACTGGCTGACTGATTGACTGACCGACTAATCAACAGACTGATGGACTGACTAACTGACTGACCAACTGATGGACAGACTGACTGGCCGACTGATGGACAGACAGACTGACTGATTAGCGGGCTGGCTGATTGACTGACTCACCGAGTGTTTGTTTTGACTGACTGACTGACTCACTGACTGACCAACCGACTGATGGACGGACTGACTGACTGACTAATTTTTGACCACTGACTGATGAAATTGATGCATGGACTGCCACACTGATTTTAACCTGAGAAATGACTGACTCAATGATTGACTGGCAATCTGACTGACTGACTGACTAGCACAGTGATAAGCTGACTGACTGACTGACTGACTATTCAACTTGACTGGCTCACTGTCCTAAAGATTTGGTGACTGCAATAATTCATTGATCACTCTATTATCAAAGCCTTAACGCAAATTCACATCACCTGTACTTTCCATCCACAGCATGCCATCTCTGTGCTCTGTCAGAGAAATCAGGGCTTGAAAATATCCATTCCTTACTATACCCTCGTTCCAAAGGTTTGGTTCATTCCTTGGCTTGTCGAGAAACTTAGGCAAAAAATCTCTGTCTCTGACACACAAAGAATTAAACACTTCTGTTCTTGAAGCAAGAAAACCAAAGAGCCTCAGAAAGAACGCCGACGATTCGGGATTTGCGAAAACTTTCTCGTTCGCCAAGAAGTCCACAGTTCCACATTGTAAGAGTTTTTGTAGTTGTTGTTCGTTTTTGCAAACATTTTTTAACCACTCAAGTATTCTTTCCAGACTCGTGTCATCTATAATTCCATCAGCGTTTTCCACGAGTAAATTGAACAAGAAAGGCAGAACTTCTGTCCAAGATTTCCTCTTCTCAAGCTCGGTCATTTTACCCTCGTGTGACTGTGTCCTCTCAAACGACAAAATTGGACCATGTACGGTGGGGTAAGGTAACTCCCATCAGGAATGTGATGAGAATGACGACGATGTAGGGAGGGGCTAGGTAACGGGAATAAAAGTACTTAATTTAAATTAAAAAAATAAGAAGTCTCAAGTTTTTTTTAAGTCCTTTTTCGGGATTTGTAATATACTGTACAAACTCGGTTATTTTTTGTTGTTTTTCGCAACAAAATTAATTTTCAAAAAATATTTGCGCAGGAGGAAATTTTCCTCAGCTTACCCCTGAGCGTAGTTTAAGTGTCAAATTTGGAGACGGACTACAAAATGGCGGAAGGTGTGCTGCCTTTCGTTCGTGGTCTGGACTTGACCAGGAATGAC
Organism: Pavona decussata; assembly: GCF_977016875.1. Classification (NCBI taxonomy): domain Eukaryota; kingdom Metazoa; phylum Cnidaria; class Anthozoa; order Scleractinia; family Agariciidae; genus Pavona; species Pavona decussata. The sequence continues at coordinate 3,489,910 of NW_028145638.1, forward strand.
TTCAAGGTAGCTATTTCTAGCTATATTGAATGCTTCAGCTAAAACTTAAATCCTTAAGCAAGTGTTCTTATTGCTTTTGTAGAAGCTGGAT